>NC_062265.1:30746549-31346549 GCF_916048215.2 Malus sylvestris
ATAAACAAGGCTTAAATATTTGAACATAAGATCTTTTAAGCTTCCATAGAAATAGGACGTAATAAATAAACTAACTGCATGATTACAGGCAGCCAGCTCTAAGGAGAAGAGAATTACCTTGCTTCTAAGGGTCTGAGAACAAAATATCAATGTTTCTAGATTGCTAGTTGCATCATGAAGCAAGTTATCAGCAACCTAAGAAAAAGAAGCAAATTAATGTTCAGAAAACTCAATAGTGACAAATTCAACATACAAGACCCATATACAAAAATGATAAATAGGAAGAACAAGTTCAACTTTTGTTTTGGCCTAAGGTAATTATTAAACTTAGAGAGCAAAATTCAGTACAATCTAACAGGTATAAGAATAGAATTAGAACACCAATAACTCATAAAAAAGTACTTTGGCAAGAAAATTTACATGGAAACCATACAGAAAAGACTAAAACTGCTGGTTGACTTTTACCCTCATATACAAAAAGTGAAAATCTTGAAAGAAATATTTATCATTGATTAAGAAAAAGGTTAAGGGTATAGATTTAAAGCTTACTAGCTGCTAGATAATTAAAAAACGCCAGATGCCCTATCTTGTAAGTGTGTGTGTGTGTGTGTGTGTGTGTGTTTAACTTTTACGTAAGTACTAAGCACAGGCATGGTTTAGGAATGTGATGTCCTACTGTCTTGGACACTTTTCAACACATTGCAGACACAGGGAAATCGTTTTTGTGTTAAATTTTATGATCTCAAATAGATTTTTTTTTCTTTTCAAAAAGTTCAGATTCATTTTGTAGTTTACACTACAATAACATAACTAGTTCACACTGCAAAAATACATGTATACTCATATCATCTTTGTTTATTAAGCTCAGTATTTGAGTATTTATCATTTGACGTTGTTGTCTGGATCATAGATGAGCTTCCTATTCCAGATAAGAGAGATGCCACAAGCAAAAATCAATCAATTTTCGCAAGGTAAAACGAAATTTTCTCACAAACCGACCAAGACCTACAAATTGCTTCGCTCTGGCATATTAAAAATGAAATACATAAGAAAATAAGTAATGCTTCTGACCCAAAGCATACCACTCAACTCAGATTATTCACCAAAAACCCTAAAACTGAATTCATCTAATTCAAATGGAACGAACTAGGGATTCCAAACCATTCAAAATCCAATTTCATCAAGATTGGCAAAAAACACCAAACCAATCACTGAAATTACAGCGGAATCGAACACCAAACTCTCACAAGCTACAGACAGCGATCAAAAACTTCATAAAACCGACAGGAGAATTCAAATCTACGAAAAGAGAAAAGTAGACGGAAAAGCACCTGCCAGGCGTCGAGCGTCCGCTGGAAGTCCTGCAGCCAGCGATCGGCCTGCAGGCGGACGCCGTCGTCGGGGTGGTGGTAGAGTGCATTGAGGGCTTCTTTCACTGTGTTCTGGAGCTCCATGGTTCGTCGTCGCAGCAGCTCTCCGAGCTCTCTCTTCGCACTTGTTCGATTTGTTCCTTTTTCTCTATCCTTTTTTTTTTTTTTTTGATAAAATAAAACGGGTTTTTGGCGCCCCCCAGGGACAAATGGAGGGTTTTTGGGGCTGTCTTGGCCGTCGGATCTGCCTGCCGATGTTTGACTCTCGGTCAATCCGAGTAATCGGGTGGAGGGGCCGTGTGTGTAAATATGTGTTTTCTTGGGTCAAGTGTGTAAATATATTAGTTTGTTTGAAATGAAAGGGATGTCTGGTCGAATGGGACACGTGGCATGTGTGTGATTCGGATGTGACTGGGGAGAAATTTTTTATTAGGATTGGAATATGGATGGCACATCACATGTTTTTATATAAGTGATTAAAATTTTTTTTGTTAAGTTATTAATTTTTTAGCTCATATATTACATCATTTATATAGTGACACGTGGTGTACCACCTCGTGTTCCGATCATACTCACAAATCTCTCGTGACTAGGGAGAAATTTTTCATTTTAACCAGAACACGAGTGGTACACCATGTGTTTTTATATAAGTAGTGAGAAATTTTATTTTTTAAATTATTAAATTTTTAACATAAATATTCCATCATTTGTATAATGACACCTAGTATACCACCGATCACATTGAAAAATCTCTAGGGTGATCGGATTTGGGTCCCAATGTATGACTCAGGTCAGGGCTGCTATCTTACGAACTTTTTGGGCTTCGGCGGTTCGGCCCACCACTGACCAACCCGAATACGAATCCGAACCGGAACCGTCGTGGGTCAAACCAAGTAAAACGCTTTTTCCGTTGGAAAATCATGAAACCTGCATGTGTGACATTGCAATTTTGCCTCCAAGCCGCTCTAGTTCTGCTCCAGAGCAACACACAGTAGAGAGAGAAAGAAGCCAAGAGAGAGAGGGGGAGAGGGATGGCCTCGCCGTCAGGACCCGAAACTCCGTCGCCGAACATCTACATACCGCCGGAGTGGTCCGAGGCAGCAGACTGTATAGCATACGATTCAGTCACTTGGCCGCCACCCATTGCCTTAGTATGTGGCGCTAAAAACTGCGGAAAATCCACCTTTTCCCGCCACCTCCTCAACATTTTTCTCCGGAGGTCAGTCAGCTTCAAGCTCCCTTTCCCCACTTTGTAACCGTTGATCAAATTCACGGCTCTGATGATTAGTTTTTTGAGTAAAAGTTGATTTCTTTGTGTTTGTTTTCATGTTAGCTGAATTGGGTCACCTTATTTACCTGGATTCTCTCTGTTTTGGGAGTGAATGTGTATAAATTTTTCATCTTTTAACTCGGTTTGTTTTGAATTTAAATTTTTACTACTTTTTTGGGTATGTAGGTTTGTTTTTTACCATGTTTTTCTGTAATTTTGTTTCCAGGTATAAAAAAGTTGGTTACTTGGATACAGATGTCGGTCAACCGGAGTTCAGTCCTCCTGGTTTTGTATCTCTCACTGTAATAGATGAAGCCACTCCAGGCAATTGTTTATTTTCTGCACTTACTGTGAATAATTTGCTTTAGAATTTGAAAGGATTGTTAATCATGTATTCATGTTAGAATACCGGTTTTGTTTGGTTTGATTGCTAATTGAGTTTTCTTTTCTTTTTTGGTTACAAATAGATTTGACAATCCCGCATCTGAAGACACCGGAGAGGTATGAACAGTCCTCTGCCTCGTTATGGTTTTGAACTTGTTAGCAGTAGTAGTTATAGTGCTTACCGGAATACACTCATTATTATGTAGTAGATGACAAATATGTAGGGCATGAATATTGTAATTTGACATTCCTTCGGAGCAAGGTTACGTATATTTTTTTGCTAGTTTCAAGCTGAGAAAATGGTTTATCATATTTTTTACCATAAAGATTTCAATTTAGCTCATCAATGTTGTAGTAGACGTTGATTCCTTATATAGCATTTGGAATGGAGTGTTGTTCTCAATTGAGAAATTTTGGAACAATGCAATTGGTATGAAAATTCGGGACTTAGTAAGGGTTCAGTGAAGACATTAGTTGCTCTATAATCAAAGCTGTATGCATCGGTTTTGGATCACACAGTATAAACAAGACTTGGAGTTAAAATTATAATTACAAAGCTGGAAATTTTCGGTTCACAGAATTTGAAATGGGACTAGTTAACCTGAGTTCAGTCCTCCTCTCCCTCTCTCTCCTGCCATGCATGGATTTTTTGATACTAGGTCTGATGTAATGAATAAAGGGAATCTTGGAATCTGATGACTTATAATTTGTCTCTTTTTCTCAGATGTCTTTTCTTTGGTGATGTTTCTTCGAAGACGAATCCTACAACATACTTGAATTCTATATTTTCTTTATATGATTACTATAAGAAGGAATACTGCTTATCTGACCAGAGTGATAGACCTACCAAGACTGGATTGCCTCTTGTTGTGAATACACCTGGCTGGGTGAAAGGTATGCTCTTTTACTTGGTCAATTGCTCCTCTCTTTTAATTGTGATTGAACAAAATCTCCCTATCTGTAGTTTTGTTTGCTTGTTTGTTTGTTCTTCACTTGGTCAATTGCCCCCCTCTGGCTTTTTTTCTGTAGATATTTTATGAACTAAATTTTCGCAGGTTTCATCCTAGCCATGTACCGTTTGAGGCAAAGGCCAAGTGGCTATTTTATGAATCTTCTTTTGATGGTTATCGCTGTTTGGATATGAATATTATATATGATTTCTTCATTCCTCTTGTGTACTAGGTGTTGGTTATGATTTATTGGTGGATATGTTGAAATATATTGCCCCTACCCATGTTGTTAAAATAAACATATCAGCCAAGAGTAAGAATCTACCAAGTGGGGCATTCTGGTTAGATGAGGATCATGATGCTATGCTAAATCTGATAGAGATCAATTCAGCTCGTCAGGACTCTTTCAATAGATCGTAAGTCTTAGCGTTTTCAAGAATATCTGGAGACTTTTATTTTGGATGCAGGTTATTTGTACAGTTTTTTTAATTGCTTTTCCTCCCTTCCAGTACATTTAATTTCGTTATTATTAATTTTTAATTCGAGAATCATTTATATGATGTATAATTCTTCTTTTCTTGATTAAATACTAATTTGCAATGGTCACATTAGTTTCAGACCAAGTGCCAAATCTCTTTAGTATGCTCCATAAAATATATGTAGGAGGTGATCACTTTTAGTTAAGCTTAGAAGAATTCATCTTTTATACAAGATTATTGAATCAAGTGATCCAGTGTCGGGAATTTACATAAATTATTTTGCTTCATAAGCAGCATATGCTGGTGGAAGAAGACAAGGAGTTATATGGATGTACTGGATTTTCCCGTGACATATTATCTTTGTTGTGTTGCAGGGTTCTAGTACAAAAGGATGCACGTCTGTTGCGTGATGTACGAATACTGGCTTATTTCAGGCAGTGCTTTTCAAGTAGCCTAAACATTACTACAATCAAAGAACTTGCTAATGCTCTGGCCTCTCAACCTCCTTATGAAGTTCCAATATCTAGCATCAAGATTAGACATCTCCATTGTCAGGTCGGTTCTTAGTTCTGACTGTTGATCGACTCACTGCAAGTTTCGGAAATTTTAAAATCTGTGTGTCTTTTACATGTACGAGTGAATTTTGCATTCTATTCCTGTTTGCTGTGAGGGTCTGTAGAAAATGTTACGGGAGAGCTTAGTGGTGATTACTTTTATACCTCATAGCTTTTGATTTTGTGTCAACAACCAAGGGACTTTTATTACTATTAATTGCTATTATAATTTCAATTAAGGCTTGTAACAGTTTAGTTCTTTTATACCAGGTCCCAGGTGCTGAGAGCTTCTACAGTTTGAACGCAACCATTGTTGGCTTGGCAGTTAGCTCTGGAGGATCGAAAGATTTACCTTGGTGTGTTGGTCTTGGTAGGTTACTCTGTTTTTCAACATTTTGTCTATTATATTTTATCTATTTTGTATAGCTTTGCTCGTAATTTTATGTTTTCTGGCTCCAATACGTGTGGAAGTGAGTTTTCAGAAAAATTAAGAAGACTTAGTTCTAGAACTTGGTTCAGGGTGCCAGGAAACTAGGTTCTTTAGTTTTTTATGTTTATGTTATTAGGGAAATCCAGATTTTCATTGTTGGTGCGATGCAGAAACATATAGATAGGTTGAAGCAATCAATTTGAACTAAGGTTCTTATTCATTTCAATTGATGCCTTTTTAAAAAAAAATAGGAATTGTGAGAGGCATGGACACATTCAAAGGCTTGCTATATGTGATAACACCTGTTCCAAGAGTCACTCTGGAGAAGGTCAATCTTTTCCTGCAAGGTTATATCCAAATTCCTACTGTGTTGTTGCAGGTAACTGAACCCCTCCCATGTAATACATGTTTCAGACCAATTGTTTGCTTCTTCACAGTCTCTCACATGCATTCAAGTTTGGATTCTTTGCCCTTTTCCAAATACAATATGATCTTAGAGAAGGAATAACAGTTCGGGAAGAAACGTTCTTGTTGCATGGATAGTCAATCAGTCAGTTAACCACTATTACAGGGGTTGCTAGGTGTAGCGCATGTGCATGTGTGTGGTTTCGTTTTCAGAAACTGGAGATCTTCGATTGTGATTGAAATTTTCTCTAGTACTCTAGTAGCACCATGTTAGGGAAGTTTATACAACAGCTAGGAGAATGTTATGGGCATGTCTACAGTAGTATACGCATAATCACTCACATACACTGAACAAAATATCAGAATCTTGTCGTTCGCAGACTACTACTTTATTGGAAATCTATTGGAAGAACTTGATTCGCCACATTAAGGCTCGTTTGGAAGTGCTTTAATTCCCTTCTAACTTCCTTCAGTAAATGAAAAGAAGAACCTGCATATCGGATCACCTAACATATATTTCTATCTCATCCAATATTACCAAGTGTTATTTCTTACTGAATCTATTGAATTTCAGGTGCAGGGCTGCATATCGCCTTACATGTCTGCAAATGTTCTCTCAACAAGCTAAGCTCGTTCACAGTTGCTTGGGTTTCAAACGACATCCTTTACAGTCATTAAGCTAAGTTTTATCCCACCATGCGAGAGACTGACAACCAATAGGTCAGCTTGCATATGGAATTCCAAATAGACGATATTTTTTTATCGCATGGATTTGATAGTAAAGGAAATGTGAAATGGTTATCTATGAACTACTGGATGTGGTGATTACACAATTAGCAAAATTACATTTTCGTTGAAACTCGTACACATATATCAAAAGTAATTGTTGTTGCTGTGAGTTGCAGAACTGCATTTTCAATATATGTTTCATGGAGTAGTTTGCATTGTCGAATCACGCAACAAGTATTCTGAGATTGACAGATACTCCGGTGATTCGATTTTTCTGTAGCAATCGTTAGCAAATTACTGGGTGATACAGAAAGACAATGTAAATGCCAGGAATGGGTCAGTTAAAGTGCCATCATCATCTACATTCTACATTTCTACAGAAGTAAATGCATGGCTGCCTGCCTTGCATAATTCCATTGGCATGTGCAAGCTTTCCAGAAGATAATTCAATGGGATCGTGGAGTTGTCTAGAAGCAAGGTTAGAGGTGTATGAAGCTTTGTTTGGAGTAGAAGCTACATAATGTGATTGCATGTTTAGCTTTTTCATTTTCGTCTTTTTTTTTCATTTCTCGGAGCTAAAGAAAGACTTGGCGCAAAACTTAACTGGCCACAGTGGCGTTCTGGGATTCGTATAGCCAACCACACTTAGTGGGGTAAGGCTTTGGGTGTTGTTTTTGTTGTTGTTCCATATTAATCTTCTTAATGTCGAAGCTAAGTTGCACCGATGCTCCCCGTACTTCATCTAGATTTCACTTTTGTCACCATGTTTTTTTTTTCTTACCATTTCCATCCTCGTGGCTTTATTTAGTCCAATCCTTCCGAGTCATGCAAAACTCCTCTGAATCTAGCGTTGTCAAAGAAGACATGCACTAAAATGGATGTTGACGGATTGGACTAAAAGTGAAACAAACCAAGACTACAAGACAAAAATGCAAGAAAAAAAATTACGGGGAGGACAGTGAACCGAGGAAACTATTAGTGCAATTGGCCTAATTTCGATAAATGACACAAAACTTAAAGTGGTTGTTCCATGTACGCGGAACACTATCACGTAATATTATTATTACATTTAAATTATAACATGTGACGGATTGGACTAAAACCAAAACAAACCAAGACTACAAACGATAAAAAAACTACGTGGAGGAAAGTGAATCCGGAGAGACTATTAGTGCAATTTGGCCTACTTTCGAAAAATGGCACAAAACTTTGAGTGGTTTTTTCATGCGCGCAGAGGAAAGTGAATCCAGAGAGACTATAAGTGTAATTTGGCCTACTTTCGAAAAATGGTACAAAATTTGTGCAATTTGGCCTAATTTTTTTTCATGTACACGGATCACCGTCATGTGGTATTATTATTACACTTAAAATATAACACGTGAAATGATAACACCACGTAACAATGTTTCTGGTGCAAATTTGCCTCCAACTCCAAGGCTTATGATAGATAAACTAACCTACGTCCTTATCACCCCCAAGATTTCTTCTGGAACACAAAGCTATAAGTAGAACAAATCAGCGGATCAGACTCCTCTCACAAAACGCTGACGTTTAACCCTAATCCAGTTGGTTGGCAAGTGCATGATAGACCGTTATTTCAGGTACATGCCAAGCCTAACAACCGCCATTTTTCTCCAAACCAAATTTTCTTGCATGTTTCCATGTATAGGCAGCAAAATTCCACCACCCAAAATTTAAAACCTTGCTTCGGAAAACCTTGCCCTCTCCTTCTTTTAGACATTTCACACACCAACACACAGCGAAAGGTCGTGATCTCGGAACGGTTTCGTGCTCCGCCAAGGTCATGATCTTAAGCACTTTTGAGAAGGAAGCACTTTTGACTCCATTGTCGTGCTCTCTCTCTTGTTTCCGAACGAATTCAGATAGAGAGTAGGCCGGCATTTGTTTGTTTTATGGTTGTTTTCGTGTTGGAACAGCGAAAAAACCAGTATGACGAAGCGATCTTTTACTCGTTATGTTGAGCAAGAGCTGGGGAGGGTGCCGCATTTTGTGATCTACGCTTTGCTCGAATGGACGCTGATCATTCTGCTCTTCGCTGACGGGTTCCTTGCGTTTGTTGCCAACGAATTTGCCAAGTTCTTCGAGCTGCAAATCCCGTGCTGGCTCTGCACCAGAATCGATCACATTCTGGTTCATAGGGACCAGGGTTTCTATTACAATGACTCCATTTGTGAGGGTCATAGGAAAGATGTTTCGCATCTTGCTTATTGCCACAACCACAAGAAGCTGTCTGATATACGAAAAATGTGCGAGGCGTGCCTGCTTTCGTTTGCAACCGAGAAAGAATCTGACTGCGATACCTACAAGTCCTTAGTTGGGATCCTGCACAAGGATCTCGAGTGCTTTGTCGAGGATGATCACCACCAAATTCAGCTGAGTGTGCAGGCGGCAAGGACGTGGGAGGAGACGACGGGGCAGGTTGAGAAGAGCAACAGCATTGTTCGGGTTTCATGTTCGTGTTGTGGTGTGCCATTGAAGATGAGCTCCTCTTCCAACTCCTATCCCAAGGGGAAAAATGGCAGCGCATTAGCGCAGGCGCCCACGCCTTCTCCACGAGCACCCTTGAGAAGCGATGATCGCAGCTTGGACTTGCCCCACATTCGATGCACTGAACTCAAACTCATGTCGGATCATGAGTCCGAGCTTCCAGAGGACGAGTATGGATCACAACCGCCGAATCGCGACTCTCAGTGTGAGTGTAACGTAAAAACTTGTTATGCATTATTTGCTCACATCCTTGTCTATTTATATGCCTTCATTCACTTCCCAAACTTGTTTAAGCCTTCTGTTTTTTGTTTTTCGGTTTTTCGCAACCATTAACTGATTCGGAGGATGGAATTTGTGCAGCAGTCAAGGAAGATCCGAAAGCAGAAGGCGAAGATTTGGCTGATGATGCAAACAGGACACCTCTTTTCGGTAAAGGAAACAGGTTTTTCGGAATCCCACTT
This sequence comes from Malus sylvestris, assembly GCF_916048215.2. Taxonomy (NCBI): domain Eukaryota; kingdom Viridiplantae; phylum Streptophyta; class Magnoliopsida; order Rosales; family Rosaceae; genus Malus; species Malus sylvestris. The sequence goes on from NC_062265.1 coordinate 30,756,090, forward strand.
ACAGATTCGGCTACAAACAGTCCTAGGGTGGCAATGAGGATTTCGAGGAAATCGCCACTTGAAAAAACCGGCGAGTATGCCTTGGAATCTGTCGAGGAAAGCACTCCAAATGAGGCAGAGTGTGATTCCATTTTGCACCGGTTGAAGAGGCAGGTCCGGTTAGATAGGAAGTCGCTGATGGCATTGTACATGGAGCTAGACGAAGAAAGAAGCGCTTCGGCTGTGGCAGCGAACAATGCAATGGCTATGATCACCCGGCTGCAAGCAGAGAAAGCTGCTGTTCAGATGGAGGCCTTGCAGTATCAGAGAATGATGGAGGAACAGGCGGAGTATGACCAAGAAGCGCTGGAAGCTACATATGATCTGCTTGCCCAAAGAGAGGAGGAGCTCAGGCTTATAGAAGCTGAAGTAGAGGCGTACAGAGAAAAATACGGATTGCTGAAGGAATTCGCTTACGAATCTGGTGATGAAGGCAAAGGGAAAAATGAAAGTGGAACTTCTGCTGGTGAGCTCAACAGCGAAAACACACAAAATGATCAACCAAGGGAGGAGAATGTAGAGGGAGCCCTTGCTGAATCTTTGAAGCCTTTGAAGGGGGAGAAAACCTACCTCCTCGGTCGGATTAAGAAACTCGATAAGAGAAGCAACTTATCGGCTAATCATCTGGATGAGATAGGTAACACACACAGACACACGCACACATGAACACGCGCATAAGTAGAAAAACGAGCATGTTAAATCTCTTGCGTTTCAAACAAATGACCCGATTTATGCTTCGAATTTGACAGGAAACGGAAACAAAGCTGCTCTAACAAGGCAATTATCAATGTTGTCTCATCTCAGTGAAAGGGTGAAGGTCCTTGAATCAGACACAGGATTGTTAGAGTATGCAGCTAAGACACTTGAGAAACATAGTGAAGGAACAAAACTTTTAACAGAGATAACTCAAAACTTACAGAAGCTTCGGCATCTCGTCATGATGCCACCGGAGGAAAACAAGGAACACAACGGGTTACCGTAGATTTTTCCGGCATCCCTAATAGTACCGATGGTAAAATTGCTTATACCAGTTCTACATGTTTTACATTATATCACCCTCTCTCCTTAATTAGATAGCTTGAAGCTCCAATTCATCTGTAAATCTATTGTTTTTACAAGGAAGGTAGAGAGGTGAGGTCAAAACCTCACAGCCGAGGAGCAAACCCGGCCGCGGAGGACCAGAAGGGCCGGGCGAACCTCCGCAGACGGATTGTTTCTTGTTCATTAGAGAGTTTTTCTGTTGCACTAGAGTCGTTGCTTCATGTATGGATCCCAAAGCATATGAACTTCCTGTACTTTGTATTCTCTTTACCCATGAAGGAGGTTTCCCCTCCCTAAATCGATTATTTTTGTCTCAGCCGTGTCGGTCTCCCGACATGTAAATGGAAAAACCACTTGGATACCACCTAATTCGACAGATTACCAATCTTTCCGTTCATCGGAAACTGAAAGCAGCTCATAAAGAACATGTTATCGCTAATTCCGTCGTCATTCGTTTCAACTCTTTTAATACAAGACACAAGTCTTACTGAAATCATCCTATAAATCACAAGAATTAAGCAGCAGAACAACTTTAACCAAAAGAATGATATGTTTTCTTTACGTCTCTTTCTCAACTAAACATCAAAACTCATCTTCTTTGTAAGACAAATCTACAAAAAGCAACACGACGCGAGAAGATTGCTAATAGGCGGTAAGCTATGCGGATTACAAAAAATAATCTGGAGTTCTGCGTGATGTATCAGGTTCAACCTGACGAGGAGCTGGGTCAAACTGAAGGAAATTCTGGTCCATATTCTCTCCAATCTCAAGAATTGCAGCCATATTTCCACAGCGATAGCAGTAATTTGGAGCACTAAACACCGTCACAACATTCTTTTCCTAAAATAATTAAACAAAATTCAAAACATAACTCGGAAAGCATAAATTTGATACGATACTTCTGCTTCTTATGCACTAACCTGGGACCAATTGTAGCCTTCCATAACAAGCTGGTGAGCTCTAGAAATAAGACTTAGCCCGTTAGTGTGGTTAAACTGGGCTGCTATATCTTGTCCAAATGTATACCCTGCACCCCGAGGAGATATTCCCCACCCACATCGATCATCTGGGTCAGACCACAAGAGATCACACATTGGACCCTCATGAGGAACCTGCTCCATTCAAACGAGGGAAAACTATAATTACCACAGATCTTCTATACATATACCATGAAATACGAATGCATGCAATTTTGCTCTTTTATGTGGCAATTTTGCCCTTTTATGTGGCAATTTTGCAAAATCACGAAAAAATATATAAGCATGCAATTTTGCCCTTTTATGTGGCAAGTTTGCCCTCCTATGTGGAAAGCAATTTGTGACAACTATGTAAGCATGCAACTCAGCTATATAGTTGTGTTAGTTAGTGTAACACACATAAAACTTCCTCATGAAAAAATATATTGTTAGAGAATACAAAGACGAAATAGAATTTTAAAATGAAGTTGAAACTTCTGTGTACCTCCTGTATCCGGTCCAGAGCACGAATATTGTCTAGCGTATCTAACGAAGGTGAGAGTCCACCATGCAAGCAAAAGATCTAGGAGGAGGAAGCAATGCTTGTTAAATGAGATAACGGAAATAACAAGATAATGATGCAGGACATAATATCTTCAAAAGTTAAACCTGACTCTCAATCAAGGCTGTGAGTGGCAGATAATCGAAAAGGTCAGTGAAAAACTTCCAGACATTAGCATTTCCATATTTCCTCAAGCACTCATCATAGAAACCATACCTGAAAAGGCAACAGTTTACTGATATAAATCAGGATTTGATGCTTAAGAATCACTCTTACATCACTTCAACCAAATTTAGTTACTTCCTTTGAGTATTTGACAACTTAGTGAGGCGAATAAAGGTTATCTACAACTTATAAATGGCTTCCTTACATGACTAACCAAAACCTCCTCCGAATCGGTGGCAAATTCCACTAGTTTGTTTTCACTATCAATACTTGTAAGGTTGCAATTTTGGAATTTGGAATGAAAACATTTGAAAAGAATAATGCCTTACACTTGAGTTATTTGCCGACTCTCATGATTTCCTCTTAGAATTGTAATTCTATCTCTGTAACGTACTTTCAGGGCCACTAGGAGTGTGACAGTCTCCACAGAGTAGTATCCTCGATCTGCATAAGAAAAAGGAAAGTTGCACAGGCATATTCTGGTAAAAAAAATAAATGATTGAACAATCTACAATAGTGGAACATTAAATTACATCTTTTGTCATATAAGATTGCAACTGCATGGTCAGAGACTCAAATGACATTCAATTTCATGTTTACATGAAAACATGCCTAATTATTATCTTCGTCAACTTTCAAAAATTGACAGTATGCTCATTACTCAGAATAGGAACTAATTATAAATTCCAAAAAAACAAAGACACAAAAAACCTATGAGCTAAAACTAACTTTAAGGCTCGCATTGTAAAAATGTACAAAACTCGTGACTCGGTTAGACATGGGAAGTAGAGGAGGCCACAAATTCAGCCTAGTGCGGTAACCTGAGTAAAATCTAATAACACAAACGAGCACAAAGCTCATCCTTATAGGGTAAAGCACGCACGAAACTCATCGTCTACTGCAACAGTTCATAACCTGCCCAAATCCTTAGAATACCAAGAGTGACCAGCTAAAAACTAATTTTTCTTAAAAAAGCAACAGCCTGCTTCACCTTGCTGCATTTACATATTAACTAACTTAACCATATAAACTAAATTACTAAATTACTAAATTACTAAAATTCACTGAAAGAAAAACATGAACAAACCACATTATCCAAAAATTCAATCTATTTCTAAATCTCAAGAGCACATAAATTAAATTACTTAATTAAACAACAGCTATGTGAAAATGCCCAAACTGACCTACATAGTCGCCCATGAAGAGGTAATTGGTATCGGGGGCGTTGCCGCCGATCCGAAAGAGCTCGACGAGGTCGTGGAACTGGCCATGGATGTCTCCGCAAACAGTGACCGGGCACTTCACCGGCTGTACGTTCCACTCCTCGACCAAGATCGTCCTCGCCTGCTCGCACAGCGTCTTCACCTCCGCCTCCGGCAGAGGCTTGCACTGCATCAGGTGCTCAATCTGACGGTCCAGATCGGCGTGCGGTGGCATCGTCGTGGATTTTGTTTGGTGCTCGTTGATTGGTGCACGGTCTGAGCTGAACTCGACAGAAACGGAGGGGATTCTAGGTCATGTCACCGGAGCGAGGTGGAGGAAATTAGGGTTAGGGTTTGGGGAGAGGGATTTGGGGATTGGGTGCTGCAGCTCATGTATTTTTTTTGCTGGTAACTGGTGCGCACATTGTATCAGAGCTTCAGAGTAGGGAGTTTCCCAGTGGCGGTCCCTATAGTTTTATGTATTTATGTAGTTGGCCTCCATTTTTTTAGATTTTTGGTTTTTGGCCGAAACTGTAGTCATTAATTCCAGATGGGCCATTTACACTTTTACATATTTCAGTTTTTTTTTTTTTTTAATAGAAGGAAGTTCGGAGCGATACAAATCCGATATTATTAATAAAACAAGGGTTTCAAACATAGTTAGAAGCGATTTTGATTGACATAAAGTACTTTTAGCCTTCCTAAAGCAGTTTTAAGGGTTTTATTGGATAGACGGTGCATTGTTTGAACATCTAATAAGCATGTATTAAACCACTGAATCATTAGAACTTTATTTTTCTAGAAAAGAAGGGTTGTGGTCGTCATTAAAGGTAAGCTACTCATATGTTCGCAACAATGAAAAATGTATATTTTCTCGTAGAATACAAGTATGTATTACTATCAAGAGGAAATTATTTTAACTTGGACAATTTTAATAAAAATTTCAGAATTAAGAATTACATTACTTCTAACTTGTCTAAACTCTATTCGTTTTAATTTGATTATATTATATTTTTACCATGGATGTTATCACTTTTATGAGAGAAGATAATGAACTCAAATCCGATGCACAATGGGTAATAGAAAATTTATGACGTCCATACAATAATTTATTTAGGAGCTGTTAATAATTATTCTATTTTTTATTTTTTTAAAAGACTAAAGTTACTTGGTGAGTTTTTTTAAAAGGAAAATGACTTGAAAATTTTGAGTTTTAATGAAAATGATAAAATAAAGGATAAAGATGATTATTTTAGTGTAAAAATGTATTTTTTCGTTAAAATAAATAGTAGGGGAAGCTTTTCGTTAAAGTTCCAATTTTAAAATTGGATACTAAACAACTAAAACAAGTGTTGAATATTACCAAAAAATAAAAAAGATTATTAAACGACTTGAATTCTAACTACTTAATTGTAAAAATGAGAAATTAAATGGAAACATTCATTATTTTTTTTAACAAACGATATTATTTATGCTAAATGGAATGGATGGGTTTAGCCTCATAATGGACTAGCAATAATATGGTTTAAATTCATCTTTAGCGATAATCGAACCTAAGATCTCTCATTTACAAGTGAAGAGGAATACCACTAGATCGTAGTACTAAGATCATCTCATGTACACATCAGTTATAACAGTAAAAAAAAGACCACACTAATATTCTCTAACCGAAATGTCAAATCCTATGTGGCGATGACATGGATTGACAGCAAAAGAGGTTGCTGTCAAATTTGACAGCAGCTTCAAATGTTTTTTTTTTAATTATTAAATGTATTTTATTAATTTTTAATTAGTTTAATCATTTATTATAATTAATATTGAGTTAACCGATGCAATTATTATACTTTTTTTTCTTCTTTTCAATTAAGGAATGTGAACAGATTACTGATAAACCTTAATTCCAGGGAATTAATAATTCCAAGTGTATTCAATTGAGAATTTAAAAGACTTTATAAAAGTCTTGGTGTATTCAATTGAGATTCTTAAAGACTTCTTACAATTCCCTATAAATTTAGGCGTATTCAATCATAACTTTTAGAAAGTCTCTAAAAGTTTAGGTGTATTGAAAAAGAAAGTGGATTTGAACGGATTTGTGATTTGGTGGATTTTGGAGGATTTCAAGCTGATATGTATAATGTGACAACCCGTCCCTAATTTTCCTATGTAATTTCTCCCCGAGTATGTGTATTGACGATTATGCCCTTATTGGCAAGTGACGTGGACTTATTCTTATCGCTTTTCATTTTATTTCTCACTATCGCATTTAAATTGTACACGCTAGTACGAGTAGGCGTAAATTTTAAAGTGTAAAAATATCTACTTCGGATAGATTTTGATTTCCTTTTACTGTAGGAAATCTAAAAACTTATCATTGGATTCCTTTTAAACCCATCCCGTGCACTTCTCTGCATTATTCCACTCTCAGCTATCTCATCCCTTCTTTATTTTATGTCCCCCTATCAGAAAAGCATATATCTCTCTCTCTATTCTCCCTCTCCCACGCCACATTTCTTCTTCTTCTTCCTCTCTGCAACAACCACAAAACACACCAAAACTCACAAACGTGACAAACCAACTACACCATTGTGATCATCTCAGTCCCACGATCACAACCATGTCCTTGAAATATGATGTAGACGAGTCTTGACTCACCAACTCGGAAGGTCGACTCGACGAGTTTGACATATCGATTTTCAGGTCATGCATGGCTTTGGTAAGCCTTGAGAAACCCTTAGAACCTTCATTTCACTTCTATGGGTTGTTATTGATCCTTTGTTTGTGTTTTGAACGTGTGGTTTTACCCAGAAACTCGAGAATAATGAGAACCTGTCATTTTTCACTCAAGAACCGTGGCCATTTGGTCACTTTCAAACCGTTTTTCTGGTCAACCTCGACCACAACTGAACTTTTTCTAGGTAAAAACTTGTTCTCTACATTCCTAACTTCAAAATGGCTTTTGAATCACTGATTTTGGTTAAGTAACGAGTTAGAAATCAACTTTAAAAGTTGGGAAGAAAATTTTAGTTTTCTGGAAAATTTCAACCGTGGTCGTTTGGCCATTTTCAGGCCAAATTTCTGAACAACACGGCCTATATTCGAACTTTCTGTAAATTGGGATCGGTAGATCACATTCCTAGCTTTAATTTGGCTTTTTGTATAAGTGAATTTGGTTGAGAATCGAGCTCGTTAAGGGCTCTGGAAGTTGGCCAAAAAATCTGCAAAACTGCAGATTTTCGCGAAGAAGGCGAGTACAATGTACTCGCAGGGGCGCGTGGGCGTGCGTGGTTAGATCTTTAGGCGGCGCGTGGGGGCGCGTCCGGCCTCCGGCTGGCGCGTGGTTGACACGTGTGTGTTCGTGTCGTCGAGTATATCGATTTCATATATTTACACCCTATGTTTGAGCAAACTATGGGGTTTTATTTAGGTTGCTGTTATGTACTTTAATTAATGTTATTTAGTTATTTCACATATAGGGGAAACTTATTCCGAAGATTTTCGAGGCTAAGCTAGGCTCGGGGGCTACGACCCAACGACGTACTTGTGAGTGGGCAGTTGTTTTATACCTATATATATTTATAGTTTCCATAAATGCGTATTTACTTCACTTTTACGCCTAACTTGCCTAGTATCATTATTGTAATATAAATTGCGATAAATGCTGCTATATGGTTGTGATATTACTGTCATGGCATTCATACATACTTATATACATGCTCATCTTGCTGCACCAAGTGTTAGTACTCACCCCAGGGCCAGGGCCAGTCCTTCACGTGTATGTTCACATCTGCACCGTTCGCTCACCTTGGATCCAAGTTTAGGTGCCAGTCTTGTTGGGTAGATTGCATTAGGCGATCCGACTTGTATGTGATGTGCTTTTGCACCAGTCTTTACGTGATCGTAATACTAGAGCATATTGATTACATCAAGTCCTGTTCGTGTCAGAAACCATCTGTTCGAACTTGTGTGCCAGCTTAAATGGATGAGCACTTAGTTATATTGATTATCACATGATTATTACTGTGGCATATGATACATCATTTACTTGGCATATTTCTGGTTATATGGCTATTATATTGGATTTCATACTTACGTAGTATGTTTTGAGGAAACTATACTTGTTTTACGGCGATGGGTTAGTATATTCAAAGATAAAGGTTTTCTTATAAGCATTGTTTTGCTGACCCACTCAACTTTGTTTTTCGCCCCTCCAAGACGTAGATAGCTGTACTTTCTGCGGCACTCAAGGAATCACGGTAGTTCTGACATTTCCTTATGTTTAGACGTACGAACTTATCACTATTATGTAATAAGTGTACTCTGGTTGCCTTGACTTCTCTTTCGTAGTCTCACTGTCTATTACGCTCTGAATAATTGTAGTGGGTTCAACCCACGAATTGCGCACTCTTTCACTGTTTAGTTCAAATTAGTTTTAATTTTATTCACTTTTTGCATCACTTACCCTTATGGTTACGTCACCTCACGGTGATGACCAACATGCTTTGACCTTTCCAGGTCGGGGTGTGTCGTATAAATACCAAAGAGCTTGGCAAATCTCCCCTCAACCCTAGAAACTTTGAGAGATTTTGAGCGTGCTGCTCTTTTCTCCAGAGACCGTCTTCTCCTCTCCAGAAACATCGGGCTCTAAGGTAAAAAATTTCTCACCTTGTACATGTTATCTTTTTTTCTCTCCTTCAAGCTTCATGATTTTTCTTGTTTTGATAGTGTTGTTCTAGGGTTAGGGTTTTTCTGGTTACTTTGGAGTTAAGGTTTTTCTTGTTAGGGTTAGGGTTTTTATGACCATCAAACTTTTTGAAATTCATGTATATTGTGAAGATACAAGTATTGATTTTACTGTTTTGATCGAAAAGTAATTGAGTTTCTGGTTTGATTACTTTGGAATACAAGTATAGACGTTACTATTGGGTTAGGGGGTTTGATTTTACTGTTTGGAATTCAAGTTTGTATCGGTTGTCTCCCTTCTGCATCCCATGCCAAAAAAAATTTCTACTTGTGCATCATACTATTTGCAGTCAGAATCTTCATTTACTAGAAGGGTCTTGCAATCACTAATCTTTTTCTTTTCAAGTGCAGCACTTTTGCAACCTCATTTTTTTTCTTTTTATCTTAAATAATAAAAACTTATTTCATGCCTCAAAGTTTTTTTTTTTTTAGCCGAAACATGGTAGGGTGAAGTTGTTTCCTTGATTTTTCAACCTTTGTATCTAGTCCGTTCCTGATCAGCTTGTACTTGGGCTCGTTCTTCTTGGCATTATTGATGGCATCATAAATCAAATCGAAACCAGTGGACTTCCCCCTCCAAAATGGGTGTGGAACTTGAATACGAAGATGGAATTTGGGTCCCTCGCCTCTGAAAACATTGTCTATACAAATAATTTGTCACTCCAAAAGTTGTTGAGTTTCTGCTTTCTCTATTCTTTTAAAATATTTCTTGCTCACTTATATGACTAATTAATCTTTTATTATCTTATAGGGAGTTCTTCACAAGGAATGTCGGATGATAAATCTGAAGATGAAGAAAATGATGATGAACTAGGTAATCAAACTCAAGAGCAACAACGACAGATTGCTAATGCATGGAGAGCTAACATAGCTACAAATATGTGGATAGATGTTGTGAGTGATAGCAATTAAAGATGAGAAATAGAATTAATTGTTTTTACGGATTGGAGTATGCAATTTGTGTTTGAAAAACTTTGATAGCTAGTTTATTTTGTAAGCCTTTAACTTTCAAGATTTTGGATGCTAATGTTTAATTTCACTTTGATAGCTACTTAACATTGCATGTGAACTTGGTATTGCGATTTGTATTAGTAGGATGAGACTGATTTTGGCTTGTAAAGGGAAGGAAATTGTTGATCATATTCTCTAACCCTATGTAAAAAATTCTCTCACAATTCATGTGAATTATCTGGAAGTTATAATTTAATTCACTCAAAATCTCTGGAAATTCATTTTTGTTCTCTCAAACTCTCTTAAATTCCGTATATTTAAATTCCCTGAAACTCTCTCAAAATCTTAATTGAATACACCCCTAAATGTTCTTTATTAAATTTTAATTAGTTTAATAATTTATTTTATAAAATAATAAAATAATAATTTAATTTGACATATCGGTTCGAGAACAAAACTTTAAAAAATATCAAAGTGCCACATACGCTGTCAAAATTTGACATTTTCTTTGGAGATGGTTTAAATGGTTAAACGAAAACTTCATTAAGAGAATATAAAAAGGGATTCAAATGAAAAAAAAAAAACTGGAAACAGAGTATTTTATTTGACAACTAGGACGCGCGCACATGTCTGGTAGGTTGGTGGTGGCGCTGATGACCAAGTGGTGCACATTACCAACGCAACCAGCCGCAGCACCTATTCCCCTCCACCTCTCCCGCCCTGCCCTCCTCCGCCCACCACCTCTATATGCACCACCGCGCGCCACCCGGACAATTGCAATGAACACCACCAATCAAGACCAAGACTCCCTCGACGCTCTATTCAAGCAGAAAAGAATCCTCCGCTCAAATGTCCGCAAAGCCCTCAAATCCATGGGTCCGACACTCAGATCCCATGAAGGTAATTACCCAATGTTCACTATTTCTCTTTGCTGCAATGCCCATTTACTTGGAATTTGATAAAATTTAATTAAATTTGTTGGTTTTTTAGATAATGCAATTCAGAATATTGTATTGGAAGCTCCATGGTTTAAATCTTGTCAAAGATTATGTGCATATATAAGCTGCAGTGCTTTGAGGGAAGTTGATACTTCAAAGTTACTGTCTGAAGTTCTTCAGAGTCCACTTAAAGGTCTGATTTTTTATCTGCTCATTTCGAAATTTCGGTTTTTTAGATTGATATGGTGCTTGGAAGTGAATTTTGTTGAGAAATTAATTGTGGGTTACTTGTGTTTTCTGTGTTATGTGAAGAGGGTGATGTGCAGCTGAGGAAAAAGCTCTATGTTCCGCGTGTTGAGGACAAGAATAGTCACATGAGAATGCTGAACATTTCGTGTATTGATGATCTTGTGGCGAATTCGATGAATATTTTGGAGCCTGCTCCGGTGGATTCTGGTGGAAATGAACGCGAAGATGGTAATGTTTCGCTTGTTCAAGAGGAAGAAGTTACAAATTTACTAGTCAATTTACGTGTTCTGTGCTTGATCCCACATAGACTAGCCAAGTCTTAAGTTGTTTAAGTCTCAAAGTTCAATTTTTAGTGTTTGCATTGAAGTTTTTGAACTTAATAAAATGAGAGGTTACTAAATGGATTAGCATATATTAACTTTGACATTCAAATATTCAAACTTTTGCTCCATTTGAAAGTGATTTTGTCGAACCTTCAAAGTTTCTGATTAGTGTCTTCTATCTAAAATGCTAAAGCAAATATCTAAATCCAGGTTACGGTGGGAAAATTTCTCATTCATACAGCTTTCAAACCAGATTAGGCATCAGAATGTTCCATGGATTATTATAATTTATCAGTGACAGGATAGGGAGAGGAAACATATTATCGTTTGTTTATTCGGAACTCATGGGACAACTGATATACTCCCTTCGCCAAGACCTATTATGTGCTATCTAGCTTTTTATGCATGAGCCTTATTCCGCGCATCATTATTTGTTTGATGTCCATGTTTTCAATTAGGATTGGCTTCATAGATAGCATGAACACTTTATTTATGTTTACTAGAAGGATGTAGGATGGGTTTCATATTGTATAGGGTTTATAGATATAATTCGTTTAAAATTCATATCTAAAAGATCTCTCTTGGTGCAGTAATGCAGGCAAGTGACCCAGTTGATTTGCTCCTCTTACCGGGTATAAATTTTCTTCCTACCTTGGATTAAATTGCTCATCCATTTACAGGATGTGTTATAACTGTCAAAGTCAAACGGTAGTTGACTGTATATGGTTATCCTTTTCTATTGATAGGACTAGCGTTTGACAGATCTGGGAGACGCTTGGGTCGTGGTGGAGGGTATGTTCATGCATCTTGGCCTATATAAAGTTTTTATTCGGTCTCTCAACTACCATGTGCTCAGTTGTTTGGAGATGTCACTGCTCCTTAAATACAAGGCCGAGAGCTGTGGATACTCTCTCCTTACATTTTTGTGAAGAAAACAAATTTAGGTATCGTAATTGAATGCATAAATGATGTTTTGTGTGGTAAACATCTACAGTTATTATGATACCTTCCTGACAAGGTACCAAGAGCTTGCAAAGGCACACAATTGGAATCAGCCGCTCCTTGGTATGCATCATTTTTTGTTTCCTCCCTTTAATTATAGCATACATGCATCTGGTACGAGTAAGTGTAATCGGTTTTCTTGGTAATGGTTTTATTGTTGGCTTTATATTTAAGATGGTTGGTGTTATTGCAGTTGCACTGTCCTATTCTACACAGATATTGGATGAAGGAGTTATTCCAATCACTCCACATGACGTACTGGTGGATGCGCTTGTGTCCCCAGCGGGTGTGATTCCCATCAGCCCAGCCGCTTTCGACAGGTATGACCAAGTACATCTTCCATTACGAGATTTATTCTTCACTTTCGTTGGGTGCAAATTGAGATTCATTTAACATATACAGAATAAAGCTTTGAAAAAAAATACTTGAAGCCTTCCAAGATCAGATCCTCGTGGAGTTTGACCCTGGCTGCCCCTGGATCTGTTAAGGCAAGTAATCGGGGTCTGTCTGAGATACAGGGCTTGGTGTTATCTGAGATACAGTTCTGGTTCCGTGTGGTGGAGACTTAAGAGGTAACCGCTGATTGTACAACCTTAAATCAAGACTCGGGAGTTATTTGGAACATCAAAGTTCGGTTTTCTCTGTTTTTGTTGTGGTCGAATCTTCTGTGTTCGTTCCCATTTACGATTAAAGTGTAATGTTATTAGGGACATCTAAATTTAACTCGAATACTGCTTTGTTGCAGTTTGAACATATCTATCTGACATATTGTTTGGTGTTTGTTTTCTTGTTTGAAAGTGTGTGATACCGAGCTTATCAGCTTTCCATACTCATCGGTTGTTTAGGCTCGTCGGTAGTTATGCATCTCGGTTGTTCGAGCTCGTTGAATGTCTGTGGTTATCGATTGTCTGCTCGTTGGACAAATAGTTGATCGATGGGTCATTACGAATGATTGGCGGAATTGGTCATAATCCGAGCAGTACAATCTGCCATGAGTCATGGAGTTCTTCATCATAAGTAAAATTAAGGAAGTTTTAACGAAACACTTGTACTGTTTACTTTTAACGAAAAATCACATTTTTACCTTTTTTCTGATACCATTCACATTTATTTGTCATTTTTTTATTAAAACTAATGTTTTTTTAGAACTTTTTGTTAGTTTTCCTTAAAATTTAAATGAGCGTGACATGGTAATAATTGTTTTTTAACCAAAATTGTCTATGTGATTGATATAACTCTTCACTTGAGTCTTTGACAATGAAAATCGATAGATTTGGTCTCTTGAGTTTGTCCACCACTGTAAATCATTTTGATTATTCCGTGAAAAATTTATCAATATCTTTGTTAAGTGGAGGGGTTGGTTTGAAAAAAATACCCTTGGAAACGAAAGGACCAAAATGATATATTGTAGACAAACTCAAGGACCACTCCAATTGATTTCGTTGTCAAAGATCAAAGTAAGATGTTATGCTTATTTCAATGACCATTTTAACTAAAAAGTTTTGTTTTTAAAAAAAGCCTTAGTTAGAAGAGTATTCACTAATCTTACACGAATTTCAAAGTTTGAGTCATGACCTCTTCATCAAATAAGAATTTTACAAATCATGTTTGATTCATGCTCGCATGTGGTCACAGACTCTCTGAGATCATGCTTATGAGGTCCTAGGTTCGAATCAGATCAGGTTTCGGATCCCGAACGTTCCCTCACCCAATTAAAATTAACAAGAAGGGCCCAGAGAAACATGAAAGAAAAGAATTTGGGCCTTCAAATCCAATTAAAGCCCAACCCATTACCCACAGTGTTGGGCTGGTTCGACTCGGTTGTTGGCAACCCGGCGATTCGAACCAACTGAACCAGTTGAACCGCCAAGCCTGATACCACCACCCCATTTTCTTCCTCACCACCTCTGACACTGGAACCAAATTCCAATACTCCATTACTCAATCCAAACTCTCTCTCTCTCTCAAATGTTTGAAATTCCCAAATCCTAACGAACCCTAAAGCAGGTCAGCTCATAAGAACGACGAAGTTGATCTCAGATGGACATACTCTTCGCCCAGATCCAAGCGGACCTCCGCTCCAACGACGCCCTCCGCCAGTCCGGCGCTCTACTCCAAGCCCTCCAGCAATCCGCCGCCGGCCGCGACATCTCCGTCATCGCCAAGACCGCTGTCGAAGAGATCGTCGCCTCCCCCGCCTCCGCCGTCAGCAAAAAACTCGCCTTTGACCTCATTCGCTCCACCCGCCTCACCGCCGACCTCTGGGACACCGTCTGCGTCGGAATTCTCACCGATCTCGACTTCCCCGACCCTGACGTCAGCGCCGCCGCCGTCTCCATCCTCGCCGCAATCCCTTCCTACCGCCTCTCCAAGCTCATTACCGACGCGCAGAAAGAAATCAACAGTTGCTTCGATTCGCCGAGCGACAATCTCCGCTTCTCCATTACTGAAACCCTCGGATGCATTCTGGCGCGCGATGACCTCGTCACGCTCTGCGAGAACAACGTCAATTTGCTCGACAAGGTGTCGAATTGGTGGTCCCGCATTGGCCAGAACATGCTCGACAGATCCGACGCCGTTTCAAAGGTCGCGTTCGAGTCGGTGGGCCGGTTGTTTCAGGAGTTCGATTCCAAGAGGATGAGCAGACTTGCCGGTGACAAGTTAGTGGATAGTGAGAACTCCCTGGCGATTCGATCCAATTGGGTGTCGTCCATGGTCGACTTCGTGTGGAAGAAGCGGAGTGCTTTAATGGCGAGGTCGTTAGTTTTGCCGGTGGAGAGTTTCCGGGCCACTGTGTTTCCTATCGTTTATGCGGTCAAGGCCATTGCTTCGGGCTCAGTGGAGGTCATAAGGAAGCTGTCAAAGTCGTCTAAGGGGTCCAGTGGGACGGTTGTGGATACCAATGCGGAGAGGTTGGTGGGAGTTTCAGATGTGGTCACGCATTTGGTGCCATTCTTGGCATCGTCATTGGATCCGGCTTTGATTTTTGAAGTTGGGATTGATATGCTGTATCTGGCTGATGTGCCTGGTGGGAAACCCGAGTGGGCTTCGCAGTCGATTATCGCAATTCTCACACTTTGGGATAGGCAAGAGTTTGCTTCTGCAAGAGAGAGTATTGTTAGAGCTGTGGTTACTAACCTGCACCTGCTTGATCTTCATATGCAGGTATATATGATTACTTCCTTTTAGTTTGTTTAGCACACTTATGCACCATTTGATTTGTTAGTTTAGTTCGCATGAGTTCTAGTTTTAAGGAAGGAATTGTGCGTGTGTAGGTTTCACTGTTTAAGAGGTTGCTTCTTATGGTGAGAAACTTGAGAGCAGAATCAGATCGTATGCATGCGTTAGCTTGTATTTGTCGAACAGCTCTTTGTGTTGATCTCTTCGCAAAGGAGAGTGTAAGAAGAGGCCAGAAACCTCTTGCCGGAACTGATATAGCTTCACTTTTTGAGGACGCAAGAATCAAAGACGATCTTAATAGTGTGACAAGCAAGACCTTATTTAGGGAGGAGTTAGTGGCATCATTAGTTGAAAGTTGTTTTCAGTTGTCTCTGCCTTTACCTGAACAAAAGAACACAGGGATGGAGAGCAGGGTTATTGGAGCCTTGGCATATGGAACTGGATATGGTGCACTAAATTGGACAGAGCCTGCTTTGGAAGTGGTGGAGGTTTGCCGGCCTTGTGTCAAATGGGATTGTGAGGGCCGGACCTATGCAATTGATTGCTATTTGAAGTTGCTTGTGAGGCTTTGTCATATCTATGATACTAGGGGAGGTGTAAAAAGAGTTAAAGATGGGGCTTCCCAAGACCAAATTTTAAATGAGACAAGGTTGCAGAATTTGCAGCGTGAACTTGTGAAAGATCTACGCGAGGTATGCACACTCTTCTTTCATTAATATGGTTTAGCATGTTGGCTCTTCATGTATGTTGTAGGCAAGGACAGTTACTGAATTATGTTTTGCATTACGATGGAACTGTGTTTATGTAGACCATTTATGAGTTTCAGTGCATTAATATGATTTTTTTTTCTTTGCTGGGGCGGTGCTTGGGTGTGAAATTTGTAAAAATATGATTTAAACCATTGCATTAATATGATAGGTTAATAGAATTTGGTAGTTGGTAGCACTTGAAGTATCAAAGGAACTTGCAATATGGTATTGAATATATGAACCCTTGGAACTGGACTTCCTAAACAGCTAGCTCTTGAATCAGAAGTTCAATATAGAAAAAGGCTTGCTGGGGTTGGATAAACATAATCCGAAGTAGTTCTTTTCTTCCTTCCATAGACCTCACATACTTGAACATATTTATTTCTAGAAACAAGTCAATTTTCATTGCACTAGGGTGCATTATCATAGCATAGCATTCCACTGCCAAAGGAATGAAATTATAAAGTAACAAGAAACTGAGGCAATCTAGTATCAGCAAATGAACATTTTAACTTCAGCAGATTGTTTACATATAAGTGAATTGAATGTACAAATTTGACAATATCTACATCTGAATTCCTCTCTTCAAGATATATGAGACTGGAAAGAGACTGCAATACACGTTCGTTTCTTCTCTTTTTTTTTTTTTTTTTTTGAGCTAGAGCAGTGAAAGCTCCCCATACCTTTCACATAACCAGTATTTTGTGCCAGCTGAGAAAAAAGAAAAACACTGTATTTGATATTGGATCAGAGACTCCAAGTTTTGAAAGATCATAACAAATGGGCTAGATACCAACCTTTCTATATCCTGGTTATGGGCGGTTACAATGGAAGTTTCCAAGTTCTTTTCTTTTCTGACTACTGCCTCCCATATATTTTTCTTGTTTGTTTTCTTGTTTTTCACTTCTTTATTTCTTTGTTTTACTAGAAATTCCAAAGTTCCAAGCTAATTATGCTCTTTTATCTCTTGTTTTGACAACTGGCTGATTTTGTGTTATTTTCTTCTACTTGTTATCTTACATCTCTGTCAATTTGACAGGTACATACCCCAAGAATATGTGCTCGCCTTATTTGGGCTATTTCAGAGCACATAGATCTAGAAGGTCTGGACCCACTTCTTGCTGATGATCCCGAGGATCCATTGAACATGATTATTTCGAACATCCACAAGGTTTTGTTCAATATAGATTCATCTGCTGATTCAACAAACAGGCTTCTAGATGTTCAGGCAGTTCTTTTATGTGCTCAGCGGTTGGGATCACGCAACCCCAGGGCCGGGCAGTTGCTGACAAAAGAACTTGAAGAGTTCAGGAGCGGTAGTATGGCGGATTCTGTTAACAAGCATCAGAGCCGTTTGATTTTGCAGAGAATCAAGTATGTTACAAGTCATCCAGAAAGCAGGTGAGCATATTATATATTTTCGTGAACCTGTGATGGTCAGCCATGTGCCATAGATTTTGGGTTGCATGTATCGAATCTTTAATGAAGTTTCTTGTTACACCAATATCTGCTTATAGTAATCTACATTCATTTGTCTATTTTCAAGAGGTGTTCTTTGTAGTTTGTTACCCCTGGGGTCCGATGCTGTATTCGGTGATGATTTCCATTCTATGATGGGATGATTTCCATCCTATGATGGGTAGTCTTATCTCTTTCTATATCTTCATCTGTGTAGAAATATAGATCCATTGCACATAATTATATTGAATTTCCACAAGGTTATGATTCCTGGATCCAGATATAAGAAAGAAAATCTGTATAGATATATATTTTCAGCCTATGTCAAACTTACTTATCTGGAAGGAGAAAATGACTTGGATCAAAGTGGAGGCACACCTCTTCAGTATGAAATTGCTCTACCATGTCTAATGCATATATATGCGTGAACACTGAATTGTGTTTTTATGTTTTCTACCCTCGCTTTACTAACATCTGTTATTTGCAGTGGCAGTTATGCATTTGTAGTTTGTACACACAAATAAAACATAATAATTGTTTTTCAGGTGGGCAGGAGTGAGTGAAGCCAGAGGTGACTACCCATTTAGCCACCATAAACTAACTGTCCAGTTCTACGAAGTAGCTGCAGCTCAGGATAGAAAATTAGAAGGATTGGTTCATAAGGCTATTCTAGAGCTTTGGAGGCCAGATCCTAGTGAACTAACCCTTCTGCTGACTAAAGGAGTTGACTCTACTTTACTCAAAGTTCCTCCTAGTGCAATTACTTTGACTGGTAGCAGTGATCCTTGCTACATCGAGGGATATCATTTGGCAGATTCTAGTGATGGAAGGATATCTCTGCACTTGAAGGTAAATTTGCCACTTACATTTTATAACTGCTGTTAAATTACCTCTATGTTCTGGGCAGACTCCAGTTTCCTGTTCATAGTTCTTATTCCTTATTGATGAATCATGAATGTGCAGGTCTTAAATTTAACTGAACTTGAGCTGAACCGGGTTGATATTCGAGTTGGGTTATCTGGTGCATTAAATTTTATGGATGGGTCTCCTCAAGCAGTACGGCAGTTGCGTAGCCTTGTTTCACAGGTTTCCTTCCTACCTCTATAGTGAACTCATTCTTTGCCCCCTTTCCCTTGTCTTCTATTGCAATGCATCTTGTTTTTGGTTGTAATCTGCTAGTCAAGAATCACTACTCTTCTAAACCAGTGCATTCTATAGTCAGTAATTGCCTTTACCAAGTTAGTGTTTCTGGTAGGAGAATCTATAGCTTCTTGAATACAAATGTTTATCAGCTTATTTCCCAAAGAGTGAAACTGAGATGCGTATTTTTCCCTTTGTCTTGGTATATTGCTTGACTCACTGGATGCCCTTTTTCAGTCACCCTTTCAAACTGTTTCTCTCTTTTTATTCTCTCGCACTCCTGTTTCTGGATAAATATTCTGGCTGGAGAATCCGAGAATGGCTTTAGGATTTTAATATTCATGTGATGTAGCGCACAGCTGAACAAGATCTGTTGTTTAACATTGGTGTTCAAGAATCACTGGCCTCTCTTTGTTTTTCCTTTAATTTTATGTTTTTGTTTGCACTTTTGCCTTACGTAATGTAATTTTCTGTCTTTGACAATCAGATGGTCTGATTTTACTTGTCTTTCTTGTTACTAGGATCCAGTACTTTGCAGCGTGACTGTGGGTGTCTCCCATTTTGAAAGGTGCGCCCTTTGGGTTCAAGTCTTATACTACCCCTTTTATGGAAGTGCTGCTATAGATTATGAAGGTGACTACACCGAAGAAGATCCGCAAATCATGAGACAAAAGAGAAGTTTAAGGCCAGAACTGGGAGAACCAGTCATTTTAAGGTGTCAGCCATACAAAATTCCGCTGACCGAGCTTCTTTTGCCTCATAATATCTCCCCTGTTGAATTTTTCCGTCTATGGCCCAGTTTACCGGCCATAGTAGAGTACACTGGTACATACACTTATGAAGGAAGTGGCTTCAAGGCTACTGCTGCACAGCAGTATGGGGCATCTCCTTTCCTCAGTGGGCTAAAATCCTTGTCATCCAAGCCATTCCACAGAGTTTGTTCGCATATTATCCGAACAGTGGCAGGATTTCAGGTATTGTCTCTCGCTCTTTATTACTGTGTGATTTGCATCTCTCTTTCGTTATTCGTTATATGCTCTATTATGGAAGTTCTATACCGTCTGGACTGATTGCAAATGTAACTGGTAAGCCAAACCTGGCAAATCATGGCCTTACCTTACTTATCCTGCTAACAGCTGGAAGAAAGAACTTATAAAATCCAGCTGAACTTGGTCATAAATTATAAACTTGAAAAAGTAGAATTGACAATCAGTTCGAGTAGATATTATATGCAAGTATCCTTAATTTTTATTGAAATTGAGCTTCTGGTATCTTGGCTAGATGTAGGGCTGGTTTGGTATTGCTGTGCTTTGAAAAAAAGCTGCTGTGAGAATAAGAGGCTGTGCTGTGAGAATAAGCGGCTGTGAAATAAAGCAGCAGAGCGTTTGGTAAACTTTTTTGTAAAAGTGCTTTTGGAAAAAAAAGCAGTCTGATAGTGGGTCTTTTCATTAAAGGAGCACTGTAGCTCCATGTGCTTTGAAAAAAAGCCAGTTTTCCAAAGCTGCAAATAGCAGCTTCAGCTTTTTCCTTTGATTTCAGCTTATTCTCACAGCAGCTTCCAAAATAAGCCCTTTTTTTTCAGTTTACCAAACACCTAAAACCCTCACAGCTTTTTTTCATAGGTGCTTTTTTTTTAAGCACCTCACTTCCAAACTAGGTCGTAATTTGTTGAACCTTTAATGGTAGTGCTTTGGCCTTCTAATCAACCATACAATATTGATGTTGAATTCTTTGTCCTGGAACAGTTGTGTTTTGCTGCAAAAACCTGGTATGGTGGCTTCTTGGGCCTGATGATCTTTGGAGCTAGTGAAGTGAGCCGGAATGTTGACCTAGGTGATGAGACTACGACCATGATATGCAAATTTGTGGTTCGAGCATCTGATGCATCAATTACAAAGGAGATCGGATCGGATCTACAGGGCTGGTTGGATGACCTTACTGATGGGGGTGTTGAGTACATGCCTGAAGACGAAGTGAAGGTGGCTGCTGCGGAGAGGCTTAGGATCTCGATGGAACGGATAGCCTTGCTAAAGGCAGCCCAACCTAAGAAAAAGATTCCCAAATCTGATGATGAAGAAGACGAAGAAGAAGATGAAAGCAACGAAGAAGATGAGGACAAAGTCAAGAAAAACAAGGAAAAGAAAAAAGATGGCGAGGAAAATGGAAAACCAAAGGGACCTACAACCCTGTCGAAGTTGACAGCAGAGGAGGCCGAACACCGTGCTCTTCAAACAGCAGTGCTCCAAGAGTGGCATACGTTGTGCAAGGATAGAAGTGCTAAAGTTAATTGATGGACCGACAAAAGAAGGGAGCACCACCAATCTCTTTCCGAATGAATCTAACAGCCGGGAATCGCCCTTGCATTTCGCTGCTTAACACGTTTGGGATATCAATGAACAGAGTTAACTTTGCTCCGTGTGGACTGCATCCAAATCCACCACTCATGCGCTTGCACAGGTGAGTCTGTGAGGTGGTCACTGACAACTAACCATGTGTGTAACTCCAAGGTTTTGAATGCTTGGCAGATGCTTGCGATTTCCACCGGATTTGTTCGCTTTCGGCTAAATTCAACGGTCACTTGCCCCGGTCTCGTACTTTTCTTCACACCTTCAATCCCGGATCGTGCGTTAACTGAGGCTTTCTAGTAGAAGTAGATGTTAAATTTTAGGAAATTAGTTTGGTGTTTGTGTGAAAATTGTGCGATTAAACTGGGGTTTGTCTCTCTTCCCCCTATATTTTTGTATTTTCTGTTTCTTGGCCCATTGTTCATCATTGAATTATACAGGAGAGAGTTTCAATTCTTCATGTTGTAAAACAATTTTTGTAAAATTTGAGAATAATGTATTTTCATTTAGACCATGCATTCCAATTGATTCCTGATTCCATTCTAAATCGACGTTTGAATTGTTGGACTTGGCGTGGTCCTTGTAAACAAAACGAGGATTCCGAATAAATTTCGGTGTATTGAGACATATCAATCTTGTCGTTTACCCATATAACAAGTTGAGATTTCGGTGTATTGAGACATATCAATCTTGTCGTTTACCCATATAACAAGTTGAGTTTTGTGACGAAGAACATGATTTACAAGGATCACGAAGCAAAAAGATTGTACAAGGCCCTCCTACTTCTCATGAAAATGATTGCATTCATAGTTTTTTCAGACCTGGATCCTCTCCGAGGCAAACCCTCGGAATCCTACTGAGCGACAAACACGGGCCGTTGGATTTAGATCCAACGGCTACAAATAGAGAGTCCCTCTTAAAGTTAGAATAATTGTAACCATTGGATCGAAATCCAACGACCCATGTTTATCGCTCAACAGGATCCCGAGGGTTTGCCTCGGAGAGGATCCAGTTCCAGTTTCTTCTATATTCTATTACGTACGTGTTGAAAGTTTCAAAAGCACACATGCCTGCATGTATTATTATTCAACTTAATTTCTGATGATGTTACACAGTCAAAGGAAGGGATACTGAAACTCGATCTCCACCGTCAGTTTAATGTATATAATGAACGGACGGCATCTAACCAAATTGGTGACAACATAGGGATGAAACCTTGACTTTTCAGCACTGGCATCATGGGATTAGGATATGATAATTTTCCATGGCTGCTAAGCCTCACTGTGTATATATATATATAGAGGTTCTGCATCGTCCTCCATTCACAGCCACTCTTACACATACATCAAGTTAACAATTTTCTTCATATTTCCTTCCTTCTATTTGCTCAAAATGGTGAGTTTGTGTTGTTCATTTTTCAAGATTTTATTGTTAATTATTATTATTATTATTATTTTTTTTTTTTCAAATGGGAGTGCCTACTTGAATTTGTGGGTCCCATCACAAAAATATTAGAGGCGTACTATGGAAAAGGATCATCTTCAGATCCTCTTTGTGAGGATCCGGAAGATCAATCAATCATATTCGTTCATTATATATTGTGTGGTCATTATCTTCAATATATATAGGGTTAAAATATATGACTAAAAAATTATATTATTCAGTCTCAATTTTTTTTTTTTTTTAAATATTGGCTGACATTTTGACTTGCTATTGCTTCTCTCTGCATTTGGTGGGAAGCAGGCTCTTTCACTCACTATTGAGGTATGGCTATTCCTCTTTATTTTATTTTATTTCTTTTTTCTTTTCCTTTTCTATCTTATTTATTTTAAGGAACTAAAATTTTCTCTGTGTTTCAACATTAACTTCAATATATTTTTTACCAGAAAGAATTTGCTCAAAACTCAGAAAGAATTAAGTCTGTGGATCTACATCCAACTGAGCCATGGTAATTGCTTGTCTTGGCAATTCTGTTTATGTCTTCTGCATCTCCTCGTTTTGATTTTTTTTCTTCATATTCTTACCCTAAACCCTAAATCCTAATTGATGCGAGTGCAACCTTCTGCTATCCACTTTCGATTTCGTGTACGTTAATTGCTTGAATTCTAAAAATGCAACATAATCAAAGCTTGTTGGTAATGTTTTTCATGTAGGGTTCTGGTCAGTTTGTATTCAGGCGCTGTTTGTATCTGGAATTACCAATCACAGACCATGGAGAAGTCCTTCAAGGTCACTGAATCACCAGGTACATTATTTTCTTTCATATGTTCTTGTTGCGTGCCTACCGAAGTTTCTCTCATTGACAGATATGACTTTGCGTCTAAATTTTGTTTACATGTGCTTGCAGTCAGGTCAGCAAAGTTTGTAGCACGCGAACACTGGATAGTAACCGCAGCTGATGACACATTTATTCGCGTCTACAACTATGACACGACGGAAAAGATCAAAGAGTTTGAAGCACATACAGATTATATCAGGAGTGTGACTGTCCATCCTACTCTACCTTATCTCTTGTCATGCTCGGACGACAACGTTATAAAGCTTTGGGATTGGGAGAAGGATTGGTCATGCACTCAGATCTTCGAGGGACATTCTCACTATGTGATGCAAGTGGCGTTCAATCCACACGACGCCAATACTTTCTCTAGTGCGTCTCTTGATGGTACAGTCAAGGTATTGCAAGGATTGTTATTTGTACAAACTTAACCGTAAAATTTTCAGTGTCATGACTTCTGTGACACTCTGTGACATATACTTTTACAGGTATGGAGGATTGGGTCCGCTGCCCCGGAGTTTACATTAGAGGGCCACTTAAAAGGAGTGAATTGCGTTGATTACTTCCTTCGCGACAATAAAACATATCTATTGAGTGGCTCTGACGATTTTACTGTCAAGGTTTGTGAATAAATGCTTGTTATATATAGGAGTAATTAGGTTTTCATCCTTATTTTTACTACTCTATTGATTAAAATCTTATTACTTTTCAATTTTTGATCAAGGTCCTTTGTATTAATAATATCATTAATTATTTCAATAATAAAATATTTTTTATTTCTAAATATATTCATTTAATATTAAAAATATTACAATTAGTATATTTATATTTATGGCTAAATTTTTTATCATATATTTTTATTTTTAGTTTGTACCCATTTTTAATTTGCAACCCTTTTTTAATTTGTACCAATTTTCCTTTCAGTTTTAATTTGTACCCATATATTAATTTCTTTTTGTGCCCATATTTTTTAAAGTTTTATTTGTATTGTACCCATATTTTTTTATTTATTTGTACCCATTTTATTTTTGCTAAATGTACCCATTTTGAAGAATGTACCCATGTTTTGATACAATAATTTTTTGGTTATTTTTTATGAATGTACCCATGTTTACACACACACACACAATAGTATATTTATATTTTAATATTTTTAATCCCACAAATTATGGTTTTTTATTTAAAATCTCATTACTATAAACAACTATAAATTTTAATTTTTAATTTAAAAAATATAGTAACGTACATAGAAATAAATTATCAATTAATTTCAGGGACTTGGATCAAAAATTGAAAACCAACAAGGTTTCAGTCAAAGACTATTCATAACTAGGGACCGCATCCAAAGTCTCCCTTATATATATGGTGATCATGTTAGTATATGCATGCATATGAATTTGAATATATTATGTCAATGCAGGTATGGGACTGTGAAACCAAAAGCTGTGTGCAAACCCTAGAAGGCCATGAGCACAATGTAACAGCTGTATGTGTTCATCCTGAGCTTCCCATAATAATCACAGCTTCTGAGGATGGGAATGTTCACATTTGGCATGCAACCACTTTTTGGTAACCGTCTTTTATGATTCAAAATATTTACACCAGAAAAGCAGTTAACTCGATTTCTGTTGACGTCTTCGTTTTGTAATCCATTCTTATGTCTTGCAGGCTAGAAAAGAGACTGAGCTACGATCTCGAAAGAGTTTGGGCCATCGCACACTCGGAAGGATCAGACAAGTGAGTTTTTACCTTCTTTTTTTTTTTTTTTGTTTGTTATTAGGGTTCGTTTTGTTGTGGCATGTTGATTGATAACCAGTGATATAAATTGATTTCGTACTACTGCAGGGTTGCATTTGGATTTGACAACGGAACAGTTGTAGTTAAAATGAATGGTTATGTTGATCTCCAAGCTTAGAAGGAAAGGTTGAAAGAATAAAAGACATCTAGGGATCATGTGATTAATACCTTGTCAATAAATGATTTCGACACACAAGACTGTTATACTTGCTGAAACATTCTCTAATATAAGCGGATTTCACCATTATATGCAAGTTTCATATTGTCAAGTGTGTCGGCAAGTGTGTTAGTTTTGTATGTCTAAATAGTGTCATTTGTACCGCATACGTTAGAGGAATTATCTCAAGAACTTTACAGTGTTACTCTTATTATTGTATTATATGTATCAATAAAACTATAAAGAATGTTTCGAATGATCCCTGAGGTTGACATAACTCTTTACTTTGACATCTGAGTTTTTTTTCTTTCTTTTGAATCGTTTGACATAACTCTTTACTTTGATCCCTGGGTTTTTTTTCTTTCTTTTGAATCGTTTGAGATACAAAATTATACCTGAATTTTTTCATTGATTCCGAAACAAAAGTTCGTGGCATGAAGTTAATACCATGTAAAAATAATCAGATATTTTACAAATAAAATCCAGAAATCACAACCCTGTTACATATTTCAACTACGCCTTTATAACGTATTTTCTTAGGGACTTATACAGCAGAGTAGAGTATAATAATCTAGTCAGACGATACATACGAAGATTAGATGTTCCTACGGTTAATACCCCTGATTACAACAATAAGAATGATCATGCATTTAGCAAACACATTTATGCACCAGATGTAGAACCCTAATATCACATCTGCCACCAATTACGACTTGAACAATAATCCCCTGAATTTACGTTGCTCTTTCGAAACTACCACCAACCTGGAGAAATTTTTAGTTGTGACGAAAACACAAGTGGTACACCATGTGTTTTAATAGGAGTGGTGGAAAATGTTATTTTTTAAGTTATTAACTTTTTAGCACACATATCCCACAATTTGTATAGTGACATGTGGTGTACCATCCCTTGTACCGGTCACACTGAAAAATCTCTCCACCAACCTATGTAGCCATTCGGGCTGTGAGCTTTGGGCGTACTCCCTTGGTGTGTCCGAACAGTGGCAGGATTTCAGGTATTGTCTCTCGCTCCTTATTACTATGTGATTTACATCTCTCTTTCGTTATTCGTTATATACTCTATTATGGAAGTTCTATACCATGTGGACTGATTGCAAATGTAACTGGTAAGCCAAGCTTGGCAAATCATGGCCTTACCTTACTTATCCTGCTAACAGCTGGAAGAAAGAACTTATAAAATCCAGCCGAACTTGGGCATAAATTATAAACTTGAAAAAGTAGAATTGGCAATCAATTCGAGTAGATATTATATGCAAGTATCCTTAATGCAACTGGTATCTTGGCGAGATGTAATTTGTTGAACCTTTAATGGTAGTGCTTTGGCCTTCTAATCAACCATACAATATTGATGTTGAATTCTTTGTCCTGAAACAGCTGTGTTTTACTGCAAAAACCTGGTATGGTGGCTTCTTGGGCCTGATGATCTTTGGAGCTAGTGAAGTGGTGGGGGTGTTGACAGGGCGGTCCAGAGATTTTTAAGGCCCGGGGCGACGTAAAAAAAAATGCCCTAACTTCATGTAAGAAAATTATTTATTTTCACACATAAAACATCGAAAAAATTATACTTAGAAAAACATTTCAAACTCAATAATTTAGTAATACAGAAAGACTAATTTATTTTGTATTGAGAGAGGGAAACAAAAAAACTGCGGGCTTACAAGTAGATAGATGATGAGTTTTGTTTTCCATTTGAACTTTGAATGTGTTTTTGAATAAATCGTGAGGTGTTTTTTTCTTATTTACTAAACTTGTCAATACTGGACTAAAAAATAATGATGTTTTCGAATCTTTAATTAATATGTATTATTAATGAATGGGTACTAAATTAAACATTTTGATGACACGTCATATAATTTGCAAATTTGGTCTACGTATTATTCTTTGTTGAAGATTAGACTTGAATTAAAACGAATATTTAAAAATAACAACCCACATAACTACTAGATAGTAACTAAAAATAAATTACCAACCAAACAAAAATTTGTAAAAATTGAAAAGAATAAACATGCACATAGCATTTCGAACTTAGGACCACTTGTTAATTTTAAACAACAAAAATCATTGTTTCTAATTACACTTTTTGATCCTTTAACCAAATTTTCTAAATTTATACTCTTATAAAAAAAAATTTGTAAAAAAAGGAAAGTAAATAAGCACACATGGTGTTTTGAACCCAAGACCCCCTTATTATTTTCAAATGACAAACCACCACTTCTAGTTAAATTTATGTGTCTTTGAATCAAATTTTATAAATTTATACTCTTATAACAACATATGTAAATATATCACCCTAATAATTTTGGTGCCCCTAATTTTTTTGGGCCCTGGACGGTTGCCCCTCCTGCACTGGGCCTGGGCCGGCCCTGCGTGTTGAGTACATGCCTGAAGACGAAGTGAAGGTGGCTGCCGCGGAGAGGCTTAGGATCTCGATGGAACGGATAGCCTTGCTAAAGGCAGCCCAACCTAAGAAAAAGATTCCCAAATCTGATGATGACGAAGACGAAGAAGAAGAGGATGAAAGCGACGAAGAAAATGAGGACAAAATCAAGAAAAAGAAGGAAAAGAAAAAAATGGCGAGGAAAATGGAAAACCAAAGGGACCTATAACCCTGTCGAAGTTGACAGCAGAGGAGGCCGAACACCGTGCTCTTCAAACAACAATGCTCCAAGAGTGGCATACGTTGTGCAAGGATAGAAGTGTTGTGCTAGGATAGCACCAAACCTTTTAGAACCAACTCTTGATAACCCACAAGAAATATATCAAATGAAATGCAGAACAAAATATTAAAGACACCAAGATTTTAACGAGGTTCCTCAACAGTCAATGTAACTGGAGTACGTCCTCGGAACAGTAGGAGCTCACCCAATAATCCAATATCAACCAATTGGGAGTTTACAAAGTGTTGGCAATCTCACAACCCAATACACCCAATAGCTCTCACACACCACAGAAACAAATAGAGAAAGAAATATAATGAATAATTTCTTCTCTATACATATAGCTCAAAGTTATTACAACAACTACTTTGGTGGATGATTACTAACCAAATGAAGCAGCAGCTTCTCTTCCTTTTGGGCTCTCTACAAATCTCCTTGCTCTCGGCAGCTCTCACTTCTCACTTCAGAAAAATGAGCCCTTTTCTTCTACCTTTTTTCTTCTGCCCGAAACCAATAATTATGGCTTTGAAAAAGCCACAACACAAGGAAACATAATCATGTTGTCATTTTTTTCTTTTGCTCTGTTTAATAGCCGAAAACATTTTGTTTTGTTGTCCACTTGGCCACTTAGCCATTTATTCAACAATCTCCACCTTGGCCAAGTTCCGAAAAACGCCATGATAAGCCAACCAACACAATTAACACACAACATCACTCCCAAACACTAGCAAGAGAACAACTCATGCTGAGCCAAATGCTCCAAAACTCCTACTACTCATCGCCTTCTTTATATAGGCAAAATGTGAGCCAAGTTCAAGCAATGAACAAACTTGGCTACACCAACAACCTTAGTCAACATATCAGCGGGGTTGTCTTTAGTTGGAATCTTCTGGAGAATGATTTCTCCTTCACCAACAACTTCACGAACAGAGTGATAACACACATCTATGTGCTTGGTCCTCGCATGGTGAACCTGATACTTAGCCAAATAAATGATACTCTGACTATCACAATGCACCTCCACCTGCTTCTGATCAACCCCCAAATCTCTAATCAGCCCATGTATCCAAATTGCCTCCTTTATAGATTCAGCAACTGCCATATATTCAGCCTCTGTAGTAGACAATGCAACAGACGACTGCAAAATGGACCTCTAACAAACTGGCCCTTTAGCCACAGTAAACACATAGCCTGTAGTAGACTTCCATCCATCCAGATCACCTACATAATCTGAATCAACATAACCAACTGCAAAATGACCAATACCAGAGTCATCTCTCTCAATGCATAAACCAACATCTCGAGTACCATGGAGATACCTCAATATCCACTTAGCTGCGTGCCAATGCTCTTTACCTGGATTATGCATATATCGACTCACCATGCCAACTGTATGAGCAATATCCGGTCTAGAGCATACCATTGCATACATCAAACTACCAACCAAATTTGCATATGGTATATTTTTCATTTGCAGCTTCTCTTTATCAGTTTTAGGACATTGTAGAAAACTCAATTTAAAATGAGGAGCCAAAGGGGTACTAACCGGTTTGGTTGAATCATGATCTCCAAACTTCCGAATCAACTTCTTAAGGTATTGTCTTTGATTCAAATTGACCAAACCCTTATCTCTATCTCTAGTGATCTTCATGCCAAGGATCTTCTTCACTTCACCAAGATCCTTCATCTCAAACTCATTCTTCATTTGCTTCTTCAATTTTTCAATCTCTTCAACATTCTTTGAGGCAATCAACATATATCAACAAATAAATGAAAGACCCATCTTGCAACTTCTTGAAGTACACACAATGATCATATTGACTTCTAGAATAATTTTGGCCCCTCATAAATTTATCAAACCTCAAATACCATTGCTTTGGAGATTGCTTCAAGCCATAAAGTGATTTCTTCAATTTGCAAAACAAATTCTCCTTCCCTTTCACTATATACCCATCCGGTTGACACATATAAATCTCTTCATTCAAATCACCATGTAGG
The DNA here is from genome assembly GCF_916048215.2 of Malus sylvestris. Classification (NCBI taxonomy): domain Eukaryota; kingdom Viridiplantae; phylum Streptophyta; class Magnoliopsida; order Rosales; family Rosaceae; genus Malus; species Malus sylvestris. The sequence goes on from NC_062265.1 coordinate 30,786,034, forward strand.
AAAGCCGTCTTCACATCAAGTTGCACAAGCTTAAGATCATACTGTGCAACAAGAGCTAACATAATGCGAATTGAGGAGTGCTTCACAACCGGAGAAAAGATTTCATTGTAGTCAATGCCCTACTTTTGTGCATACCCTTTAGCAACTAATCTTGCTTTGAATCTCACATTGCTTTTCTCATCAGCATCTTCCTTCTTGGCATACACCCATTTGCAACCGATAGCTTTCTTGCCCTTAGGCAATTTAGCTAACTCCCAAGTCTTGTTCTTCAAAAGAGAATTCATCTCATCACCCATGGCATTGCACCACCTCTCATTTTCTTCACTCTCAATAGCTTCCTCAAAATTGGATGAAATCTCATCAGTGATAATAGGAAGAGCAAAAGAAACATAGTCACTATACCGAGCTAGCTTGGTAATTTGTCTTTTTCCTCTGTTCTTGGCAATAGACTCTTGAGGTGAAACTTCCTCTTCAACTTGAATAGAATCTTCAAGTTCAACTTCTTCAACATCCTCATGGTCTTCAACTTCTTCACTTGTAGTGACTTCGACATCAGCGGAAATATGATTTGAAGTACCAGAGGCAACTTTCTCAAGCTCCACCTGTTGGACATCTTTCACATTCTTCTCAGAGTCTTTGAACATACTTTCTTCATCAAATGTCACATCTCTACTGATTATAAGTTTCTTCATCTCTGGGCACCACAACCTGTAACATTTGACACCACTACTAAAACCAAGAAAGATAGCCTTTTTGGCTTTAGAATCAAGTTTACTTTCAGTCACATGAAAATAAGCAGGTGAACTAAAAATATGGATATAGTCATAATCAGAAGAAGGTTTTCTAGTCCATACCTCCATTGGTGTTTTACCCTGAATAGCAGCTGAGGGTAACCGGTTGATGATGTGACATGCATAATTAACTGCCTCTGCCCAAAATGACTTGCTTAAACCCGACTGAGACAACATACATCTAACCTTCTCAAGCAAGGTTCGATTCAATCGTTCTGCAACTCCATTTTGTTGTGGAGTTCCCCGAACACTAAAATGTCTCACAATCCCTTTCTCTTTGCAAACTTTAAAGAAAGGGTCGGATGTGTATTCTCTACCATTATCCGATCACAAAATTTTAATTTTTCTCCCAGTCTAGTTCTCAACCATTTTCTTCCAACTCAAGAAAATGTTTAACACCTCACTCTTGTGCTTCATAGTGTAGACCCAAGACCTTCTTGAATAATCATCAACAAAGGTCACAAACCAATGTCTACCACTCAAAGAGGGAGTCTTTGTAGGACCCCAAACATCTGAATGCACATAATCAAGAATGCCCTTCGTCTGATATACTGCAGTACCAAACTTCACTCTAGTTTGCTTTCCCAAGACACAATGCTCGCAGAAATCAAGCTTACAAGTCGTGGCACCTTTTAGAAGACCTTGTTTCACAAGCCCTTGTAGAGCTTTCTCACTGGCATGACCTAATCTCATATGCCACAGTCTAGTAGTATCTGAATCAGATGTGCCCATATTTTCTGAGACTACAGACGTTTCATCTGTCACGGTGCTTCCTTGCAATAAATACAAATGACCACATCGAGGAGCTTTCATCACAACAAGTGCACCATAGGTAACTTTCAATGTCTGCTCATCTGAATGAAACCTGAAGCCCTTGGATTCCAAAGTACCCAAAGCAATAAGATTTTTCTTCAAATTCGGTACATACCGAACACCTGCCAACTCTTTAACCATGCCATCATGCAACTTCAAATGAACTGTACCAATCCCTTTTGTTGTGCAAGGTTTGTCATCTCCTATGAACACAACGCCACCATCAAACTCTTTCAAGCTTGAAAACCAATCCTTGTGAGGAGTCATATGATGAGTACAACCCGTATCCAACACCCACTTAGTAGCACAATCAAATGATGAGGAAGTGGTTAAAGCAAAATCAGAAAAATCTGTTTCAACCTCAGCAACATTAGCTTCAGAACTTTCTTTGCCTTTGGTTTTCAATCTAGGACAATCTTTCTTCCAATGGCCCTTATTACGACAAAAGGCACATTCATCCCTTTCCAAAGGTTTTCTACCTTTAGAGTTTCCTCTAGGTCGAGACTGTGATTTTTTTTCTACTAGAAGATGATATTCTCTCCGATGATCTACCTCTAACAAATAAAGCTTCAGAGGTACTATCATGATTTTTATCTCTATGCCTCATTTCATAATTCATCAAGGCATTTGACACATCTTCAAATTTCACAGTTTCTTTACCATGCATAATAGTGGTAACAAAATGCTCATAAGAGTCCGGCAAGAAATTCAACAATATTAAGGCCTTATCTTCATCCTTAATATCCTCATCTAAATTTAACAAGTCGGCAATCAACTTATTAAAAGCATCAAGGTGTCTAATCATTTTTGTACCTTCTTTGTATTGGAAGCGGTAGAGTTTTTTCTTCAAGTGTAGCCGGTTCTCTGCACTCTTCGTCATATACTTGTCTTCCAATTTTTGTCATAACACATTTGTCAATGTCTCCCGCATCACAAAATACTTATGAGTTTTTGCAAAGCACAATAGAATTGAAGAGCAAACCCACAAATTTAATTTCTCTTATTCCAGCTTCGACATAGCTTCCGGCTTCTCTCCCAAAGCGGCAAGTAGATCTTGTTGAGCCAACACATCTTTGACCTCACATTGCCACATCCCGAAGTTGTTTGTGCCATCAAACTTTTCCACTTCGAACTTTGCATTTTACACCGTAGTTCTTGCAAACCCGGAGCTGCTTCCAAAATGATTCTCATCTTGCTCGTCTGACATCTTTGGCAACTAGACAGTACCCAAGAGCAACCAGTGCTCTGATACCAATTGTTGTGCTAGGATAGCACCAAACCTTTTAGAACCAACTCTTGATAACCCACAGGAAATATATCAAATGAAATGCAAGAACAAAATATTAAAGACACCAAGATTTTAACGAGGTTCCTCAACAGTCAGTGTAACTGGAGTACGTCCTCGGAGCAGTAGGAGCTCACCCAATAATCCACTATCAACCAATTGGGAGTTTACAAAGTGTTGGCAATCTCACAACCCAAATAACCCAATACACCCAATAGCTCTCACACACCACAGAAACAAATAGAGAAAGAAATATAATGAATAATTTCTTCTCTATACATATAGCTCAAAGCTATTACAACAACAACTACTTTGGTGGATAATTACTAACCAAATGAAGCAGCAGCTTCTCTTCCTTTTGGGCTCTCTGCAAATCTCCTTGCTCTCAGCAGCTCTCACTTCTCACTTCAGAAAAATGAGCCCTCTTCTTCTACCTTTTTTCTTCTGCCCGAAACCAATAATTATGGCTTTGAAAAAGCCACAAAACAAGGAAACATAATCATGTTGTCCTTTTTTTCTTTTGCTTTGTTTAATAGCCGAAAGCATTTTGTTTTGTTGTCCACTTGGCCACTTGGCCACTTATTCAACAAGAAGTGCTAAAGTTAATTGATGGACCGACAAAAGAAGTGAGCACCACCAATCTCTTTCCGAGTGAATGTAACAGCCGGGAATCGCCCCTTGCATTTCGCGGCTTAACACGTTTGGGATATCAATGAACAGAGTTAACTTTGCTCCGTGTGGACTGCATCCAAATCCACCACACTCATGCGCTTGCACAGGTGAGTCTGTGAGGTGGTCACTGACAACTAACCATGTGTTTAACTCCAAGGTTTTGAGTGCTTGGCAGATGCTTGCGATTGCCACCGGGATTTGTTCGCATCCGGCTAAATTCAACGGTCACTTGCCCCGGTCTCGTCGTACTTTTCTTCACACCTTCAATCCCGGATCGTGCATTAACTGAGGCTGTCTAGTAGAAGTAGATGTTAAATTTTAGGAAATTAGTTTGGTGTTTGTGTGAAAATTGTGCGATTAAACTGGGGTTTGTCTCTCTTGCCCCTATATTTTTGTATTTTCTGTTTCTTGGCCCATTGTTCATCATTGAATTATACAGGAGAGAGTTTCAATTCTTCATGTTGTAAAACAATTTTTGTAAAATTTGAGAATAATGTATTTTCATTTAGACTATGCATTCCAACTGATTCTTAATTCCATTCTAAATCGACGTTTGAATTGTTGGACCTGGCATGGTCCTCGTAAATAAAACGAGGATTCTAAATAAATTTCAGTGTATTGAGACATATCAATCTTGTCGTTTACCCATATAACAAGTTTAGTTTTTGGATGAAGAACATGATTTACAAGGATCACGAAGCAAAAAGATTGGACAAGGCCCACCTACTTCTCATGAAAATGAAAGCATTCATAGTTTCTTGGGACCTAGATCCTCTCCGAGGCAAACCCTTGGGATCCTACTGAACGACAAACACGGGCCGTTGGATTTTGATCCAACGGCTACAAATAGGGGATCCCTCTTAAAGTTATAATAAATGTAACCGTTGGATCGAAATCCAACGGCCCATGTTTATCGCTCAGCAGGATCCCGAAGGTTTGCCTCGGAGAGAATCCAGTTCCAGTTTCTTTTATATTCTATTACGAACGTGTTGAAAGTTTCAAAAGCACACATGCATGCATGTATTATTATTCAACTTAATTTCTGATGATGTCACACAGTCAAAGGAAGGGATATTGAAACTCGATCTCCACCGCCAGTTTAATGTATATAATGAACGGACGGCATCTAACCAAATTGGTGACAACATAGGGATGAAACCGTGACTTTTCAGTACTGGCATCATGGGATTAGGATATGATAATTTTCCTTGGCTGCCAAGCCTCACTGTGTATATAAATGGAGGTTCTGCATCGTCCTCCATTCACAACCACTTTTACACGTACATCAAGTTAACAATTTTCTTCATATTTCCTTCCTTCTATTTGCTCAAAATGGTGAGTTTGTGTTGTTCATTTTTCAAGATTTTATTGTTAATTATTATTATTATTATTATTATTATTATTTTCAAATGGGAGTGCCTACTTGAATTTGTGGGTCCCATCACAAAAATATTGGAGGCGTACTATGGAAAAGGATCCTCTTCGGATCCTCTTTGTGGGGATCTGGATGATCAATCAATCATGTTCGTTCATTGTATATCATGCGATCATAAACTTCAATATATATACGGTTAAAATATATGACTAAAAAAATTATATTATTCAGTCTCAATTTTTTTTTTTTAAATATTGGCTGACATTTTGACTTTTTATTGCTTCTCTCTGCATTTGGTGGGAAGCAGGCTCTTTCACTCACTATTGAGGTAATGGCTATTCCTCTTTTTTTTTTTCTTTTCCTTTTCTATCTTATTTATTTTTTGGAACTAAAATTTTCTCTATGTTTCAACATTAACTTCAATATATTTTTTACCAGAAAGAATTTGCTCAAAACTCAGAAAGAATTAAGTCTGTGGATCTACATCCAACTGAGCCATGGTAATTGCTTGTCTTGGCAATTCTGTTTATGTTTTCTGCATCTCCTCGTTTTGATTTTTTTTCATATTCTTACCCTAAACCCTAAACCCTAATTGATGCAAGTGCAACCTTCTGCTATCCACTTTCGATTTCGTGTACGTTAATTGATTGAATTCTAAAAATGCAAGATAATCAAAGCTTGTTGATAATGTTTTGCATGTAGGGTTCTGGTCAGTTTGTATTCAGGTGCTGTTTGTATCTGGAATTACCAATCACAGACCATGGAGAAGTCCTTCAAGGTCACTGAATCACCAGGTACATTATTTTCTTTCATATGTTCTTGTTGCGTGCCTACCGAAGTTTCTCTCATTGACAGATATGACTTTGCGTCTAAATTTTGTTTACATGTGCTTGCAGTCAGGTCAGCAAAATTTGTAGCACGCGAACACTGGATAGTAACCGCAGCTGATGACACATTTATTCGCGTCTACAACTATGACACGACGGAAAAGATCAAAGAGTTTGAAGCACATACAGATTATATCAGGAGTGTGACTGTCCATCCTACTCTACCTTATCTCTTGTCATGCTCGGACGACAACGTTATAAAGCTTTGGGATTGGGAGAAGGATTGGTCATGCACTCAGATCTTTGAGGGACATTCTCACTATGTAATGCAAGTGGCGTTCAATCCAAACGACACCAATACTTTCTCTAGTGCGTCTCTTGATGGCACTGTCAAGGTATTGCAAGGATTGTTATTTGTGCAAACTTAACCGTAAAATTTTCAGCGTCATGACTTCTGTGACACTCATATACTTTTGCAGGTATGGAGGATTGGCTCCGCTGGCCCAGAGTTTACATTAGAGGACCACTTAAAAGGAGTAAATTGCGTTCATTACTTCATTCGCGACAATAAAACATATCTATTGAGTGGTTCCGACGATTTTACTGTTAAGGTTTGTGATGAAATGTTGGTTATATATATGTACTGAATATGATGATATGTGTTCGTCTTTGCGTGCATATGAATTTGAATGTATTATGTCAATGCAGGTATGGGACTACGAAACCAAAAGCTGTGTCCATACTTTAGAAGGCCATGAGCACAATGTAACTGCTCTATGTGTTCATCCTGAGCTTCCCATAATAATCACAGCTTCTGAGGATGGGAATGTTCACATTTGGCATGCAGCCACTTTTAGGTAACAGTCTTTTACGATTCAAAATATTTACACCAGGAACGCAGTTAACTCGATTTCTGTGTACGTCTTCTTTTTGTAACCCATTCTTATGGTCTTGCAGGCTAGAAAAGAGACTGAGCTACGATCTCGAAAGAGTTTGGACCATCGCACACTCGAAAGGATCAGACAAGTGAGTTTTTTTCCATCTTTTTCTTGTTGTTAGGATTCGTTTTGTTGTGGCATTTGATTGATTACCAGTGACGATATAAATTGACTTCGTACTTCATTGCTCTGCAGAGTTGCATTTGGATTTGACAAAGGAATAGTTGTGGTTAAAATGAATGGTCATGTTGATCTCCAAGCTTAGAAGGAAAGGTTGAAGGAATAAAAGAGATCTAGTGATCATGTGATTAATACCTTCACCTTGTCAATAAATGATTTCGACACACAAGACTAATATACTTGTTGACACGTTCTCTAATACAAGTAGATTTCATAGTTGTATGCAAGTTTCGTATTGCCAAGTGTGTCGGCAAGTGTGTTAGTTTTGTATGTCTAAATAGTGTTACATTTACCACGTATGGAATTATTCCAAGGACTTTACGATGTTACTCTTATTGTTGTATTATATGTATCAATAAAACTATAAATAATGTTTCGAATGATCCCTGAGTTTGACATAACTCTTTATGTTGGCTCCGGAGTTTTTTTTTTTTCTTTCTTTCTTTTGAGTTGTTTGAGATGCAAAATTATACCTGAATTTTTCCGCTGATTCTGAAACAAAAGTTCGTGGCATGAAGTAATACCATGTAAAAATGATCAGATATTTTACAAATAAAACCCAGAAATCACAATCCTTCTGTTACACATATCAACTACGCCGTTATAACGTAATTTCTTAGGGACTTATACAACAGAGTAGAGTCTAATAATCTAGTCAGACGATACATACGAAGATTAGATGTTCCTACGGTTAATACCCCTGATTAGAATGATCATACATTTAGCAAACACATTCCAGATGTAGAACCCTAATATCACATCTGCCACCAATTACGACTTGAACAATAATCCCCTGAATTTACGTTGCTCTTTCGAAACTACCACCAACCTGCATATGTAGCCATTCGGGCTGTGAGCTTTGGGCGTACTCCCTAGGTGTGTGGGAGCCAAATAACAACCCTGCAGCGTCAAATGGCTGTGCACCGAGCTGAAACACCAGGTCAACACGTAAGAAACTCATACAGCACATACCTTGGCTTTCCGTGTTTTGAAAGAAACTTTACTTGTTCAACCGGGGAGATAGTAGATAATTGCAATATGAGTTAACGGGACGAGAATCTAAACAAGGATAATGTCATCATGATGATAGAAAAGAACTGTGATCCTGAGAATTAGGAGGCAGCAGAATGGTGATAGCATTTAAATTCGAGATGGAAAACGGAAGAGGACTTCACCCTTCCTGGGAAATCAAGGACTAAGAAAATATCATTACTATCGTATTGTTATGCTCAAATAGATGACATGATGCATTAATGTCATCGCAAATAATACAAGAGATTTTCCGGAATCTTTATGCATATAGCAAGGGTTAGGTTATAGAAAAAGATGAGCATAGAAGGAAGTGCCTTGCTGTTCCTTCTCGTAACAATGCCACAAGAAATGCACAACTACAAATATCAAGAGCAACACTGTGGTGTCCAGTGGCCAAGCTTACGACAAGCACACTCCACTGTTGACAGACATTTACATTCCTTGATGCATCTCTAAGATTGAAAAGTTGTACCCAAAAAATCCCTAGACGAAGGTTTACATTCTAAAAAAGCAGTAGGGTCTTCAGAAATTTATTGAACCGGAAATAAAAATGCATTTCAAGGATTATATATTGGAAATAGATCCAGAAAGAGTAGTTCAGTGGATTTTATGTAGGTTATAGAAGTGCAGCTTACTTACATCTTTTGGAGGAAACGCTTCGATAGTGGGATTCATGTTCATCCTTGAATTGACTGCTTCAAGCTTCATTGAAAGGAACTACAGAATCGAATAAACAGATTACAGACTTGGGTTAAACAGTTTAAAGCAAAATCGTGTAACCAAGTACCACTAGATAGAGTCAAATGGAATAGATACCTCGACCTGGTGCTGCAGTGATTGGATGTAATTAATAATCTCGTCAAGGACAAGTGCTTTCCCAATAACCTTTTTCAGAAAAAAAAAAGAAAAAAAAAAGAAAGTTAACAAATGTAAGGGAAACATACTTGGTGAAACAAAATTGATTTCAGAATTCGGATCACTAGATAATTACCAAGATGTTTAGAATAAATCTAGCAATGAAATTGGAAACAACATAGTACATAACAAAGATTTCCTTTACGAACTACGTTGATCATATGCTAAGTAAATATTATGACAAACATAAAACCAACGAGACAACATTGAATACCTTGTTGCATCCAGGAACCAAATCTTGGAGAATTTTCATCCTCTCGCTGATCTTCTCTCTCCTAGCCTGCCAAAACGAGCATGGTACGCAACATGTTCAAAGAGTGAATGAATCACACTGATTTACCAAACATGTCAATAAAACAGAAACCGATTCCCTATCGATAACTACAGAGCTTGATTAAGAACAGGCAAACCGTAATAGATGTTCTAGATTCTTATATTGAAATTTTAAAAGGACGAAAAGTGCATTACTCTCTCGGCTAGACTGTGGCTATCTGTAGCTTGTCCCCTTCTTGCCCTCACATGGATAAAGTCTTGCTTGGGTGGCTCGGAAGGTTTAGTGCTTTCTTCAGCTGGCTTCTTGTCACCAGCAGCTGAACTTTCTTCAACTTCAGCCTTCAAACTGCCATTTTCGTTACTGGATCCCGCTAATTTCATCCGTTTTCCACCCGAATATTTCTGTTCGAGAACAAACAGGGCAAAGAAAACAATAAAAAAAATTCAAGAACAAGCAACAAAATACAAACATACATCAATAACTGAAAATCATGCAGCTTAACTTGCTTAACGACACACATCACGCCAATTTCGGATGCATTAACATTCAAATCAAGTCTCTACACATAGCTGAGATAGCATAATCACAATTTCACAAACTTTACTACTTCACTCAATTATTTCCCAACAAATAGTTCACTAAATTAAGTTCAAATATAAAGGCCCCCGACTAAAATTCGTTCCTTTTTTCCAATTATTTCCCTCCATTAGCCATAATTCAGCTAAATTATAACAAAAACACATACAAAGTTCATTGCTTTAGCATTAATTTGCAACATTTTCTCAGAAAACCAAACATAAAATCGAGCCAAGCAATCAAATTTCACTTGAAGGAGTGAAAAATTACGAACCAAGCCATTGCCACTACTGGTGGAAACCTGCTTCGAAGACTCGTCCTCAGAGCTCACATCCCTTCTCTTTCTTCCGCCACAGCCGCCGCCACTTTGCTCAGTCACAGTCGATTCCTCCAACGACCCATCTCTGTTCACAGAGCTATCTCCAAGCCCACCGAAACTCTGACCCAAGTTACCCATTCGGAGCCCCAACCCGCCACCGCTGCCACCGGGTTCGCCGCTGATGGGCCAAATCTCCGCCAGGCTGTAGGATGCTGGGTTAGCTGCTGAGAAGGAAGACTCGTTGATCAGTGGAGGATCCATTTTGTCAACAACCGAATTCATTCGAACCGACCCGACCCGGCCCGGTATCCGAATCCAAAACCAAAACTTGAGGTTCCCACAGAGAGAGTAAGCTTGTGGGGGGAGTGAATGCGGGGTTTAGTGAGCTGATGGGTTATTTAACAAGTTATTTAGAGAGAGAAGGATTTGGTTTTTAGAGAGAGAGAGAGAGAGAGAGGCATTAATGGATGATGATGAAAGTTAGACAGAGACGGACAGAGAGAAGCGGCTCCGTTTAGCAAGTGAACATCCATCCGGAGGTGGATTGTGTGCGCTCCATTTCCATACTCTTCTCATCCCTCATGTTTGTATAGTCACTGTTAAGTCACGTCAATATTTTATAGTAATAGAAATATAAAATATTGACGTAACTTAACAGTAATCACACAAATACAAGGGGATGGGAATAATATGGAAGTAGGAGGGCAGACAATCCACCTCTTATCCAGAAATGCTACCATCGGCGCGTTAAGGCACTCGCTCTTGGAGGAGGATTGTCTGCCCTCCAAGTTTCGGTGCCCTTCCATACCCTCCTGTTTTATGTGGTCACGGTTAAGTCACGTTAATATTTTATATTATTTTTTTATAGAGATAATAAGATAAAAATGAATAATAATATAAAATATTAACGTGGTTTAACCGTGATCACACAATCAGGAGGGCATGGGAGAGCACGGGAACTTGGAGGGCAGACAATCCTCCTCCCTCGCTCTTCTGCCATAGCCACGTGGCACTCAGTCTGGGTTTTATTAATTTATTATTTAATTTTCTGTGTGAGTTGCTTGATTGGTTGATCTAAACCAGATATGGGATCAAGTGCCTAACAAATACATTATTAGAAGGAAAGTGGGGATCAAAAGGATCCAAACCCACTTCTGTATTTCAAATTACTTGAAGATTCCATTGGCTATATCTCCCTTCTTTTTTTTTTTTTTTTCACAAAGCGATATATTAATATATTCTGATTTAGAATGAAAAGAAATGAGATTTTGGTACAAAGGGACGCACATGCTATTCTGACCAACAAATTTAATTCACATCTGCATACTTGATGATGTCATTTGCTAGAATTTTTTATTCTCCAAGAAAGTGATATTTTAATCTGTTCTAATAGACGATGAAGAGGAATCATATTTCGATGCAATGAGATAGACGCATTGCTTTGACCAATTAGCCTAAACTTACATATGTGCAATTCACAACTCTGTTAATGTGGTTTGGACATGTGAACTGAAGAACTACACATGCTTTGGTGAGCATATGCAATTATGAGACAAAAGAGGTAGAGAAAAACGTAGGAAGACTTGAAAATAGACATTAAGAAAAGACATGGAGTAATTGGAGCTAACGAAAGAGTTGGCGCAAAACCGAGACCAGTAGTGTTTTAAGATACATATAGCCGACCCCACTTAGTAGTATAAAGCTTTGTTGTTGTTGCAATTTACTCTGAAGAAATAATATGTCAAATTCACATAGTAAATGAGAAATACCCAATTTAAAATAGTGCCTAGAAAGTGAAAGTAACAGTTCATGTGAGGAAGATTTTCAAATTGGGGCATCTTATTCTCTTTCAAAAGAGAGATTGGGTGGAAACAATGGTTGGTGGGTGCTTGCACTAGTGAACAACACAAACCCTCCAAATTAAATTCTCAAATAAATTTATGTTGGGGAAAAATGCTTTTCTCTTTCTAACTCCCTTTTTCTTAAGAGCTAAATAGCTTTGATAAATTGGATTATAGCACCATCAAGACCTAACCCTTCTTTTTCTCATTTGTCACAATTATTATTGGTGGTGCCTAACTTGCTTAGCAAAAAAATGGTACACATCCAAGCAAGATTGGTTACACTTGAGAAAGTGTGTTTGAGATTATGCCCAATATAGTTTTGCATTTGGCCAAACTCATGTGCCTTTGTGGGATCTTGGGCATTTGCCAAAGTTAACTTGAGTGGCTTAATTTCCCTCTTAAAGCCTCGCACTCCTAATTTGGTTATCAAAACTTGATGCATTGTCTATTTGGAAATAGGGTTAAATGGCCATCTGCCCAATTCATTTTCATGTCCACCTCATATATGTTGCACCAGCCTTTCATCAAAGGACCCGGCTTCTCTGCCCTTCCAGTTCTCATATACTCTCATCCCCTCCTATTTTGTGCGGTCACGGTTAAACCACGTCAACATTTTATATTGATTTTTTTTATAGGGATAATAAGACAAAAAACAATAGTGATATAAAATGTTGACGTGGCTTAATCGTGACCGCACAAATATGAGGGGATATGAGTGTATGGGAACTGGGAGGGCAAAGAAGCCAAGTCCTTTATCAAAAGTGATGTGTACCACTCAAGAGAGACTTACATACACGCTATTTGATGTTGTAGCGTTTCAAACTAATAGTACAATGTTGTGTGTTTTAAATTTCTCACACAAATCGCTCTATTGGTCTGGGATGCTATGGTGGCGTACCCAAAGGTGCAGGGAAGTCTCCCTCCTATTCCTCATGTCAATTTTACTGTTTGCATTAAGGCATCAGTATGTGTCAGCTGAAACTAAATATTGAAATAAATGTTGAAGAAAGTTGTTAAACTTTTATTTTTGTCTTTTTATAACTCATTACAGTATGTGATTGTAAGCAGTGAAAGATTATGATTCCTTATCAGCAAGGAATTGAAGAATGTTCGTTTTATGGTTATTATTGAGTGAAGCTCATCTAACAAGCTGGAGTAGGACTCTACCCCTCCAAATTTTCATGAAGCAACAAACTTGGCTCTATTGAAGTTGTTATAAGATAATATTTGGCGTTGAGTGAGAATATGATTCACTTTGAAACCCTATGTCTAGAGTCTATCGATCCAAAGATTCGAACTATTCAAGATCTAGGCTGTTCAAGTTTTTGGATTTTTATGAAGTGGGATAGGGAGATAGACTAAGAGGGGCCGTATGATTCAAATTGAGTTGTCTGAATCTCTCGGTTTGCAGGCTTCGAGCACAGAGATATTTAGGGAATCTCAATTCGCATTTGAAGTGCCTTCACAGTTTTGAACAGAAAAGACAAAAGTAAACAAAGAAGAAAATAGTACAAACTGTACCATGACAACTATTTTGTTGTAAGAAGTTCAACTTCGTGTTCAGTTGGGAAAGAACTAGGTCGCCTTTTTTCTGCAGTGACTAGTACGTGGAACTGTTACAAAAAGATGGTCCGGTACCTTTTGCTCTTTGTGGCTACTTTTTCAATGCTCTCAAACAAAGCCCCTGCATTCTGCATGTGATAGCCGTAAAATCTACCACACTCAATTTCTTCCTCTCAATCATTGTTCCTTCTTCATTTTGGATTTTTTTTGTATGAACCGAAACATAGCATGCAACGGAATCTTTAACCGCACATCCAACCGTCTATTCATCGGCTCCATACCAAACATAGAAGGGTTTGTTTGTAAAATTATCAATTTCCAAACTGCCATTTATGTCCACCAATATTAAGGGTGGTTTGGGAGTGAGGTGCTTAAAAAAAAAGCACCCATGAAAAAAAGCTGTGAGGGTTTTAGGTGTTTGGTAAACTGAAAAAAAAAGGGCTTATTTTGGAAGCTGCTGTCAGAATAAGCTGAAATCAAAGGAAAAAGCTGAAGCTGCTATTTGTAGCTTTGGAAAACTGGTTTTTTTTTTCAAAGCACACAGAGCTACAGTGCTTCTTTAATGAAAAGACCCACTATCAGACTGCTTTTTTTTTTCCAAAAGCACTTTTACAAAAAAGTTTACCAAACACTCTGCTGATTTATTTCACAGCCACTTATTCTCACAGCACAACCATTATTCTTACAGCAGTTTTTTTTCAAAACACAACAATACCAAACCAGCTCTTAATCAGTGGAGGATAGGTAGGTATGCGATTTTACTTCTGCCAAGGCGATATCTTTAACTCCTATGATCTTTAGATTGGGAAATTTGAACTTGAGCAAGTAGCCCGAAACCCAGCCGTAATCATTGATAACCTTAACTACGATAATCCATAAAGAGGGAAATTCGACTTGGAAGCAAATGGCCGGGAAGCCTGCCTTAATCAATTGACCTAACTCATGTACAGAAAATTGGGAATTACATCCCAATACAAAAGTAGTACAAGTTTGCGGTATGGTCTTGATGGCAACTTTTTTATAATTTTGATGGGTAAATAAAAAAGTCTGTTGATAGGAAATCAAACACTTGGCTTTGCTTGGATGGAGAATGGGCCAGTTAATCAGTGGTATGAGAAATAGATTTTGGGCTGGGCTGGGATGGTAATGCTCAAATTTTAAGTCCAAATTGATAGAGGTGAAAAGACAATTTTGGTCAAAGCCACATTATTTAGGCCCCGTTTGGGATTGAGGTGATTTTAAAAAAAGCCACTGTGAAAAAAAGCTGAGGGTCATTTTTGTGTTTGGTAAACTGAAAAAAAGGGCTTATTTTGGAAGCTGCTGTGAGAATAAGCTGAAAATCAAAGGAAAAGCTGAAGCTGCTATTTGCTGCTTTGAAAAAAAGCCATTTTTTTCAAAGCATACGGAGCTACAGTGCTCCTTTAATGAAAAGACACACTATCATCCTGCTTTTTTTTCCAAAAGCACTTTCATAAAAAAGTTTACCAAACACTCTACTGGCTTTATTTCACAGCCGCTTATTCTCACAGCACAGCCGCTTTATTCTCACAGCAGCTTTTTTTCAAAGCACAGCAATACTAAACCAGCCCTTAGGACCCTCTTTCAATATGGTCCCATGTCCTAGTGTTTTTTGGAACAAGAGGCCCCAATTTACAAGCAAGATAAATGATTTGGAGGGTAAGGGGTGTCCTCTGAGTCTCTGACCGAACCACCAATAATATAAAGAGGAGATACAAAATACAATGTAAGTTTGGAAAACAGGACACACATCCTATGAACTTTTTGTATGCCATCCTTGATGGATTGAATACTACTTTCCATATGTAATAATAATGTATTTAAAGATGGGATGGGAGAAATTTGCTATGTCATCGGTTGTACAATTATGTATTTGTATCTCATGTAACGAGAGATAAATTTGTAAGTGTTTAAACCGATAACACCCAAGAACAAAACGGACACATAAGAAGAATAGAAAAAGAAAAAAGTAACACATAGTATGATTTTATAACACTGATGATCACACATGGCTAAGGCTTAGAGGGATCTGGATTCTCTCCTCTCCCATTTTCCTTCTCCTTCAGTCCCATCCTATTTGAATATTCAGGATTAAGTCACATCAACATCTTATGTTGACTTCTTTACAGAATGAGAAGCGACAGAAGAAAGTACGAGAGGAGGGGAGAAGAAAGGTCTCTCAATGAAAAAAAAGATGGGGAGAAATTTCCATTTCTCTCTCTCTCATGATTTTCCCTGCATAACCGAATGTACGGTCTGGAAAGAAGAAGAATGCACAGAACTTTCTTCCTACCCTAAAAAAAAGTCTTAAAACTTATCAAATTTTCAGTCTGCTCTTTGTACAGTGGTCTTAAACAAGAGGATGTACAACTTTTGATCCATTGAGAAATACAGAAACCCACTTACAGAGTGCGTCACAAAAGACCCAAAACTTGTTCCTACAATGCAGTGCCATGCTGGCCCATATACCCCATCAAATTCCTGCAAAACAATTACCCAACCCTGTCAATATTTGCACATAGATGAACCAACGACTCACTACTAATCACACACGCACGGCAAACGTGGGGTTTTATCACAAAAGAACTCGGTGCAATTAGTGGCAGAATCATTCATTATATATTGGAGTTTTGAAGTGGGACTTTTTGAGTTAACACAAACCCCACCAAACAATTACCAACTAATCATAAAATAAAACCCACATTAGATAATCACCAAAAACCTCAGAAAAATCAAAAATTTAACATCCTAATCATGATAATTAAGCTTATAATTACCTTTTTGAGAGTCAAAGCAAGAGTCTTGGAGGTGAATTTTTCCAGGCTATCATGCGTCTTTCTTGCACACTCCACAGCATGGATCTGCATAAACGGTGGCATATCAGCTGAAACAATTCTCACCCCATTACTTGCTAACACATCCGCCAACTGCACCTGCGGCCCAGACAGGGATCTCCTCCTTCCGCCGCCGCCGCCGCCGCCGCTTGCGGCGGACGAAACCGACGGCCTCCTCCCGCTATCAAACTTCTTCTTTTCCTCAAAACCAACCAACCCATTTTGAGCTCCCTTCTTCTTATTCACCACCGCCACCACATCTTTACTGGGTTTTTGGGGTTTTTCTGATTCCTCTGTTTTCTTGCTCTGTTTTTCGCTTCTGGGGTCGAATGATTTAGGGTGAGGGTTCGATTTGAGGAAAGACTTGGAGGAATCCATTGACGCCGACATCGATTTGGCCTGCAAGCGAGTGTCTGTGAGGCTCTGTGAACTGCGGATTCGTTGACTTGCGTTGACTCTTGAGGTGGGGTTGGAGGTGGAAGATGGTTTAGAAGGCAGGGAAGGAGGATCTAGGGAAGTGGAGTGCTTGGAGGGCCTTGGCTCTGTCGGTGCTAACATGCGCCGGTGGGTGGTGCGGTTAGACATGGTGGTTTTTTTTTTGGGCGGTGGTGCGTGGATGAATGGGGACGAAATGAAAGGGGAAGTTTTCGTTTTTGTGTTGATATGTTTTTGGGTCAGTTGTGGGGTTGGGTGGATTGGGACTTGTGTGGTGAGATCTAGGCACTTTTGAGTTCTAACATGCGCCGGGGGCGGAGGAAAAGGAAAAGAACGGGAGGGGCCCTTGTGAAGTTTTGACCGTTGACTCACCCAACTATCTAAAAACCCATGGGAATTTAGAGTTGGCTAGCTAGGGCAACATTTTTTGGATCTTGTCTTGTAATTTTAGCATAGGGGAAGGAATTTGGGTTGCTACCCTACAAATCCTATTTGTTCGCTTAGCGGCCTTTAGTATTCGTTTAGTTGAAGGTTTTAGATTTGACTCATAAGAATTAAGAACGATTTATATTTACAGTGAGCTTGATACTAAGTTATGAGCGAGTAAACAACATCTTAAAAAGTAACTTTGTAAACATCTTACATTTGTCGGAAAACAAAAATTTGAAAAAGTAGGATGTAATTTTAACAAACAAGATAAATTATTACTTTAAAATTGAAAAATAATACTAAACAAACAATAATCAACATTAACAAGCTTTAGTCCAGTTATAACGTTCTCCACCTAGTAAGTAGCGATCTTAAGTTTGACTTACATGAATGCAAAGACAATATATACTTGTGTGTTGTGTGATGAATTCAAATTCGATACTTTGTTGTGGCCGAGACGTGGCTAGTCCATCGTTGTGATAGCGTAACTTTGTTGCAAAAAAACACTAGTCCTTGGAGATCAGTGTAACAAAAATTCATCAAAATCATCGATTTGCATGTTCTTTAAAGAAATTCAATACAGCTTAAGTTGACAAGCCTCACTAATTTACAGAGATACAAGGAGACGTGAAATTTTGGCCGGCTGACGGTCCGACCTTTACCAGTCTCAAATGGAAGAGGAGTGGGGAGGAAAAACGAAAAGGGAAGCCGAAATGTTCATTACGTCGCCATGATCTACAAGAAACTGGTGTTCAAAGAAGAGCCCCATGTGACAAAGGGACTACATAGCCCGAATCTAATTCCATGGACTTGGCAATCGAGCGTCTTTGAAAGCAGAAGTGCCGCCGGAAGCTGCAGGGGATGGAGAGGATGCCATGTAATTGGTTCCTGATACAGATACTGTGGGTAGATTTGCAGGATGCCCCTGTTGCCCTATGGGAGCAAAGCGTGATGGACTAGTGCCGGTTGGTCCTAAACTTGCTCGAGAGGGGTGTGGAACCTGCACACAAAATTCGATAACTGAATATGAGTTCATGAAAATGTAGCAAAGCAAAGAGACATCAATTGTTAACTACTTCCTCAAATTTCTAATATTTTCTCTTGCGGAAAACTACTTTAACTTGTAATTCAAAAGATTCTTAATTTATAAGCTCTCACAAGACAATGATAAAACCAGCAATACGGTGGTCGACACAAATGAAAACATAAACGAAACATGCATAGACACTTGATTGGTACTGTAAAAGTAATGAAAACATAAACGAGACGTGCATAGACACTTGATTGGTACTGTAAAAGTAGTGCTAGAAGTAGTAACCGAAATGCATTACCACGTTGTGCTGAATATGAGCCGGCCTTCTGAGAGGAGACTCTGAAGATGGGGATGTGCTGTTCATCCGGAATACATGGCGAGAATGAAAGTTATGATTTGAAAGCTCATCGCCCTCAACCCCTTCCATCTCAAGATTCGCCTCTGAGCCCAACCTAGCAGCAGCATGCCTAGTCATTGAACCGGAGTCATTTGTTACATCAACTTGAGGTGATACAGACGGGCGAACCACCACTCCTTGCATACAATTTCGTCTCTTTAATTCTTCCTCTGCATTTAAGATCTGTAAACCAACACGAACAAGCTCTCTAGTATCGATACTTGCCCAAATGTAACACAAAGAAACACACAAATCGACTACGGAGCCAAAACTTACCTGCTTCAACACTTGAACAAGATTATGTTTCTTCTGATTCAAAACCTGCAGCTTCTCCTCAACTTCTCTCTTCCTTTTTTGCTTATCACTTAACTCCTCCTCTTTGTTGCATCTCTATCATATAAACAAACAATTGCAGTTACTAAACACGAATCGAAACTACGCTAAACAGTTCAGCAAATAAAAATGCATGCTTGTGATGTATAGATTTAAGTTTTTCTTTCTCCACACATTACAGTTTAAATCCAATTTTCACACTTCAATTTAAGAACACAAACCCATACAAATGCCCAAATAAAAAACAAAACTTTCCAAAGCAATTCAGAATCCAATTGAAAACCAGATATAAATACACATATAGATATAGATATACCTCAGATTTAGGGTTTTCCACTTCATCCAATTTCTCAACCTTCACAGGCAGTGAACTAGCACCAACATCTGCAACATCCAACCCTTTCTCGATCAAATCGGACTTAAGAGCAGGCGGCGAATCGGACCCACCACCGGATTTCACCGCAAAACCAGCACCGTCCGATTGCTTCCCATCCTTCTTCTCCCCGGACGGCCCAGCTTCACAATCAGTAGCAACATTCTCCGGCGCTTCGAATTTAATCGTGGGGTTAGACAAATTTCCCGCCTTTGGAGCTTCGCTGAGCTGGCCCGGGACAAAATCAGGCTTAGGGTTAGAAGAGACGGCGGCGGGGAGGCCGGAGCGGAGGCGGGAGAGAGCTACAGAGCGGCGGGTTAAAAGGGATTTGAAGTCCTTCAGGGAGATTTTAGGGGTTGGCATAAGCCACCGACGTGGTACGTCGGGAACTCTGTGGAGATTTCCTCTGTACAACGAAATCGCCACCATTTGTGAACGAATTTCTCTGTCGATATTTTTGTTCTTCTGCAATTTCTCTGTTCCTTGTTTTTTGAATTTTTGATGAGTTTATAAGAATTAATAAAAAGTAAATAAATAAACGAATTGTAGTGAAAAGTAAATAAGGACCACTCAGTAATCGAGAGGTGAAGTTAATTAGGTAGCGCGGGTAAAAGACTCTTTGCCGCTGTTACTTGATGCTTCATGGTCGACCGTCCATAATAGGATCTTAGGGATTCCACGGTCGTGATCGTTCATCGTATATCGTACGATCAGTTTTATTAGGTACTATTCATATTTACTTTTAAATTTTAAATTTTGAAATAATTTATGATCGCATGATATACGATGAACGATCACGATCGCAGAATCCCTAGGAAAAGAATCCGGCGAGATACTTAAAAAAAGAGTAAATTGTACAAATGGTCCCTCAACTTTAATCAAATTGGAGCAATGGTCCCTCAACTAAAAATCCATTACCATTGGTCCCTCAACTTATCAAAATGTGTAGCTATAGTCATTTTCATAAATTTTGTCAAAATTTTGTCAAAATAAGCTATGTTGGAATGACCATTTATATAATTAGGGTCCCTCAACTCATCAAAGTGTATAATTATGGTTCTTTTCGTCAACTATGTCAAAAAATTTGTCAAAACGAGTTATATTGTAAGGACCATTGCTACAATTGGATTAAAGTTAAAGGACCATTTCTCCACTTGAATTAAAGTTCAGGGACCAATGGTAATGAATTTTTAGTTGAGGGACCATAGTTGCACGTTTTGATAAGTTGAGGGACCAAAGGTAATGGATTTTTAGTTGAGGGACCATTGCTCCAATTGAGTTAAAGTTAAGGGACCATAGCTACAATTTACTCTAAAAAAAATGTCCTCTACTTGTATAGCACTGTCCATATTATGGGCACACTGAACAATCTTTAAAATAATCAAGTATGGACATGGCCTTTTTTTCCTCTCTTTTTATTCGAGTATAAATCCTTGGAGTACATGTTTATTTTTAGTAGAGCAATAGCGTTAGTTGGTTAGAAAGTTAGTTGTTAGATAAAATTTCTGACGTCTGATTTGATCCACTATTACTACAACTGTTAACTTAAGACAAATACCTTAATGGCCAAGTCACTGTTAACCAAATAAGGTTTTTTATGTCATGGCTCATGCATTACATCCATATCAAGTCTGCAAACGGGAATTAAATTTGACTTGCATGTGTGGTCTCTTTTTCTTATCGAGCTTTTCATCACAGAATTTTACTCGACTAAGGTTTTTTCAGAAGCAGTCTTTATGTCCACATGTATGCTTATGTTATGTTTTGGGTTGATGCTTTGAATGAAATCCTCCTCAAAGTCTCTTCTCATGATAGCAATGCTAGAGTGGGATGAACTTTGCGGCCAAATTTATAAAATAAAAAAATAAAAAAATAAAATCCTCTTTCACCTTAAAAAAACAATTTGTTGCATCATGCAAGGCATAAAGTTCCAACAAAACGCCCTATCAGCTAGTTCTTATTATTTTCAGCTTATAAAGAAAATCTTATTGTTTGCAACGTTAGTACCATAGCTTTGGAGGAAATATATAAACTCAGTAGTAGAATGGTTCTTCCATTAGTTCAGGAAACTCCAAGAACATCTCATTCTCTAGAGATACCATGGCTTCCACAAACGAACTGTCGCACGCTGGAGACGTAGCCTCTACTTCATTGCTTGAGATTGCATAATCCATGTCGATTTGGCTTTGTTGTACTGCTACTTGTGCTATGTTCTTCGATGAATACTCACCCTTGTTTTTGTGTTCTTGGGCGTCACCAATTGGCATAAACGCGTCTTCAAGGAGAAAATCGCTCCAGCTAAACGTCTGCAGGGTTGCCTGCTCTTGAGCGGCAGATGAAGAAGTAGAAGATGGTGATGACAATATGCCTTCGTGACTGTAAAAATTTGGCGCAGAAGATTGGAATTCTGTGGATTTTGAGGCTTCTGTCACCAATTTTATGGCCTGCAGCTGTGTGAGAAGGTCTGGGGGTTGGCTGCTAGGTTGATTGTGGCCCAAGAAACTGTCTAGAATTGGCTCCTCTTTGGTCGGTATCATTGTAATTGGCATCAAATGGCTGTTGATGTTGGAAAACCCTTGTGCTGTTAATAAGTATGGCTCTGCTGGTTCCATCAGCATTGCGTTCTTCAAGTCTTTGTTGAGAGAACCTATCCCGATTCTCATGCCAACTTTCGGAAGGCCACCGATGTTTCCATAATCCGCTAAGACTTGAGAGAAGGGCTTATGAGTAACAGGATCAATTCCCATTTCTGAGAGCTTCTTCTTCAGCTTAGTATTCCAGTAGTTCTTTACATCATTGTCTGTCCTCCCAGGAAGCTGTTGAGCTATTGCAGGCCATCTGCACCACAAAACTCATAAGAAAAAAAAAAAAAAACCCTTATATTTTAACATTTCCCCCCAAGAATAATTTCATGACAATTAGACTTCTACAAATTTAAGCGTTTTTGGTTGTCAGAAAACCCTTTTAGCTCTTCAGACTCAAATATAACAAACCTTCATAAGCTTTCTCTCCAAAGGGTAATGAGATCTACAAACTAGGAGAGTTGGAACGAAAGACAACACAAATCGGGTCGGATACCATAAAACAAAGATTAATCAGTGAAATTTTTTCTTCCAAGATCAGCTAGGAATTAGGAGTCCTTGAAATTGAACAGCAAGAAATTTGCATAAATACTTACCTGCTACCTATGGTGGCATGAAGCCTGACAATCAATTCCTCCTCATGGGGTGTGAAGGACTCATGCTTCAGATTAGGCTTGAGGTGATTAGGCCACCTAAGCCTGCTGCTCTTCCCACATCTTGTAATTCCTGTAAACACTCTTGCATTAGGTTAATTAATTATCCTCTAAATGCAGTATTTAATCCAACAGCACCCCTGGAAACCTGATAATGAAAGAATTTAGGGAAGAAAACATCCGATTTAACCTGGTTTTTTCGGAACAGAAGTCCAGTTACTCCTCCCATGCTTCGACACATGCAGCTTGTCACAACAAGCAGGTCTCACCATCCTTATTATCTTCACATAAAATCATAAAAAAGAGAAAGATTGAACAGAAAACAAAAGTATTTAAAAGGGAGATGCGACTGATTCACCTTCGATTAATTCTGCTTATGCAGATGCTCATTGAGAGAGGTATGAGATGAGATGAGGAAAGGTACTGGTTTAAAGTATGACAAGTGTGGGAAGGCAAGAAAAGCATGAGGGTTTTGCTTCCATTTAACTAAGTTTGCATGATGAATGACATCTTCACATTAACGGTAATAAAAATCAGTCTTTCCATATACTCACATGCTTGGCTCATAAACCCTTTTGAATCTGGTTCGAATTGGGTGAATTATTTGGTTAAACTTAGAATTAATCTAAGTAAAATTGTATAATTAATTGACCGTTTAGATTATTTTGCCTTTGTGTAAAAGGAAATGACTACTCAATACTGTTTTAGTTACAGATAATCACAAGTTTGATGATTCTAACTATTTTAAACAAAAAGCTCAAGCAATTAAGAAATTAACTTTAGACATGCGAGGGTTGAACTTCATCTTTCTTTAGATGTCAAAGAAGGTTGAGCCACGTGTAAAACTTAACGCTCACACGTGCTCCACATATTTGGCTTGAAAATTTGGTACACGTGAAAGAGCGTGTGTGAGGATGTGATAGTAAAAGAATTTCTCATCGGTGAAAAGAGAAACCTTGCAATGACTTTTAAGAAGTTAGACTACTTTTCATATTATCAATTAGTTTTATAATGAAACCTTAACTTTTTTTTGCAATTACCATGTTACCATGATGAGACAGAAAATCATTGGAACCTTTGCTGGAGAAAAGAAAAAACCAAAAAAGGAACACTTAAAATTAATTTATTGTTACAATATTTTTAAAACTAATATTCCATAATCATCATTCTAAATTCAATAACTAGTTGATTATAAAAGAAAACTAACGAAAAGTCCTCAAAAACTTTAGTTTTTAATCAAAAGGATAAAATAAAAGTGTAAGTGAATAATACCAGGAGTGACTTTTAAGCTTAAAATGTCTTTAACGTCAAAAGTGAACGGTACTAAAAATGTTTCATTAAGACTTCTTAAAATAAAATAGAAATTGCAACACCAGTGCTAGAGTCCAAACCACATAATTGTAATAAATTAAAACTGCAATGTAGTGTTTGGTTTACGCTTTAAGGACTCGCGATTTTAGTTTCAAGTCTCAGTCAGATTATTCAGAAAAAAGCATTATTTTTTAATTATTTATAAAAAACATAAAACCCATGTGGGCTTCCTCATTCACATAGGCTTAATGAATAAATAAAGCTCCTTAGAATATCTTCAAATGAGATGTCAAAATATATAAATCAGCAATAACGGTAAAAAAAGACAGAAACAATGTTTTCCAACTGAGAAGCCAAACTTGATGTGGCATGACATAGAATGGGATCTCTCCTCATTGCTACCAAATTTGATAGCAGCTTCAAAAAAAAAATTATAATTATTAAATGTTTTTATTAACTTTAATGGTTTAAAGGCAATAATTTCTTTTTTAAATATTTTTATACTTTTTAGTTCATTTCTTTTCGTTACCAAGGCAAAGAAACTAAATATGAATATTTATTTTATGTTTTTAAAATTTGACATATCTAGTGGAGATCAAAATTTTAAAAGATGTCAAAGGGCTATTTAACTTGTCAAATTTAAATTTTATGTTTAATCATTAACTAAGAATCTGTCAATCTTGAACTTTGCTGATTCTCCAACTACGTGAATGCAATTCAAGTAATCATGTGATATCCTTGACAGGAGCCCAAGAGTTCATCAAAATTCAGGGCTGCTACTGCTCGTTTGTCCTTACTTTTTGTATGTTTTTGTGCTTATTGGGACATATTATTTTCCAGAAGTTGGGAAAGAGAGAAAATTAAGTGTGAGTACAACTTTGTGGTTCGAATCAGCGAGATGCCACATGGAATTCTTGTTAGTATATTGTCTCTCTTGCCGCTGAAAGAAGCACCAGCTAGTACGATTCTTTCAAGGCGATGGCAGTATGTGTGGTTTGCTATCAGAAACATGCATCCCAGTATTTGAAAATCTAAAGCATTTGGAATTAATAGTTAAAGCAGCCCATTGTCGGTCTCCTTGTTATTTAACTTATTTCTTGAAGGCATTTCCTTGCTTGCAGCGACTTGTGGTGACGGTATATATGTGTTTGTACTCGGGTTTTCGTTTTCATTTTTGAAGAATGAATGAAACCATTTGATAAACGTTTAGTTTTCATTTTTGGGGCTAGAGATGGAAGGAAAGCATATTAGAGAAAAGTGGGGTGCAAGGGGCGGTGGGAGGGAGGAGGAAGAAACGAAGGAGAATGCATGAGACAAAAACTTGAATTTGTGAAAAAAAGTGTAAATTGTGTTCAATTTTTGCTTTTTAGTTTTTATGTTGTGTATCGTTCCTTGTGCATTTCCTCCACATCCCTCCCATTGTCCTTTTGTCTACTCTTCTTCATGTCCATTTCTTTTGTGTATCGTGCTCGTGCATCTTCTGTTAAGCTTGTCATGCACTTGATGAAGAGTCTTGTCGCGTTGGAGAAAATTGTTACTGATCCTGTCCACCGTTTTGGTTTTGATAGACGAGGGTGTCCTAGTGAAATCGGCCGATCGGTTGAGGTCGCCATTGAGGAAGAGAAGGGAAGAGATCACGCTATGAAATACCTCAAGAGAGAAGTGCCTTCAGCTATTGAAGAGATCACGCTATGATACCCCTAATCGGCCAATCGGTTAGGGTGATGATCAAACAAACATGCAAAGCACTTGTACATAAAAACTTACCCAACGCCTTGTCACTGTTTTTTATGCTAATATCACTTTTACAAATACATTTTACCAAACATCTAACTATTTTATTTAAAACAACAGAAGTATTTTTTTCTTTCTAAAAGTACAGCAATACCAAACTAAACCCTAAGAGATGCCCTAAGAGATGCGCATGAGATTTTTTTATTCTATTTTTTTTCCGTCTTCTCCTTTGTTGCAAAGAAGACTTATGCTTCATCCTCCTCTTCGCGAAGAATGATAAAGATGTGAGGCATTCCACTCACTCCTCTTCCTATGCTAAAAGGGTATTCTTCGTGAAGGGTAGAATTTTTCCATGCTAGGCTAGGGATGGTTTTGGCACAGAGTGATTAATGCGAAAGAAATACCAAATTGGTTACATATTGCTTTCTCTGGTTTTACGGCAATGTCTCGCTTTGTTTGTGCAAGCCCTCATTCCAATGACACATTCACACAGTAGGACGGAGTGGGGTCGGTTTGGCATTCTCAGAGAGTGATTGATTAGTGCGAAAAGAAAATATGTGTCCTTATAATTTAAGGAAAATTGATGAAAAGAGCTTGAAAATTTTAAGTTTTAATGATAATGATAAAATAAAAGGTAAAGTGAAAAGTACCAGGTCTGACTTTTTAGTGTAAAAATGTGGTTTTTTGTTAAAGTGAACAGTACTGTGAGCTTTTCGTTAAAACTTCCTATAATTTGTTGGGCAATTTTTTTATAAAAAGAAAAAACTTTGGAAAAAAATATTTTCAAAAATACACTAAAAATAACGTGTGCATAAAATACGTGTATTATGCAAGTGGCCTTTTACCAGAGTGGTAAAAATGTATTGTGCCCTTGCATGACAGCATGAGTTCAAACTCCATTGCTGGCTAATTTAACATTTAACTTACTAATACTATCACTCGACTAAAAAAAAAACAAAAAAAAACAAAAAATGTGTATTATATGTAAAATAAATTCTAGGGATTCGGCATTATCATATGCCCAAGCCCAAAACAAACTGGGTTAAAAGAAATCAGAAATTGGGTCATAGTCCTGCCACCCAAATTGACTCCAGAACTTGGAAGCGAACAAAGCGTCTCTAGAAAGCAAACTGGGTTGCGTCGATTTATATCTCTAATTCCCTCGCTCTCTCCCTCCTTCTTTCTTTCTCTCTGCTCTTGTTCCCAAATTCACCGATCCTTTCTTCTAAGTTCAAACCCTAGTTTCTCTCTCGTTCCTAAATTCCGAATCCTTGGAATCATTCGAAATGGCTTCATTATTGATGTTCTCCGTAGTCCAGTCGTAACATGGGTTTAGAAACGCACCTTCGAGGATAGAGATGTCATAGTAGCATTGAGGAGAGAAGCTCAGCGCTATCCCTAGAGGTGCACCACTGTCGTCTCCAACAAGGTGGAGATGCTTGCTCTCATTCATCTTAACTGGGTGAAGCCTATCGTGAAAATTTCAATCCACATCCAAAACGCTGATGTCGACAATCTGCTCGCCATGGCCAGAGGGAGGGGTTTGGAAGCTACAGTCACAAACTGTGGCAGGCATTGACACCGAGGCCATCGACAAGTACACAACACGCCATGCTTTCAGAGGTTTGTGGAGAAATTTCAAGCCCAAAGATCGTCGAATCAAAAACTTGAGGAGGCAAGATGAACCCACAATTCACTATTGCAACGAATAGTGGACGCTGACACGGTGATCGTATTAACCACGGAATAACTCCGTCTCCTAATCAAGATGAGGAAGGAGTGGAGGTGTCACAAGACAAAAGGCCACATCTGTCTTGCCCCCGGGCTCTCCATAAGGGACAGTGAGGTCATCTTGAAACATGGCAGGGATAATAATTTGTTTCGTTCTCGCGGTTAGAGTAAGCTTCTGACCTTGCATTCTTGATGACCATTTCTTGCATTTCTTGCATTTCTTGTTCAATTGGATACCATTGATATTAGATCGATCACCAAGTGAGTTTAATTTCAATCAAGAACTTTCTCGTAGGGGTTTGAAGAGTTGGGTTTTGCTATTGGAAATATGACATACAATCTTGAAAGATTAAAACCCAAAGAAAAGTAGTTTTATGATTCTAGTGCTATGTTTTCTACTGAACCAAACAGGAAATTAACCTTGTAATTTTTACATTTGCATTTCATTCACTGCTTTTTAAGATCTATACGAGTTTATTAATTCATTCGATCAAGTTTTCAAATAGAATTTGTGTTTTCCTTTGGAATTAAGTTTAGCTTGATGTGTGTAGTGGCTGCTATTTCACTCTAGTTTATAGTTTCACTCTTTCAAATATAATCATTGTTGATAGTGACACAAAGATTCCAAGGATTCGAAATTTGGGAACGAGAAGAGACACCTTAGCAGCCACAATGGTTCTAACGACGAGAAGAAACACATCAGCAATAAGTGAAGAGAAGAATCGTGACACTATCAACAATGGCTCCAATGGCAATAAGAAACGCATCAACACATAAATGGGTTCTTACGACGATGAAGAGAAGGAAGAATGGCACTAACAACAATCAAAAGCAACATCAGCAAGAGTGAAACTATAAACTTGAGTGAAATAGCAGCCACTACACACATCAAGCTAAACTTAATTCCAAGGGAAAACACATGTTCTATTTGAAAACTTGATCGAATGAATTAATAAACTCATATAGATCTTACAAAGCGGTGAAGGAAATGCGAAAAGTAAAAATTACAAGGTTAGTTTCCTATTTGGTTCAGGAGAAAATATAGCACTAGAATCATAAACTGCTTTTCCCTGGGTTTTAATCTTTCAAGACTGTATGTCATATTTCCAATAGCAAAACCCAATTGTCCCTACGAGAAAGTTCTTTATTGAAATTAAACTCACTTGGTGATCAATCTCATATCAATGGTATTCAATTAAACAAAAAATGCAAGAAATGATCATCAAGAAATGCAAGAAATGGTCATCAAGAATGCAAGGTCAGAGGCTCACTCTAACCGCTAGAACGAAACAAATTATTATCTCTACCATGTTTCAAGATGACCTCACTATCCCTTGTGGAGACCCCGGGGGCAAGACGGATGTGGCCTTTTGTCTTGTGACACCTCCGCTCCTTCCTCATCTTGATTAGGAAACGGAGTTCTTCTATGGTTGATACGATCACCGTGTCAACGTTCATAATTTGTTGCAATAGTGAATTGTGGGTTCGTCTTGCCTCCTCAAGTTTCCCATTCGACGATCTTTGGGCCTAAAATTTATCCACAAACCTCTAAAAACACAACGTGCTACGCACTCGCCAGTGGCCTCGATGTCGATGCTCGCCACGGTTCATGACTGTAGCCTCCAAACCCCTCCCTCTGGCCATGGCGAGCAGATTGTCGGCATCAGCGCTTTGGATGTGGATTGAAAGTTTCACGAGAGGCTTCACCCAGTTGAGATGAAGGAGAGCAAGCATCTCCACCTCGTTGGAGATGACGGGGGGCACCTCTGGGGATAGCGTTGGGTTTCTCTCCTTAATTCTACTCCGGCGTCTCTATCTTCAGAGGTGCGTTTCTGAACCCTTTATTGGGACTGGACTACGGAGGACATCAATACTAAAGCCATTTCAAAGGAAATTGGGACGAGAGACTCAAGGATCCCAAGGGTTCAGAATTTGGAGCCATTGTTGATATTGCCACGATGTTGTGCTAGGATAGCACCAAACCAATTAAAACCAACTCAAGCTAATTAACAGAAATATATCAAATGGAATGGAAGAACAAAAATAGAAAAAGACACCAAGATTTTAACGAGGTTCCTCAACAGTCAGTGTAACTGGAGTACGTCCTCGGATTAATAGGAGATCACCCAATAATTCATTATCAACCAAATGGAAGTGTTACAAAGTGTTGACAATCTCATAACCCAATACCCAATACACCTAATAGGTCTCACACACCAACGAAACAAATAGAGAATGAAATATAATGAATAATTTCCTCTCTATACATAGCTCAAAACTATAACAACAACTACTACTTTGATGGATGATTGCTAACCAAAGAGATGAGCACTTTCTTCTTCTTCTTTTTTCAAATGGGGCTGCGGCACCCCTTGTTTCTTTTTCTCTGCTGCTCTAAAACAAAGGCAGCAGCTGCCAATTAAAACCCTAGCCACACCCGTGGCTTTTCACATGGGCCAAAAAAGAAAGGCCCGTTAAATGGGCTTCTGGGCTTGCAAATAAAGACCCACTACTACTCGGCCATAAATTCAACACACGATTCTTTTCTCACGTGTTGCTGCTGCGTTTCTTCTCGTCGTTAGAAGTTAGAACCATTGTGGCTGCTGAGGTGTCTCTTCTCTTCACTAGTATGGCCGTGTGATTCCGTTCTTGAATAATTCGCCGTCGTCCGACTTGCTAGCTAGTAAATATCAGGTGGCTTAGCTGATGGTTAGTCAAATATTGCAAGTAGCTCTACACGACTAAGTATACGATGAATTTGAGTTGACTGAGTAATTTGTTTGTGCTACTGCTCTTATTTCTCCTTCAATTACAAACTGACAGAGCCATATATGCATATATAGATATAGTTACAGTGATACAGATGAGCAAGCAAGCCTGATAGAATTCTAGTTCTCTTGCCATTCTTATACTTCACTTAATTGTCGTCCTAAATTTTCACCCTTTTTAACGTGTGTGATCATATCAAAATAACCAGATTGGCGTGTGGGAGTTGAGGGAATGGGGAAGAGATCATGCTATGCAATACCTTAAGAGACGAGTGCCTTCAGCTACTGAATTTGTATGCTTGTAAATGTCAAAAGTTGAGTTATCTAATCATTTTTTGAATCAAGAAAAATATAAAGGGAAAATCCTCGAGTACAACCGTTCCCTACATAATCAAACTGAAAAGCATGAAGAGCAAATGAAGGAATACAATGATCCCAAATATGACAATCAGTAATAAGAAGGCATTGGCGAGCGAAGGCATCCGCCACAAAGTTAGCCTCTCCATAAATATGTTTCTAGTCAATGCAATCAAAATTTGTCGCCATCCACTCGATATCCTCAATAATAGGAACCAAATTTCATGGCGTTGCACCCCGGTCCAACACTAATTGAATAACCAACTTAGAGTCACCTTCAACCATAATCTTTGTATAGCCCTTCCTCTGAGCAAAAAGAAGGCTTTCTCTAAGAGCCCTAACCTCCACTTCAAAAATAGTGGCACCATCCAAATTTAAAGCTCCACCTCTAATAATCTGCCCATTATGATTCCTTAAGACAAATCCCGTCACCGCCTTGTCCCCAGCCACCGAACCGTCAAAATTTAACTTAACAAAACTCTTATCTGGTGGAAGCCATTTAACAATTGTGGAAGTATCATCATTATTTCGTCTCAAACCTTTACCATTGGCTTTAAGATATCGCTCACCCATATATATAGCCAATAACTTAGATTTTGCCGGAATGGACAAAACATCTCTGAACACCATATTATTACGGTCATTCCAAATTTACCAACAAAGGAGTAAACACAAGCTCAAATCACTAGGCACTTCCTTATCAACATGCTTTAAAGAATTTAGTGAGTCTACTGCCAAGTTGAAGTTAGCATTAGTGAAATTGCCCGACTTAACTGATGATGATGATCCTTGAAGTTTACAAACTTTTGGATTTTAACTTCTATCCCGTTCTTTAGTGGTTGTGGTTCTTAATCTTTGTAAATATATCACGTTGAGTTTGCTGGTAGCTTGTAGTAATGATCTTAGTGAATAGGTATTTTGACACATCTAGATTTAGGTCAGTTCGATGCCAATATATGCGCTTGTGTTATGAAAATTGTTCTCCTAACCTATTCGTAGCTTGTCTTAGCTTTAGTCAAACATCACGATACTTGAACACTAAATGAAATCAGAAAACTAATGTATAATGGTCGGTGAAGCATTTTCCTCTTTCTAAGTATTGGTATTAAGAATAAAAAAAAGTATTAATAAAAGAAACTTTAAGGCAAAAAGACAAGCTAAATTATGATCAAAGATACTGTTCAGTGAATAACATAAAATTCCGACCCATAAATAATATTTTTGATCATCCAAACTGTTCTTTTTTTTTTTCTTTTTTGCTTCAAGAACCTGCAAACATGTGCAACACAGCTACTAATCAAAGCTTTTCGCTTTTTGGCCTCAAATTTTAAAATTCAAACTTTCCAGAGTAAGAGTCGGGTAATGATATCCCCGGTCAACCTATAAGTTTGGAAAAGGATATTCGTCGGATTCTTTTTTTGAGGATTCGGAGAATTTTGTGATCAATATCTTCGATGATATTGATAATTAGTTGTTAATACAAAAGGAAGATGAATAGTTAGGTCTATAATGGAAGACGAAGAAGGTTAAAGTTTGAATCGTCTTCTCTGTTAATACAAATAGAACGATGAAAAACTAGATTTACAATGAAAGAGGGTCAAAGTTCGAATTGCGTTATATGTGGTGTTGATTTCTTCGTGACAATGAATAAAGTACTTCATCACTTTATTTTCTTTTTATCAAAGTTAGTAGTACTCTAGAAAGAATCTCATTTTCAGAACTGTTACAATGCATGAATTATGCGAATGACGTAAAATAGAACATAAAAGTTTGACCTAAAATTAAGTAAATAAATAGAGAAGAGGGTCCGAAGTCTGAATTAGTCAAAATTTCATTCCATGGTGTCGCACTTATGTGTTGTCAAATTTTAGATGTGCCATGCTTGCGTTCATGCATGTCGGTGTCAAATTTTCTGCACTTTCTTTCCTTGTTTATATATTTATTTCCTGCACTTAAAACCTATTCAAAGTTCAAACTCCTACTAATATACATCAAAATTCGCATGTGGTTCAATATTTTAACGGATAGGATGTTTGTTCGGAACTTATTCATTCTCTAAATTATTATAATAGTATAAACTCTTCTCTTTCCCTTTATATAATAATTTAAAAAAAAAAGAAAAAGGTTCAAAACTCATTGTCATTCCTATGTAAATGTTCCAGTCAAATATCTTATGAGTAATGCTAAGTAGACCAAATTTTTTAAACCAAATTTGCAAACTAAATGATGTGGTTGTAGATAATTGAATTATTAATTAAGTATCGATTAACATGCTTATTTCTTATTGGTGATACATCGTTTAGTTTGCAATTTGGTTTAAAAATTTTGATTTCCCTAACATTACTCAAATATTATTGGTCAACAATATTTGATTATAAAGGTAAATAATAATCCAGGCATGGTCAAATTTATAGTTTTAGTGGTGTCGATTTATCGTACGTTGGATTATAATGGTAAAAGATTGGTGATTTGTTTTGGACAAAAGATAGAAGATCTACCATGATATTTTTACGACCCCAACAACAAATATATGAAATCACGATACCCTAATCACAATTAAATATTTAACTCGTAAAAAATATTGGTGATCTTTGAATATCATAAAAACAGTGCAAAGTTTTCTTGATGAAGGATACAAGAAGAGAAGATGAGAAGGATAACATGAATTTTTTAACTTTATCAAAATTGTAATAAATAAATCTCTTCTTAACAGAAAGAAAGAAAAAAATACGCCAACGAAAAATATTGTTCTCTTCAACCAAGGTTTGAGTCTCGTAGCTGACAATTCTCTTGATGGACGATTTGTAGAAACAAAAAAAGAGCTAAGATCATTTTATAAGTTTTCAAAGAGACTGGTGATAATGCCTTGGACATGTGGGATGGAAATACTTGACCTCATCTCTTGTCTTTGTGTGAGAGGTATGACTTTTGAAAGGTAAACGAGACGTTTTGTGCTTTTATATTTGGCCATATTTAAGCACATTTTTATATATTGGAGGAGTGCTTCAATTTCAAGTTTTAAATTGAATTAGTTTAAGGATCTTTTCCAGTTTGGCAACTCTACAAATCTTTATTGATACTTAAGGTGTCTCTTTTTCTCAAGTCAAATCATTCGACATCACTCTCTTCAATTAAATCCAAAAACCTTTACACATGAAAAGGGGAGGTGTGCAAAGTCCAGCGTTTGTCATACTCCGTTATAGGGACTTGCTCGTTCCTTTCACAAAGGTTGGGAATGGGATTTACCATTTGCAAAAGCACCCTTGTCTAAAGCACTTTGCATAACACACAAATATTTGTTGTCTCTATTCAACGAGATAATATAAAGATAGAATTCTAGTGACGTCGTCGTCTAATATATGCAATATCATCACCTATTTAAAAATTAAAAAAAAAGAGATAATACAAAGTCAATACTAAAATAGAAATTGTGTAATCCTTAATAAAAATAGAATTTTAGTGATGTCGTCGTTTAATATGTGTAATATCATCACCTATTTAAAAATTAAAATAAAAAAGAGATAATACAAAGTCAATACTAAAATAGAAATTGAGTAATCCTTAATAAAGATAGAATTCTAGTGACGTCGTCGTTTAATATGTGCAAAATCATCACCTATTTAAAAATAAAAGAGATAATACAAAGTCAATACTGTCGGTAGCAGGCGAATACTAGACAAAACTCTTTGGTGGTTGTTGCACTCCAAAAGGGTATAAGTAGTTACATTTTTCAAACTTGGAGGTCAAATGTTTTTTTTTTTTTTTTTTTTTTTTTTTTGAACAAAGTTTAAGGAGAAGAGGCTAGCCCATATCAGGATCAAAGTATAGCACAAATGTCTTTGATTAAGCATAAGTATTACTTTATTTTATTCAGCAAATGAGTTTTCATTGGCAAACAAAAACTAACTAAGATCGTGATTTTTTTTTTGTTTGTCATCAAAAAATTATTTGCTGAACAAAATTATAGTAAATTTCGTAATTATTTTACGAATACATTTTAAAAGATAAAATAGTATGATGAGTTGTGCATATTTGTTAGCATCGGTCAAACTCACACAGACACAGCGAATTCTTAAATATTAATATGTTAGCTTTGAAATTGTAGAACAAAATTAGTATACGAAACCATGCCTTCTTGTTTCGAGATTTTAGAACTGAAGAATATGTATAATTAAGATTCTTTTAATCTTGTTTATTAGTGCAGTTAATTAGAATAAAGTTAATAAACTATTCTTCCCAAGCATACAAAAGTAACAAGTATTTTTTTTTAATTTTTTTTTAACAAACGATATTATACATACTAAGGGGAGGAGTGGATTTAGCCAGGCTAACAATAATATGATTCAAACTTGCATTTAACGAGTATCGAACCTAATACTACAAGAAAGAGGCAGCTTCTCATTTTGATAATTTTATTTCCAAGAATCTCAATTTTGTTCGGAGGTTTGATAGTTCGAATATTTTTGTTTTTATACAAACAATATTAGAACTCGAGATCTCGATTCCATAATTTCAATTATATTTAAAAGGAAATGGTCAATTATATTTAAAATGAAATGGTAAAGGGACTCTCTCAAGAGTGACATTTTTCATGAACTCATTTTCATCTTATAGTTTAATTAATTCACGAGTCAACATAAGGTGATAGAAATTATATACAGAGTCTCACTTTAAAAGAGTCTGCTTAATATTTCTCATAAAGACTGCTTAACATTTCTCATATTTTTTAATACACAATCATTTTACATAAGGATTATAAATTGTCATTGGACTTAATTATGAGGATGGAGATTAAATAGAAGAATGTTTGAAACCTTGGAGATACATCATGCACTATTTGATTTTGAGAGCTTAGGTCAGCCACTGAAAGTGAAACACCTGGCCCCCTGGCCATGCCCATGCTTGCCAATTGCCACCCACAAATATTGAGATATTCAAAATTCAAAGGCGGACCACTCAACAGAATATTCCCACTTTATTAATCTAATTTAATTTTATAGTAATGTTAGGAAAACTAATTCTCATCATCCTTATTATTATTATTTGATGAATTTAAATTTTTACTGATTGTGATGCTAAATAAGTTAATGAGCAAAATATTTTTGGACCTTCTTTTATAGATAACATTATATATGATGATTAATAATTGAACTTCTTTATAAATTTAAAAAAGAAATTTAACCATCAGCTCTTGTATTATGTTTTCTTTAAAAGTGATTTAAAAGTTTTCAACGGTTGCTTTTATGTTTTCTTTCCACTCATTTTCTGACTATAATCTTATAATATTATTTTTATCTTTAAATATGTTTGTGGGCCGTGGAATGTTGTTTATACTTTATTTAGAATAATGTTAGAGATATTAAATTTAGAGATTAAATTTGTAAACTAAATGATGTTTTACCAACAGAAATAAGCACGTTTATCAACGTTTAAGTAATAAATCAATAATCAACTTCTATATCTTTTAGTTTTTAAAACTTTATCTTCAAATTTAGTCTCTCTAGTATTATCTTTTTATTTAATTAAACGTAAAAATGGGAGTGAATGAGTTAAAGGAGTTGAAGGGTGAAAGAAAAACTAAGCTAAATCCAATACTAAAATTCTACTTCATGACAAGTATTTAAATTTTTTTTACTAATACACAAATAAAATATGGAAAATAGTAGTACGTAGACGGCTTTTTTTTTTCTCACTTACTAATACGATTTAATAGTATTTTTTGATGATCATTTTTCCATGTCTTCATCCGATGATCATAGGAATGGACATGCAATAACAATCGCATGCAAAAATAATTATGGTTGGATTTGAGATTTTAGAACCATGTTTCATTGCTAAAAGAAGAGCGACAAGTATTGTTGAAACTTAATCACAAATGAACAAAGTTCTAATTATAATTATTTAGACACGTGTCTTAATTGATTTTTCAGCTGCTCTTCTTTCAGCAGCGGAGCGCGGTTCTTAATTTTAGGTATAATCTACACAGTCAACCTGCAGTGATTTTTGAAAATGGATCATTTCCGGATTCCTTCCACCTAATCCACCAATGCCACAAATCCGGACCTTTGAAATTTGATCCAACAGGTAAAAACAGAGGTCCACTTTAAATGTTATAATAACTTTAGCCGTTTGATCAAATTTCAAATGCCCGAATTTAAGGCCTTAGTGGATTGGATCCCTTTCCGTTATTTTTTTCAACCCTTCATTATAGATTGAGTAAACTGTCGATTTGCCCCCTGAACTATCACCCAACTTTCGATTTGCCCCCTGAACTTTTTAATTGAAAAATTAAGGACTTAAACTAATTTTTTTGGCCGATTTCCCCCATACCGTTAGTTTTTCATAAATTTCATTCAAATTAACGTTAACTCTTATCATGTGCAAACCACGTAACTCTCATTTTTGGACAAAAGCGTCATTTCACTAGACATTCAGACAGAAAAGCTATAGAATCACACATATTTGCATAGGTTTATATTTTAGAAATCTAAGGTTTTCAATTATTTTAAAGAATGAAGTGACCGAACTACCCACACATGTTGTGCATATGCTTCCATTTAACAGAAATTTGGATGGAATGAATGAAAAATTAACAGCAGGGGCAAATCGGCCAAAAAAATTAGTTTAAGTCCTTAATTTTCCAATTAAAAAGTTCAGGGGGCAAATCGAAAGTTGGGTGATAGTTCAGGGGGCAAATCGACAGTTTACTCTTATAGATTTGTTTTTGCCAACTCTTATTTAATTGCAGATAATTACTCAACAAGATAGAATTTACTCACAGTAAAACACTAAAAGTTACCATATAGTAACTGCAGTAAATTCTCGTCTCCTGCCTCGCACGCACCGGAAAAGTGGCGGGTAGTGTTTGATTACCAGATCCCAACCCCACTCACAAAGTCTTATAACAATTTATTCAATAATTTCCGCTCCAATCCAAAATAAACGTCCCTTCAAATTTTCGTTCCTTCAATTCCACTTCGTTTTCAAGTTCATTTCTTTCAAATTTCCATTTGAAATCGAGAGCAAACAAAAACGAAAATCCTAAACCCAAATTTCCCTCATCTTCCAGGAAAAAGCTCGCATCACCGACCTGGATTGGATTCAAGTTCTTTTTTTTTTCTTTTAAATTTCTTGACGCGTCTGTGCGTTTAAGTTGCGGACTACAAGTTTGAATCGAAGACTCGATTTTTTGCAAAACCCAGAATTCAAGTTTCTTTTTTTCGTAAAACCCAGAATTCAAATTTTCGTTTCTTGGTTTCGTCTCTGCGATTGGGAAGCGGTTTGCTTGCCGGGAAATTCTAGGTTTTGGTTTTTTTTTTTACCAAATTGGGGATGAGGAGGGCCAAATTGGACAGATTGGAGACCTCCTTCTCCCTCAACAGGAAAAGATTGATTCAGATTCTGATCGCTGTCGGACTTCTGTATCTACTTTTAGTCACGTTTGAAATTCCCTTCGTGTTCAAAACCAGTACAGTCTCGCCGGACTCATTATCTCGACCCAAAAGGCTAAATAGCAAGGAAGACGTGGAGGAAAAGGATGCCCCAAGTCGCCCTGTTGAGCAAGTTTCGCTGAACTCGTACCAGCCGACTCAGAGTCGGCCACCCAGAGAATTCGATTTCGTTTCGGGTTT
The DNA here is from genome assembly GCF_916048215.2 of Malus sylvestris. Taxonomy (NCBI): domain Eukaryota; kingdom Viridiplantae; phylum Streptophyta; class Magnoliopsida; order Rosales; family Rosaceae; genus Malus; species Malus sylvestris. Next base: position 30,824,057 of record NC_062265.1, read on the forward strand.
AGTATTTGACCCGAAAACTTTTGATTCGGAGCTTTATAAGCCGGCGAAGGTTGCTTGGGAGGTGGGGAGGAAGTTCTGGGAGGAGGTGATGTCTGGGAAGGTGCAGATTGATGCTGAAAAGGTGGGGAACCGATCGGAGGCGTGCAAGCATTCAATTTCGTTATCTGGGTCAGAGTTTTCAGCACAGGGGAGGGTGATGGTGCTGCCGTGTGGGCTGACATTGGGTTCGCACATAACGCTGGTGGGGAGGCCGAGGGCGGTGCACCAGGAATTTCAGCCCAAGATTGCCCTGGTGAGGGACGGTGAGTCGTCGATGGTATCGCAGTTTAAGGTGGAGTTGCTGGGATTGAAGACTGTGGAGGGTGAGGAGCCACCGAGGCTTTTGCATTTCAATCCAAGGTTGAGGGGGGATTGGAGTGGAAGGCCTGTGATTGAACTCAACACTTGTTACAGGATGCAATGGGGCTCGGCGCTTCGATGCGAGGGCTGGAAATCTAAGGCTGATGAAGAAACTGGTGAGTGATTATCCATGTCCTATAAAGTTATATACTGGAAATGCTAGATATGAAACTTATGAATTGTTCTGTTTATGCTAGTTTGGTACATTGGTTTCTGTTTTGAGCTTTTAACATTCATTGAAATTGGAGCATTGCAAGTAAGCTAGTACTGGAATGGGAATAAAAACAGTAGTTGGATTTCTTTAAATTGTGGTATTGTGCCAGTTCGATGTGCAGAATGCGGTGTCGATGTTCAAACTTCAAAGTGTGTTTGAGTTGTTAATTGCTCATTGATAATATGTGGCAGAAGTACAAAAACTATAAGACTTTCGTTTTCCTATTCAGGAAGAAATTCGTTGTTTTGGGCGTTGGTGTTGGCTCATTATCTTGCTTCGATTGTTATGATTCTCATTATTTCCAGAGTTCATTCATCCTTCTAAATGTGGTCCACCAAGTTGTGTAATTCTTTAGACTGGTTTTAGTTGATGGTCAGGTGAAGTGCGAGAAATGGATTCGTGATGACGATAGTCGCTCAGTGGAGACCAAGGCAACATGGTGGTTGAGCAGGTTAGTAGGCAGAACTAAAAAGGTGCCTGTCGACTGGCCATACCCTTTTGCAGAGAAGAAATTGTTTGTTTTAACTCTTACTGCTGGCTTGGAGGGTTATCATGTTAATGTTGACGGGAGGCATGTCACCTCTTTTCCTTATCATATGGTGAGTAATATTCTGCTACCTCTTGACCTCGTGATGATTAAGGATTCTTTGCTAAGAGTTTTGTTGTGATGTTGACAGGGATTTTCTCTTGAGGATGCCACCGGGCTGTCTCTGAGTGGGGATGTTAATGTGCAATCGGTATTTGCTGCTTCTTTGCCCTCATCCCATCCTAGTTTTGCTCCAGAGAAGCATCTTGAGATGTCAACCAAATGGCAGGCCCCGCCTCTCCCTGATGGAGGTGTTGAACTCTTCATTGGTATCCTTTCTGCAGGCAACCATTTTGCCGAGAGGATGGCAGTAAGGAAGTCTTGGATGCAGCACAATCTTATCAGATCGTCAAAAGTGGTAGCACGCTTCTTTGTAGCATTGGTAAGCAATAACAATAATAACACTAGAATATTTGTAGTTGGTTGATGCACAGTTTTTAAGTGGGGGACTTACAATCTTTTCTGTTGATACTCGGACAGCATGCTAAAAAGGAAGTGAATGTTGAGCTGAAGAAAGAAGCAGAGTTTTTTGGCGATATTGTTATAGTGCCTTACATGGATAACTATGACTTGGTCGTATTGAAAACTGTTGCCATCTGCGAATATGGGGTGAGTTGTGGAATAAACACATAAATGAAGATTTGATACTGTTAAGTATTCTCCTGGAAATAGTTTTCTTATAATGCTGTTGCTTCTGTTTCAGGCTCGTAGGATGGCTGCTAAGTACATTATGAAGTGCGATGATGACACATTTATTAGAGTGGATGCCGTTATCAAAGAGGCGTATAAAGTACCAGAGGGAAAGAGCTTGTATGTGGGGAACATAAATTACTTCCATAAGCCTCTGCGCTATGGTAAATGGGCTGTGACATATGAGGTATGAAGAACTTATTGTTTCTGATATCTTTTGGTACGTGTCGAAGAATGTTGATCATGTTTCAATTATTTCAGATTTATAGTCTGTGATATTGACTTGTAAGAATCTTTATTTTGTTGAAATCTTGTTAAAGGTTGTCGATGTTGTACTATGTTCAATTTCTTGCATTGTTTTCCGCTGACGCTTGTTTTTTATATTAGTATTCATAGCCATTTGTTCTCTGTTTTCTTGTTTCAGGAGTGGCCAGAAGAAGACTATCCACCCTATGCAAACGGGCCAGGTTACATCTTGTCATCTGACATTGCAAACTTCGTAGTATCCGAGTTCGAAAGTCGTAAATTAAGGGTAAGTAACATCCGCGCCTTCTCTGCCCTTCACGCGCACACACCTACACCGGTATGCTCATGTAATGGGTGGTTGATTCTAAACAATCTGATCTTTGTGCAGTTGTTTAAGATGGAAGATGTGAGCATGGGAATGTGGGTTGAGAAATTCAACAGCGCAAAACCAGTCGAGTACGTGCACAGCTTCAAGTTCTGCCAATTCGGGTGCGTCGAAGACTATTACACCGCCCATTACCAGTCTCCGAGACAGATGATCTGCATGTGGGACAAATTGAAACGGCTCGGACGGCCTCAGTGCTGCAGCATGAGATAGTATTTGTGGTATTTCATGACCCCATCTCTAGAATCTAGGACATGGAAGTTTTTTTTGCAGTTATAGCACCAGATGATCTGGTCCCTGTACATACAGAAATTGCCGGTATAAATAGGAATTGCGTTTCCATATTCTTATTCTTTCGTTGTTACTGGTCGTAGTTTCTTTGTTTTCTTGACCCGATGTTCCGGGCTCTCGGGAGGAAGCCAACGATGGTGACGAAGAGGTCGAGGTCGAGGTAGAGTTCGAGTTCGACCGGAGGTGTGTAGACCTATAAACGGGTCGGGTTTATTGGCTTTTGGTCGGGTTCAATCCGACCCGTTAAGTTAACGGGTCACCTGAATCCGACCCGTTAAGCAATTGGGTCATCCGTTTCATCCTGTTAACAATTATTATTATTATTATTATTATTTTGCATAGAGTTTACTTTTTGTTGTTAAGACTTTACTGAAATTACTAAAACATCATCAACTAACGGGTGCTAACGGGTTGACCTAAAGTGACCTGTTATTTAACGGGGTTGTTAAGGGATTCACCTGTTAGCAACTCAACCCGTTAAGCATCCACCCAATACTAATATTAACGGGTCGGATCGGGTCCAAAATGTCAGGTCTAAGTGTATGTAGGGAATTCCGTTTGTGTACAACCATGACTAATCGCCTTAGAAGAGGACTAGTCATTTGAGAAGAGAAACAAGATATATAATCCTGTGATGGCAAATATAGAAACAGTAAGGTTTTATGCGTCCATATTTTGTTTTTTTTTGTTTTTTGTCAAATGATAAATTTATTTAGAGAGTTAACGAGATTCGAACTCAAATTCAAATCGCGATGAAAGGGCAACCCTGCTCTCGTCACTTAGTAGAGGGCCACTTGCGCGTCCATATTTTGTTTGATTCTCTCCTCATTTTACTAAAGGAAGAAATAAATGGAAATCTAGGAATGCCGTTACTTTTGCCACAAGTTTTAATGATCTTACCATTAATGAACATTTACTAAAGAATCTGAACTATTACGGCCAACTGGAAGAAATTTTTAATTGTGATGAGAACAGAAATGGTACACCATGTGTTTTAATATGAATGGTGATATATTGTTTTTTTTAAGGTATTAACTTTTTAGCACACATATCTCACAATTTGTTTAATGACACATGATGTACCACCTAGTGTACCAGTCATATTGAAAAATATCTCGCCAAGTGGCAGCCCTCTTCCCTCTTCTTTATTATATTTTTCTTCTCCCTCTTTAAGATAGTAGTACTATCTACACACTTTGTTTTTACATTTTTACACATTTTTTTGTTAATTTCTATCTAATAATTTCCAAGTCATTTGATCTGATAACCAAATATTGAGAAGTGTATTTGAAAAGTAAAACAACAACACTCATGTTAGCGTGAAACACGATTTGACATGCCAATATCGTGTTACAAAGCTATAAAAATTACATCACGTACATTAGGTTATTAGATGTTTTATAATTCAATTAAATGCTTAACACCACATCAGCATATCACGTTATTCCAGCTAATTTGTTCATTGAACCTACCTATCCAAGCATTAAATTGGTTGGATAAAGTTGCAAATTTATTTTAAATAAAAGCTTATCCATCTAAAATTACCATATCACCCCTCCCTCCTCCTCCTCCCCTCCAAACGTCTATAAAAACCCTCCCTTACCGCTCGCAAGATTTACAGTTTCAGTGTAAACAAAAAAAATTAAAAAAATCATAACGGTCTGAGAGGATCCGACAAAGCAAAAATCCTTAAAAAATTCGAAAAAAATAACATTATTTTGGTAGAGTTATGTCGGACACGTTTTGCCGCGACTGTAACAGTCTGACGGAGGTTGTCTTCGACCACAGAGCGGGCGACGCGATATGCTCCGAGTGCGGCCTCGTACTGGAGGCACACTCCGTCGACGAGACCGCCGAGTGGCGCTCCTTCGCCGACGACTCTAACGACAACGACCCGAACCGTGTTGGCGGACCCGTTAACCCGCTTTTGTCAGAAGCTGGGCTTTCTACCGTCATTGCCAGGCCCAAAAACGGCGGCGGCGGCGGCTCCTCTGAAGCCTTGCCATCCTCCGTCGGGAAGTGGCAGGGACGCGCGTCTAAGCCTGGCCGTCATCTTCTCGACATCTTCGGTGCAATTGCCGTGATGGCCGACAGGTTTGGTTTTCTTGCTTTGCATGCTCTAATTTCACTTGTTGTTGTTAGTTAACATAATTTGTATTTGTTTGGTTGCTGGGAAAGTGAAAGGAAAAAGGAAGAAACTTTTTTTTATTGCGATCATATTTCCAAAAAGCATTGCATCATTATCATGTCATCAACAGTGGATCCACGTATAATTGCTTCTCTACAAAATATTGTTCAAATTTCAAAAGTGCTTCTAGTAAAAGTGTTTTATTATAAGCATGTTGATTTTTATTAATTTTTTTTTAATCCGAGTTTTTGTGAAAAAGTACTTTGCTTTCTCAAGAAAACATCAGAGCATGGAGCGTGCTTAGTCAGAAAGCGCTTCTACGAGCGACAAGTTCTTTAAGTTTTTCTAGCGAACATTGCTAAAAATCATTTTTGGCTTTCAGAAAGCACTTGCGCTTCTGGATGTCAATTGGAACATGATCTGATGCATTTTGTTGGGTTTTCACTGCAGGTTGGGACTTGTTACAACCATAAAGGTATATCAGTTAATATTTTAGCATCATTTTCTTTGTGTTTGGTTTTTGTTAATTGTCTTATTTTTAACTGGAAGTGTGTAAAATACAATGAAAAGTGGCAACTCTTATGGTGATTTTCGATATAAGTTGAAGGAAAAGCTTCTTTTTTGTCCCGCTATTTCATCAAGTTTTGAAAATATATCGTTTTTGTCCCACTATTTCGTCAAATTTTCCCTTGTCAACCCTTTAGCCCTATCCTGCATTTTAGTAATTGCAGTACATGTAAAGCTAATTCCTTCATGTAATTATATTAATTTTGTATGATGAAAGTTTCATTTTCGTTTTGAATCGATGGAGTGTATCTACGTTTAAGTTTTACCATTTTCGTGGTTTAATGACCTGTCACCTCTTTGTGCATGTCCGAGGACCTTGTTTTGAAATCGATTGCGCACAATTCCTTGTATGTAGTTAGTACTCGATCGTTAGTTTTTAGTTGGTAACTTGGTATCTGAAGCATTCATTGAAGTTACAATTTTTTCTCTGTGTTTTTTTATGTATCATTTCGCGATGTAGAATTATAATGTGATCTCACAGACTTGTGTCAACTTCTTATTAGGGGTTTGAACTCTAGTTGAAATTAATCTTTATTTGACGAAAGCCTTCTGTTTCAGATGGGTAATCTTTGTGTTTGTATTATTGTGACCACCAGGATCGAGCCAATGAAATATACAAGAAGGTGGAAGATCAAAAACCTCTCCGAGGGCGAAATCAAGATGCAATTGTGGCTGCTTGCCTCTACATTGCCTGCAGACAAGAAAATAAGCCTCGTACTGTGAAAGGTAGAAGAGAAGAGCGTGTTTGTGTTTGTAACGATTTGAATTCGTTTGCTTATCTTTTTGTGCGCGGGATTTACTAAACTTGTTTGTTCCATCCAGAAATATGCACTGCAGTCAGTGGAGCTACCAAGAAGGAAATTGGACGGGCAAAAGAGTTCATCTGGAAACACCTGGAGGCCGAGCTTGGTCTGGAAATGGGAACTATCCATGCTGGAGATTATTTGGTGAGTTTTTCATATTTTCCGTCTCTTTGCGTTTCAATATTTTATTTCCTTGTTGGAGATGTGTTTTGCTTGAGAACATAATTATCGCATTCTCTCTGTAGCGACGCTTCTGTTCCAATCTTGGAATGAAGAATCGAGATGTCAAGGCTGCCCAAGAAATGGTGCAGAACACTGAAGAGCTCGTTATAAGGTTGGTAGTACCATGTTTACTAGAAAATAAACACTAACACTCTGTTGGATTATTTTCTCATCCATACTTGAGACGATAGAGAAACTCCTCCACCAGTTCACAACAATCTTGTTGCATAATTCATGACCTTCTTAGCTTGAACTCTATGTCATAACTCCGACAAGAGGAGAGTCCTTAGATGTTTCGCAGTAACGGATATTCTTAGACCAAGTCGAAGAATTTCCTTCTCCGGATGCAATTTTGGACACTGAAGTATTGTGAATACTTCAATCCACCGGAAAATGTACAAAACCAAAATCCCTGGATTTCAATCTTTCAACCCAATCGGAGCATTAGCCGCATTAAATGGTTTTTCTTCAACTTCATAGAATTAATGTCCTCGCTTCTGCAGGAGGAGCCCTATATCGGTGGCAGCTGCCGTTATTTATACCATCAATCAACTAGCGGATGAGAAAAAGTCACTCAAAGGTTAGGAATCTATGTGACCTATTGATTATTCTCTTGGGAAAGTCTGCATTAGTTTTGTTTTGTTGCAGATATCTCTGTTGCTACTCGAGTTGCTGAAGGGACGATCAAGAATTCCTACAGAGACCTGCATCCTCATCTGGCAAGAATAATACCGAACTGGTTTGCCAACGAGGAATGTGTCAAGAATCTGCAGCCCTAGAAATTGAAGGTGGTGATCATAGTTAAACTAAGTAGGAACAATTAGAAATCAATAATGTGCAGCATCAGGAAATGTAGTATTTATAATCCTTCGTTTTATGAAGCGTTTAGGAATTCTTTTTTTCTGATTTTTATTTTTCGTATCTTTTATTTCGTTGTAAGTAGAATGAATTAGGGTTTTCCTTCATGAGTTCTAGTAGCTAGCTGCCCAAATTAGGGTCCAAATTATTTGATTGCTTTTTCATGACTGGAAGATTTGCAATTCTCTCTTTGCTTCCTTTGCCTCTTTCAGACTTCAAGGCATATGGTGTTTCAAATCAGTGTCTTTATTTTACTGAGTTTTCTCCATGGCTGTAGTAATTTTTTGTAATTTTAAAACCGAGATGCATTGCTATAGCATGACGGTTACAAGGTAATGAGTTATCCATAGCAATTAATGTGACCGTCACACTGAAAAATTTCTCGTATTTAACCAGATTTGGTGATTTTGTTCCCTTGTGAGCTATTATACGTTACAAATACATGCAATGTTTCCACGAGCGACTGATTTGTGACTGAGACCCTTTGTCGTCTGCTTTTTCCTCGACAAATCGCCACCACCATGTGAGGTCCTAACAAATGCATCTAGATATTTTTTGGGCAGTCGTGAAATGAGCTAGTGAGATTTATAGAAACGGATCATATGTTATTATTATTTAAATTTAATCTATTAACAATTGTAGGCAGTTAAAGTTACAGAGTATTGTAATTGCCCTGAAGATCCTCCAGTCACATCCGTTCATTGTACATCGTGTGGTAAAAAATCATTATAATTTTTTTTACTTAAAATTGAATATAAATAGTGCCTGACAAAAACTGACCTCACGATATACGATGAACACATATAATTAGAGGATCTCCGGAGGACCCTCACTCTTGTAACTGCATCCGAATTGTCGGGAAAAAATAAAAATCGAAGAGAAGAAAAGGCTAGCATCAAAGACAGACACGAGATTTGGAGCTCAATATTCGAGCAAACATGTTGAGTTTGCCTAACAATTGCAGGGTCCAAAGTGCTGGGAAAAAATATTGCCTAGTTTTTTTGGTCGGAGATGGGGGAGGCCAACTAGACATTGATATGTATGCTTAGACCTCTGTACTTTAGGATGGTCGTCAACGTTCGCGTGAATGACTGTCAACTTTTACGAAAATTGATTTTGCTTGATAACATCTAACATTGTCAACCCAAATGCATGGAGCCATGTTTCCGAATGTGCACGGGGTTATGTCCCTCTTCATGTACTGCACTGCACGGCCACGAAACATGTAAAGCAAATCCATGGCCACATAAATCCACAAGGGGCTCGATCAAATATTTGGTTGTCTTGTAAAGCAAGTAATTGGTGAGCGTTACATTGGCCTTCTCTTAAGTCCAAAGGCAAGATTAGAGAAAATAAAAGAGAGGAGATAATTTTGGAATCCCACAAAAAATTAATCTGTAATTCAGATTATTTTATAATATCACTTGTAAATCTAAGCTATGTCACACTAGTTCACAAAGAATTCACAAGCAAGCGCTGAATTTATATATTGCCTCTAGCGGCATAGGCTTGTTTCGAAATACTTTTAAAATGACTGAAAGCGTTTTTATAAAAAATATTTGTGGGTTCCAAAAGCACTTGAAGTGTCATTTACTTCTTATGGGAAGCACTTTAAGTACTTTCCCATTATTTAGTTGCATTTATTAAGGATTGGTTTCAAAAATATTTTTACCAAAAACACTCCCAAATGAGCTCATATGTGCTTCATTCAGCAACGGCACAGACGGAATCAAGGGCAATACATCAACAACTTCTTCTTCAGTGTCTTCCTGTATGTTAGGAAGATAATCTTCATCATTGCTATCTTCCCCTTCGTCCGCATCAAGATTCATGTCAGATGCCGATGAAGAGGAAATCTAATCTTCTATTAAATTGGCGATCTTTTTTATTAATGTGGTTTATACGTCAGCTTATATAAAGATCACACGCTAACCATGTAATCATTTTAATCTATAAAGGGTCAAATAACCAATCTGATCAAATGCATAAATTGGTACAATTTTAATACCTTATGGTGTAAAATAAGAAAACTAAAACTTGACGGCTTGTTTGAAAATCACCCCAAGCTTCAAGAGTTTGAAATGTAGTTTGCCTCAAATTGTTACCGAGAAAAAAGAACGGATTTTATCACAATGGTCCTTTATGTTTTATAAACTCATCGGTTTAATTTGTTATATTTCAAACTCATCAATTTCGTCATTTATGTATTGACTCACTCATCACTTTTGTTCCTACGGTTAGATTCCGAAACAAACGATGGCAAACATTGTCGTTTATTTACAAAACTTGTACTAGTGTAGGTAATTTACCTAACGTCGTCCGAGTAAAAGAAGCCATCAATTGTGAGTAGAATACGAGTGCAGTATAAGAAGAGGAGGGTAAGATTTCCAAATGAGTAGAGTACGGAAGGCCAGAATGACTCAAAATGCACCAAGAGGTTGCTCATTTTAAAACATCTCCAAAGAAGATGTCAAATTTTGAATATAAAATTTAAATTTTGACAGCTTACATGGCACTTTGACATCTTTTAAAGTTTTGTTCTTCAACCGATATGTCAAATTAAATTATTATTTTATAAAATAAATTATTAAACTAACAGCAACCTCTTGATTGGAAAGAAGAAAAAAGTAGGATAATTGCATCGGTCAACTAAACATAATTATAATAAATGATTAAACTAATTAAAAATTAATAAAATAAATTTAATAATTAATAAAAAAATTATTTGAAGCTATAGTCAAATTTGACAGCAACCTCTTTTGCTGCCAATTCATGTCATGCCACATGGGATTTGACACTTCTGTTGGAGAATATTAGTGTGGTTTTTTTTTACTGTTATAGCTGATGTGTACATTATGGCATCTCACACGTGGTGAATTTTTAAGTCTAACAAGTGGACAGTACATCTTAGGTGACGTGAAGCACGTGTGGCCGTTAGGATCACACGTAGGACAACCTGTTTTGTTATCATGAAAAAGTTAAAATGTCACCATAAAACTAAGTGATAATATGAGGAGTAGCCCACGTACTTACAAACACATGTAAAGTTTTACCTCTTATCAATATAAGATTCATTCCCAGTACACATATTTGACGAACGCTCAATCTCGAAGATGCAATGCAAGTATTATCCATTTAACAACAGTTAAAGACACCCATTGATTGATGGCATACAATGTACAACATGTAAAACAAATTAACTGTCCTGACCAACTTGTCTAACTATATGGTAATCTTATTTTTCTCATTTTATTTCATATACAATTCATCAAAGTCACTCTGATATTCCTTTCGGCCATTAAAACCACTCAACCAAACAGTCAAACACGGGCTCGCTGGAAACTTTCACTTGGTGGAGACTCAGACAGCACCAAAAGGGGCCCGTTACTTTTGCTACCGTTGGTATCAAATATTTGAGAGATTTTTTAGTACGATTAAAATACAGAATAGTATATGATGTGTTATTGTACAAATAGTTAAATATACGTGTTAAAAAATTAATAACTTAAAAAATAAAAATTTTCATCATTTATATAAAAACACGTAAAGTATCATTCATGTTTCAGTTATAATGAAAATTTTCCAAATATCCCACTCTAATTTTCTGAACGTAAAGGACACACACAATTTCCTTCACACAACAATGGCCCCACACCTTTGGCGTCTTTTATATCTCAGTATTTTATTTATTTATTTAGAATAATAATCAAATTTTGCTAATCTGTATGGAATGTTTATATGAAAAGTGGAGGAGAGATTTTTTTCAAGTTTCCGTACACTTAATAATAACGTATGACATATGTGCTAGTGCATTAAAAATTCTCTCATGAGTGAGATCCACTTTTTTCGTGTGGGCGTCTTACTGCACAACACATGTTTATAGCTTTTGGATTAGTCAGCTCCCATGCGATTTCTGCACTTTTAAAAATTTGGTAGAAATGATAAAAACACATTCTTTTAGTTTCTCAAATACTGTTATTTTATTTAAATGTTAATTTCGTTCGATTTATTCAACCTGGTTTGAAATTTTTAAAATTTTATGTGCAAAGCAGACTCCACGTAGACCCACCATCAATGTAATCCTCAAAAGTAGAGGTTGTTCTAATCCTCCATTATCCTCATCGCATTATCTACCTACCCCTTGTATTCACAGTCCCCATTCTAATCATCAAGCACATAAACCATGAAGAAAAGGTGAAGCCTTTAGCCAGTGAAACCCTAGACAGCCCCATCCCACTCCCAAGACCTATATATACACCCATATATACATATTATTGTATCTCAAACTCGAGAACAAGCCCAGAAATGTTGCCACCAACAATGATGAGCCAGCAGATGTTGGCAACAATGGGTTCAACCCTAGCAAGCTTCATGTTCATCTGGGCAATCATCCGCCAGTACTGTCCGTACGAGCTACGCCGTTTTCTGGAGCGATACTCCCACAGAGTCACCGGCTACTTCTACCCCTACATCAAAATCTCCATCCACGAGTTCACCGGCGACCGCCTCAAGCGGAGCGAGGCCTACTCCGCCGTGGAGGCCTACCTCAGCTCCAACACCTCCAAGAGCGCCAAGCGGCTCAAGGCGGAGATGGTGAAGGACAGCAGCAACCTCGTCCTCAGCATGGACGAGTACGAAAGAGTGACGGACGACTTCCGTGGCGTAAAAGTCTGGTGGGTTCTGTCCAAATCCGTGTCCCCCGGCGGGAGATCTATGTCCATGGCTTATTATCCCGAGCAGGAGAAGCGATTTTACAAGCTGACTTTTCACAAAAAGTACCGGGACATAATCACGGCGGACTATTTAAACCATGTCGTTAATGAAGGGAAGGAGATCCGGGTTAGAAATCGGCAGAGGAAGCTGTACACAAATAGTCCGGGGTACAAATGGCCGAGCTACAAGCAGACGATGTGGAGCCACATTGTGTTCGAACACCCGGCAACGTTCGAGACAATGGCGTTGGATCCGGATAAGAAGAAGGAGATCATCGAAGATCTGGTGACTTTCAGCAAAAGCAAGGACTTTTATGCAAGAATTGGGAAAGCTTGGAAGAGGGGTTACTTGCTGTACGGTCCTCCGGGGACCGGGAAGTCCACGATGATCGCCGCGATGGCGAATCTGTTGGGGTACGATATTTATGACTTGGAGCTCACGGCGGTGAAGGACAATACGGAGCTGAGGAAGCTATTGATTGAGACGACTAGTAAGAGTATTATTGTGATTGAGGACATCGATTGTTCGCTTGATTTGACAGGGCAGAGGAAGAAGAGGGGGGCGGCGGAGAAGGGTTTTTCGGAGGAGGAGGTGAAGGGTGGCGGAGCCGGGAAGGAGCGGGTTAAGGAGGCGAAAGAGGAAGGGTACGGCGGCAGCAAGGTGACGCTTTCGGGGCTGTTGAACTTCATTGATGGGTTATGGTCTGCATGCGGAGGTGAGAGGGTGGTTGTTTTTACTACTAATTATGTTGAGAAGCTTGATCCTGCATTGATTCGGAGGGGTCGAATGGACAAACACATTGAGCTTTCTTACTGTACTTTTGATGGGTTTAGGGTTTTGGCCAAGAACTACTTGAGGATTGAGAGGCATGAGATGTTTGAGGAGATACAAAAGCTGATGGGAGTGACGAAAATGACCCCGGCCGACGTTGCTGAGAATCTCATGCCAAAATCACCAAATGATGATCCGGAGAAATGTCTTTTGAATTTCATCCAAGCTCTTGAGGAAGCGATGGAGGAAGGTGCAAAGAAAAAAGATGAAGAGATCAAAGAGGTTGATACAAGCAAGGCGGAGGTGGCGGCGGAGGAGGCGGAGGAGGCGGAGGAGGGAGGAGGAAACAAAGAGGTTGAAAGCAAGAGCGTTTTGGTTGCCGACGAAATTAGGGCAACTTGGGCAAGTGGGTGATTATTTGGGGGTTTTTGAGTTTAATATGTCAACTAAGCTTAAAGTTCTTTTGGTTAACAATAATATAAATTTTATGAGTGCTCGAACACGTTTTGACTCCTATTGGTATGAATTTATAATTACAAGTATATGTATGTAGCAAAACACTACACTTGTCGATGGGTTTATCATTGGTTTGGTTATCGTTCAAGTGTGCGATTCAAATTCACAGTCAATGTTCGGAAAATTACGAGCAAACTGAGATTCTTAATCGGTTATGTATGTAAAGTTGTATTAATTTTTTTTATATAAAATGTATGTGAAGTTGTACGAGAACCATCACGAGACCTATTTTTGTTGCATTTTCCTTCACCATAAGCTTTTTAGAGTTCATACCAAATTTTCCGGAAGCATTTTAGCTACGATTTGTACGCAACTTGTATTTTTCATTAAAGTTGAAAGACTTTCGTAAAATGAGATGATAATTAGATGATGTTTCAAGTTAATCACGCACAATTAAATTAAAAAAAATTAGATTCATGACAATGAATACTACCACTCTAATTTTTCTTCAATAGTCAGTAGTACGAAAATGAATGGATATAATTGAATTGAGAATATAAAATTTTTACTTACTTACCAATCTAATGGATATAAAACTGAACTATCCAGTAATCCGAACTATTGAAGACTCAGCTTGATGTCGGAAGAGTGAGCTAGTTTTAGTACCAAAGGCATAATGAATGGCCTTAGGTGAAAGGACAAAAGGCCACGTGAGTTATGTGGAGTTGGTCCCATGGTGGTTGATGATCGTTACTCTTTGGATTTTCTTGTTTCACTTTCATACTTCGAAAGAAAGTGAACTAAAAACTCATCCATTTCGAAAGATACTAAGCAACTTTACGCAGTGGCCACGCAATTACACCACTTTCTCTCGCAGTACTCATCCACTCCACACTAAACTAAAATCTTATTTTTATAAAACAACTTATACAGCCCGAACACATTGTTATTGTGACATTTTGTATTAATAATGCAACAATCTAAGTCGTTTTCCAATCTCACTGACTTGCTGAGTCACAAAAGTTTAGTCCAATCCATCACATGGATGAAGGCAATCGGAGCCCACTACCGAGAGGGATTTTTTAGTGTAAAAAATACGGTTCGATACACAAGGATTATAACACTAGACTTTTGCCTCCAGAATATCATTTTTGTTGTTTGTGGATGGTGCTTTTATATTTTCCTGATATTAAATAGTGATGGGTGATAGGGCATAGGACAGCTTTTGACATGAAAATAGTAAGCCTAATTATTTAATGTGTGACATGATGAATATTTTCTTTACCATTATTGGAAATTAGGAACAGAGGATTCAAAGAATGAGCTGGCTTTTGCTTTTGGCTTATGGATTTTTGGAAAAAAGTTCCTTTTGAGATCTCTTCCTAGACGACCGGATCAAGTGATCCAAACTTTTTAAATTTCATTGGGTTGAATAAAATATGAAAGATCCGGATCAACACTTGATCCGGAAACCATGGTGGAAGAGGTCCAAAGAGGGTCTCTTTCCATGGATTTTGGCTTCTGCCTTAATTCGATTTCGAACCTTCTTTTGATGTTCAATCTCCTGTTCTTTTTTTTGAACGATTCTTAGAAAAAGACATTTTCTTTTCTTGCACATGGGTTAGGTTGGTTCGTCGAGACAATCGATCTACCCTATTACTTCAGAGTTTGATCTTTCCGTAAATTAAAATAATTAGAATATCGCCTTATCAGAAAAGAAAGAATCTACCTTCATTTATTACGTCTAAACATTAATCAAACCTTATTACGGCGATAATTTCTCTAAACTCACGATTTGTATCCCTAAACTAAACCACACCATAGAACAAAATCTATGTTCCAAATGCACCATCAAATATAGCTCCATTCATAAACTCAAGTGCGGGAGCCCGGCGTGCAGCATAATGCACACCCGGCTCCCTCCCTAAAAGGACTCCGAAAATGTCACCATGCTTTCGACGGCTTGAAACTGTACCGAGAAAAAGCTAAGAAATCTAAAATTTCCGGTAAATGAAATGACAAAGAAGAAATAAGCCAATCTGAATACAAGATAAGAGCAGTTACCTTCTAAGGGAGGGAGGATGGTTCCATTACAACACAGCCAACCCTAATATGCTCTCGAACTCGCACGGCGAATCATTATATCATCAAGGGATACATGAGCACGAGAGAGAATAATAGTACTAAAACTACAAGGGCTTTCGACTTTTAACATCTAAGGCCAAATCTTTCAGTTACAGTATTACCTGAGGGTTATTGTACATTGATCGGATGAACTAAGCAACTCCCAAACAACTTCCATTCACCGGTCCTAGCTCCATAGGTTTCCTTGGACTTTGACATACTAAAAAATGACTAACTAATCTACATACCTCTCTGCATCATGCCGCTACCCTGTTGCAAATCTCGAACCAAGGTTGTTGCTGCTTAAATACGCCTAGGAGAACTCTGGCCGCAACTTTCTCCATGGGCATAGCGCACAAAATTTATGAATTTTACAATCGTACACTGGGGCTTCCTAGCGAAACACACCTGTGCTATCCTGCAGAGGAGGAAGCCTCACATCACAAATCATCCGCATCATCTTTCATTAATGTGTTTGGACCGTCATCAAAACCTGAACCAGGGGCTAGCTCGTTGAGGTCGAGGAAACGTCTTTTTTGTACACCTTCGACTTCCTCTTTCCCTGGGCTATTTGGTTTTTCAGGTGGCTGGTTTTGCTCTTTCTCAACTGTTGTCTCGGGATAATTTTCAACAGCCTGATCAACTTTCATTTCTTGGTCCTCAATATTACCATCTGATTCTTGACTTTCCATTGAATAATCCCCGTTCTCACTGGCATCATAATGTTCATCCGATGCATTTGATTTCTCAGGTTTCATAGGTTCTGGTTCTGACTCTGAGAACTCATATTGTCGATAATCAATACGATTTCTGGTGGCCCTCTTACTGCGTCTCAGACCTGACTGGAGTTCATCAACCGATCTCAATTTAGCTTCCCTCCTAGTACGGCCTGGCAACTTCTTCAATTTTCGGGGTTCTTCACTATCCTCGCTGGCACTAGCGGAATCTTCCATTTCCTCTTCTTCCTCTTCTTCAGCATTTTCTTCCTCAAAATGATACTCCTCATCTCCTTCGGAACTACTAGAAAATTTTCTTCTCTCTTTACGTTTCTTTAAGTATTCCTCATCATATATAGCCTCGCCAACTATATCATCATCACTGTCAAAGTCTGCGTCATTATCTGAAACTGCTTCAACAAATTCTTTCGCAGAATACCGTTGGGGCCTCTGTCTTCGCCGATTACTACATGCAACAAATAAAAATCAGTCTACAAAAGCAGTTCAAGGATTTAAAGAATACTGAAGGAAAACATTTAAAGAAGAAAAAGAAGAAAATTACTCACCTTCGATCCAATTGTTCAGATTTGTTATCTTCTTCGTCATCATCATCATCATCATCATAATCAGGTGATTTAGGCGATGCAGCACTAAATCCCACATGTTCATAGGAATTTGTAGCAGCACTCCATTTACCATTACTAGAAGCTTCAGGCCTCCCAACAACCTCTCGTTTCTGTAAAGGATCTGGAGATGGCTGCTTCTTTCTGACACAGAAGAACAATACAAATAAGTCAAAAGGACTATATTGGTATGAAAAAACATGTGTGTGTGTGTGTGTGAAAAAGAGAGAGAGAGAGAGAGAGAGAGAGAGAGAGAAGTATGAAATCCATACTTGGTTACTTTGATTGCCTCATTGATGGACCGGTCATAATCATCTGCAAAATTATTTGACACAACAATCAGATTCCATATATATCCATCGACACATGGGGATAATAACAGTAAGTATTAACATCCTGCCCTGACATGGCCATCCTCCACTTCCCAGAGTTACAATTAACTCCAGAGCATTTAGGTAAAGCTCAGATATTTCCTCCAACAAAAAAAAAAAACTCAGATATAAAATTCAAGGGACATTTCTCAAGAGTAACCAAGGGATCTTGCTCAAGGAATCCATTAGGATTTCGTATTACTAGACCACTACCGCATTAATCTGACCAGTTGATCTTAATCCAGAAAACACAACCACCATAAGATGAAGCCTCACCAAAGGCCACATTTCTATTATTATTATTTGAAACAATCACCTGCATCTAGTTATTGTGTTAATATTATATTTTAAACAATAACCTGCATCAAGTTATTCAACATGCAACAGAATGACCCCCAAGATCTCAATGGTTAAATCCTCTACTGTGGCTAGTACAAGAATCACTAGGGCTTTTAACCAGAGCAACTGTTATCCAGAGAACAGAAACAAAGTGTAGAAGTTTGTTTCCTTACCAAACGTGTAGGTTACAGGTTTTCTGTCACGAAGAGAGCGCCCTGGACCAAGCCCATCCACGGTCAAAAAATTATCAAGGAGGAGAGCTTGTCTGTGTTGCTTCTTTAGCAACCTCTCTTTCCTCTGTGCAAATAAAAGTACAAGAGATAAAATTCTTGCTACAGAAAAAGGCTAATTCTCTCAGCAGATATATGAAAATTATTCTTCAACCACATACAAGACAAATTAACCCAACAAGGTTAAAAGGTTGGTCAACTATCACTATTGCATACCTTGTGAACCTTCTCAATCTCTGCAAGCATGTCTCCTTTCAACTTCTTTCCTAGAGAAGCCTCCGTTCTATTCTTACTCGAGAAAAGTTTCTCCTGCAACAGCAAATGCTTTTAAATTTGGAGCAGCAAAAAATTCATCCAAAGTAATAATAATGCACTTTTCTAGAATAAGTTATCTCCCATATACAGGAGATAGGATCTGATAAATCTAATGCTATTTCCTAATCATTAATTGTTTCAATATATGTGCATATGCATCCATTTCCTCAACAGTATTGGTTTCAGAGGCTCCGGATCCAAAAAAATATTTGAATAGGAAAACTAACTCAAACGTCAACCCTAAAAGTTTTGCAAGGCAATACTAATACAGAGCACAATAACACAACAATATGGGCAGAGAACTTTATTATCTTACAGAAACATCTTGGAATTCATCGAAATTGGTTGCGACTGTTTCCCACTGATATGATGCACTGGGAAGGACATTGGAACCTTTTCCCTTCACTTTCTTCATATCAACCTTCCTTATCTCCCGATATAACCGATAACCAATTATTGGATCATCTTCATACCTGCAGCATCCACAAACACCCAGTAAATAAGCACTCAAACACAACAGTTCAATTTACATTTTACCCATAAACCCTCCACAATGGAAAGCATAGTTGATGTAACATTTACTATGAACCAAACAAAGGTAAGCTAAAATGGATATGATAAGAAACTTCATTATATTACCAGTAAGAGATTCCTTGTGAATCACCTCCAATACGTTCTTTGCGAAATGCTGAAAGTTGAACTCCATGCTTCAGTGAGTTGTCAATATAGTTCCGAATATCTTCTTGCTACAATACATCACTCAGATTTAGTCCTTCTGGTAAACTAACAGAAGCATAGACATATGATCCGGGAAGTAGGTAATACCAAATCAATTTTCTAGTTCTAAAAACATGATTTCCATGTCATACATTCTAAGACCCAATTCTGAAAAGAAAAAAGGGGGAGAGAGAGGGGGAGAGAGAGGGAGGGACGGAGGGAGAGAGAGAGAGAGAGAGAGAGAGAGAGAGAGAGAGAGAGAGAGAGAGTGCATTGGGTCTCCAACAGATTTTCCATTTCAATTTAAAGAATGGTTAATATTTAGAGTTTGGACATACAGACTATCATATTGCTTAGGCAATGGACCAAAAGGTTACTAATAACATTCAATGGATTCTAACATTAAGTTTTACAGAAAATAAATGCTTAGTTTAAATCGATTAACGATAACAATACCTCAACACGAATATCACAAAGTGCTTTCAAGATGACCACACGGACCCCAGGATCAAGTGTTTTATATGCCTCAATCTCCGCCCTATCAAAGTAGCATGATGTGACATGTTATAAATGAAAAAAAATTCATACGCTAGACTAAACAAATACACATGATTGCTCACCCATGTGAAACAACAATGGGTAGATCCCCCTCTGCAACCTGCAATAGACATCCAAATTAGTTAATATGATTCCGCAGAATTACAAAACAAGTTGGCTCTAGCCCAAATATTGCCAACAACTAATTATACGAGTACAATTACCCAATGCCACCAGTCTCTCAGCTTTCTGCATAAAACAGTGACCCAAGTATCACGTGTAAGTGCCATTCGCGTAATAGGAGGAATTGCCTGTAGAATAAACCAATTAAAATTCAGGGGCAATCCAGTAGCAGTTGCATTGACAAACTAACATATCATTAATTTCCCAGAAGCATGAGCATTCCATCGGTCATATAAGATTAAAATCACAAGGAGACATTTTATAATCCATTCACTAGAATATGACTTATAACATCCACATTTATGCAGTAAAATGGAAAAACTTAAAATTCCGGACTTACAATGATTTTGAAACATGAAAATGACAAAAGAAACAAATTAAAGCTTTAGAAATATCACAAGGGATCCTTCCTTTTCCAGAGTATTGACATGTTCTAGTTCTTAAAAGTTCAATTAAATTAGGAACAGTTAGTTGACAATGAGAACCATGACAGAAATAGCAGTGGCTATGCACTGGTGTGAGTTAGCAATTAGATTCACGTAAACAGAGCAAAACCGATGAGAGAATTAAAGAAGGCATGATTAACAAAGAATTAATAGCAAAGATGGTGCGAGATGAGAGAAGTAAAAGGATTCACATAATCGACTCCATTCTATTGGGGTAATGGCTTTGATTGATTTAATTGACTTGTCAAACCACACTGGTCTTTGGAAGAGGCTTGGCTACAATATTAGTCCTCACATAGGACATGTCTTCTGCAGAAATTTCGACAAGATCCCACTCAAAGATCATGTCTCAAAAGCCAACAAAAAGACAAAAAGATAAATTATTCCAAATTATATGATATGACACCTCTCCTAGATCCTGCGTAAAGCGGGAGCCTTGTGCACTGGGTACGACCTTTTTTATATGATATGACACAAGTATTTCGCATTGCTGCAAACCAATCCAATTGCACCATAAATGTGTTGCAAGTGCCCAATAAAAACCTCCAAACTCTTCTTTTACATCTATTTCTTGAACTTTAAAAGGTGTTTGCAAACACAAGGGCTCAAGTATTGAAGCCATTTTGGGCCAGGGTTCTTCAGACCACAGATTGTGGTCATTAACATATGGAAAACCATCCCTCCGGAAAGAAGCTGTTTTCATTCCTATCTGCATTTTAAAGGGAACCTAATGGACTGCTACCGGATTTACCCGGAGGAATGCTTCCGAACTTTAAGCAATAAAACATAAAAAGTTACAAGCTTTATACCAAATATGAACTAATGAAAACTAACAATGCACAAAGTTGTATATGTTTTCGAATAACCTTCAACAATGGAATGTGAATGTCACTCAAAGTATCGTTGGGTGTGATCAAAGCCGTCTCCAACTCCTCCGCCGAGAACTCATCCGAAATATTCAGCAGCGGCCGATAAACCTGAGAAATACAGAACAGAATGGAAAACACATAAGCCCTAAAACACCATGAAACCACAAAACCCTAAAAAGGAAAAAATCGAAGCTTTCGAGAGCTTACGTGCAAGAAATTGAGTACGGAAGCCAATTCCCACATGGAGCGGAGAGTCCAGCGAGGCAATAGCGAGGGCGGGGGAGGTTCCACCAGCGGTGTCACAATCTTGCTGGCGCTGCTGCATTGCGGCGACGACCGCTCGTCATCTCTCTGCTGCTGCTGCTGTTCCTTTTTGCTGACGGCTCGCCGTTTCTCGGCGGGGTGGTTCTGCTGCTGCTGGAACTGCTGCTGTATCCGAGCGGCGGCGCGTATGGTGCAGGCGCGGGAGGGGCGGTTGCTCCTGGATAAGGGTGGCGTGGGGGCCGGGGCAGATGCCTTGTTGTCGTTCTGAGGGGGTTGTTCTTGCTGCTGGGGCTCCGGCGAGGATCGGACGGCTGGGATCGGAGGAAGTGAAGATTCCAGAGACATGGTTTTTGGGGAGATCGAGCAGAGAGAGAGGGTTTAGTATGAGATTACATGCAGGGGATCAGCAACATTGGGGGTTAGGGTTTGTGGGTTAATTTCGTTTTTGGAATTTTAGAGTGAGAAACACAGAGGAGAGAGGAGAGAGAAGAAGAAGGGCACGGAGGAGGGGGAGGGACCAAAAGCTCCAAACCACCTTTCACATATCACTCTGGGTTTATTATTTTTTGAGTTAATTGGGAGTAGCTTCATTCAATTTTTTATCCTTTTAAATTATAAATTTGTGAATATTAATTTTGAATTTATTATAATATAGAGTCATGGTCGTTTTGATTAATTTCATTACAACATTTTTTTTATCTAAAATAATTTTTCTGAAAAAAATCTAAAATAAAAATTTTAGACGGATAAAAAATGGACAAAAGTTCTAACGGAACCATTGCTCCATATTATAGTAAGTTTATGAATTAATACTCACAGATTTTTAGTATAAGGATCAAAGTTCTAATTTGACTAAAATTTAAGAACAATTGCTCTAATTTTCTCGTTGGTATTGACATTAATACTATTTTTGGGAAAATTGATTAATTAATTAATTTAAAATATTTGTGCTTAGTCCGAGAAGGAAAAAGAGAAGGAGATTATATAAAGTGAATAATATTACACAAATTGAACTCAATTTAGGAAATTAAGAATAAATGCGAATTTAGTTAGTTGGCGGCACAAAATATATCCGTCTCTTTACACTCTTGTTTCATTTTTTTTTTATTATTTGCTTTAGTTTAGAATAAAAATAACACTTCATCAAAAATATATTTTGATTATTGTGTAACGGTTTTTCTAGTAGAATTTGTGTAATTGGCATAAAAATAAAAAATAAAATCCATATTTAAGGCAAAAGAATAAAGTAATGTGATAATCCATCAGTCATTCAACTGCGGACCTTTACCCTTTCCTGTATTTACATTATTTTATTTATTTGTGTTTTTTATTTTCTTTTATTTTCAATTATCCTTTTCTACTTTTTTTAGTATAAGAAATAGATAAAGGAACGTCAAAGCAGAGATGAACAATTGAAGTGAATATATATTATAAATTAATTATTATGAAGATTAAAATTAAATTACACACTAAATTATTATTAGGATAATAATTAAGTGTTCACTACTAAGTATTCTATATACTAACTTTCTGATTTAGTCAAACTAAAAAATATTACGGTTCTATTTTTTAAAGTCCAAAAATATAAATGATATGGTCATTATTTTTGAAAAAAAAGCTAAGCTTCTTTGACTCTAATTTTTGTGCACAATTGTTTCCTTAACTTCATTATTAATCATAATTAATATACTTCAATCAATTTCATCACATATTACACACAAACCATTCCCTTAAATGTCAAAGCCAATTTTCTTTTGTTTGTTTTTATTTCCTTTCCGCAAGAAACACTATCAATATGAGCAATTTTTCGGTGCACTTGGAACACCGTCACGTAGTGTTACTATTTAACCAAATTTTTAATACAAATATTTGTTTATTTTAATATATGCTAGAAATAATAATTAAGAATCTCGTCGTCCACCCATTGTATAACACATAAAATTCTACACCAGGTCGCAAATGTTTCCAGTACACATAAAAAATTCTCAAGAAATAAAATCTCCCCTTTTAACACTCAAAACATATAATTACAAAGAAAAGTTCCAAACACATTGATACAATAGCCTAGAAAATGCTAGACAAAACTGAGGAGAAGCAACACTAGAGAAGAAAACAAGAGCACTGCATTCTTAGATGGGTGACTTAACCACCAAGCATGAGATTTAGGCAAACCAGTAGGACCTGGGGTTGCACCAGCAGTCGCATTCTCCTTTGAGCATGTGTAACGACACCGACTAGGCCGAACAACTCTGTAAACGCCGCTGCTGGCTAGAACGAACATGTCCTTGCGGTTGTCCTCCCCGAACGAGAAAATGTAGCCTAGAGCCGGAAGACTACTGTCCGGGACAGAGCTGCAAGCTATCGGAGAGTCACTTGCGCAGCTGAAAGGGATTTTGCTCGAGCTAAAGTTTCCGCTGTTTTCTGGATCTTCGGAGCCTGCCCATATTGCACCAGCGTACAAATCGCCATACAAATACCTGAAAAACAACCTCATCAAGATCAGTACTTCAATAGTACCAGTGCAAAAATGTGCGGTCAAGAAAATGCTTCAGTTCTCTTAGCTAGGCCAGTTTTCGAGATAACTTTTAATTATTTTTGAAGAATGATGATCAGTTACCTTCCATACGTGCACGGATCAGTCTCAGACCGATAGATATAGCCCCCGGTTATGGATGCCGAACCTTCTTTCTTGTTCACTTCAGAATGGTTGTACCCCATGACGGGAAAAATTACGTCTGTAGGTTTTGTGGATGTGTTTCCAGCAAGTGACTTCGGAGGAGTGTAAGTGTATGGGCCTTCATAAAAACGCCAGCCATAGTTTCCACCCTTGGTGATCACATCCACCTCTTCATATAGATCCTGTTAGGTGAACAAATCAGTGTCAGAGGATGTAATTTTTAAGGGGAAGAAAACTCTTTGTAGTTCTCTTCAGTTCATGTCAGAAACAGAAAATTTCGAAGACTTGGGATCTTCTGGCAGACAGAAATTGCTTGTAAAAACTTAGAGATGAAAGATTTATTCTATACCTGCCCGACATCTGCGCATATAAAGTAGGAAGGATTTTCTGCATCAAAACTGCAGCGCCACGGATTTCTTAGTCCTAGAGCCCAAATTTCCGGCCTCAGTGCTGGATCTTCGGTGAATGGATTGTCTTTGGGGATGGAGTAGTTTCCCCACAGACCAAGTTTATCCATTTCTGCAGCACCTGAAAATACATTGCAAGGTTATCAAATGTGCAATAGGAAGCAGATTGGTTTTGGTAGCAGAAATGCTGGTACTTACTTGGTACATTATCAACGTCGAGCCTCATAATCTTTCCAAGCAAAGATTTCTTGTTTTGAGAGAAATTGTATGGATCGCCTACACCGCCACCATCTCCCATCATGAAGTATAAGTACCCATCTTCGGGTCCAAAGAGTATCTGTCCTGCATGATGAGCTGTGAAAGGAAGGCCCATGGTAAATATCCTCCTTACTTCCGTTGGTCTAGCGCTCGTTGCCTGGCAGAAGGATTCATTGGGAGGAGCTTTGCGGTCAGTTTTCATGAAAAAAAGGCACAACAGGAAGTATGAAAACTTAAAGCAATGAGCAAGTTAAAGTAACCGAAAATTGACAGAAGAGAGTATGTAGTGGTGTACCAAGGAAGGCTGGGATGCAGTACCATTAGCAGTATATTCTGCTACAACACTTTGGTACTGGCACGGCTGAGCACCATTATCGGAACCTAGCTTCGAAGGATCACAATCAACATCTGAATTACATGAACATCGTCCAGTGCATCCAGGCCACTTAACCTTGTCACAGTTGAACGAAGCAAAAAACCGACCATTTTGCGCAAAATTGGGATGGAACGCCATCCCCATCATTCCAAATTCAGTATCGAAATGAACCTCATCGGTTAGATCAACAAAGGGACTCGACTCATGAAGCCCCATTACACCTCCTGATCCATCTTCAGGAATTGTTGCCAGCCAAATTTTGCCTTCCTGGGTCGAGAAAAACGCGCGGTTGGAGCCATCCGGATGAGCAACCATGTTGAGGTAAGATCCATTTCCAATTTTCTCAAGGCACAAACCATGTGGGGGGATGGGAATGCCAGAATCATTCAGTGTGACCGGCTCGCCATTGAAACATACTGATTCGTCGCTAGAGGCTCCGCCAAATGCGCTGCAGAAAGCGGATTTTGATTGCCAGAGTTTGGTTAGCTCACTAGCATTGGTCTTGGCAGGCGGTCCACCTTGTAATGAAGGGTTAAAGGGGGAGTTCAAAATCGACACATTTTGGCATGTGTCCCATACGGTGGAGCAAAAATCGGTTACTGCTGCCTTAGACTGGGATGAATTTGATGAAACAGTTGAGTTGCAGAGAACCGGAACAGGGCGGATCACAGGGTCAACGGTAAATAGCTCACCCGAAAACGGATCACACCTCTGAAATCCATAGCAGAAAGGAAATCAGGAGATGATATGCATCATGCTCTCACTAGACGTACAAAATTATAAAATTGAAAAAAATTGTAACTTTATAAGTTTATATACAAGTACTAAACGCTACTAATCACTTGAGCTACAATCCGCTTGCAGAAACATTATATAGTTTACAAAAAGGGAAAGAGAAGGACTTACTGCACAAAGTACTGATTTCAAAAGGGAAGCACAGCCAGAATTGGAGATGTTCATGGTTTGGAATTGCTTCTGAATTTGTGAATCTTCAGTGGAGTTGCAGCAGGCAGTTTCGTTGTAAGGACAAAACTTGAGTGGAACACTCAGAGTAGAAGGTGCCCCTGCAATCAATTAAACCATTTGGATGCAATTTCATAAGGAATTTAAGATACTCAAACACAAAGCATAGTACGAGCGATATTCTACTTTAAACTAATCTAAACTGCCGGGAAGAGGATTCGAGCGTAAAGCGGCAAACTTTGTAATACAAAATTGATAAAAAGGAAATAGAGGGAAAAACTCACTTGAATCAATGCATAGAGGATGTGAAGTTGAAGGATTGAACAGCAGCAGCAAGCTGCATAGCAGAAGTCCAATAGCAAGAACTCTACCCATCTCCACACCAGAAGAGAGAGAGAGAGAGAGAGAGAGAGAGAGAGAGGAAGAGATTGTTTTCCTGTCCCTCCCCTTTAATCTAATTAACAGGTCAAAATAGCAACACTGTTGCTTTCATTGACTTGAGAGAAATGCAAATTTAAAGCTCACAGAATTATCAATTTCTGCCAATCCAACCACTCTCTTCTACCGGTATGCTTCTCCATTACAGCACATTCACATGTTCATCTCTCTCTCTCTCTCTCTCTCTCTCTCTCTCTCTAAAGACCAAAGTTTTAATATTCAGCTTCCAGAAGGGATATCATTTTCAATCTCTCTCTCTCTCTCTCTCTCTCTCTCTCTTGAGCTAAGCTGCAGAAATGGATTTGTTTTCAATATCTGTCCCTCACAACCCTTTTGATAAATTTTTCATTTTTCAACTCATTGATTCAAAGGCTGAAGCTTTATGAACAACTTGCAAGTTTTTGGATATTGGGGGTTGGACTTTTGGGTTAAATTTTTTATCCAAATTCATTAGGGTTGTTGGGAAGATAGATAAATTAGACGCCCACTTGTTTTGTTGTTTGCATAGATTAAAAAAATCAACTTTGGATAAATCTTGGGTGGTTTTCAGTGTGTCTTGTGCCAAATTTGAATACTCAAATGCCCTTGCGGGTAGGGTGGGTGTGTTCAAAGTTTGAAAAACCACCCAACACCAAAAGACAAGCCGGAAACTCATCACAATATTCCGATCCTCAGCGGATCCTTTTGGTAAGGATTCTGGGATCCGTAAATCGTGTTCGTTCATCATACATCGTGCGATCAGTTTTTGTCAAATAACGTTTATGTTTATTTTTAAATTAAAATATTTAAAATATTTTCTGACCGCACGACGTATGATAAACAAACACGATTCACGGATCCCAAAATCTTCACAAAGAGGATCAGACCAGGATCTGGACTCACAATATTCAATACGATTTGGGATCCCACTTGGATTTTAGCAGTAAAAAACCCTAATGGTGGGATCCAACGGCATTCATGACTCGATTGTGGAAGGAAAAAACCAAAATATGATGTGGGATTAATGGATGGTGCTATCATATAGTCAACAAGTAATGTTCTTATCTATGTGGTCACATGGAGAGTTAAGAACCGAGGGTATGAAATCGATGCATAGAAGTCTCTTTTAGGAGAGAATTTTGGCAGGCGAGCCTAACCAGTTAGATAGTCAAGTGCTTATTACAAAAGAATGAGTGTATTTGAGTATTATCTGATCCGACTCCATTCATGTGGTGCAAAGAGATTTTAACCGAGTGTATGGAATAGGGGTGGGCACTTAGAACCGAAAATCGAAATCGAAACACGAATCAAATCAAACCGCACCGAACTGTTTGGTTTTGCGGTTTTGAAACCAAACCGCAACATAAAAAAACGGTTTGATTTTGATTTTGACTTTTGAAAACCGCACCGAAACCGAACCGCACAGTAAATATTAATAAACATTTAATTAAATGTCCATATTAGATTTTATGTTTTAATTGGTTGCTTGTTAGAATCTATACACTTAGTATGGACTCAACTACACTAGAATATCATCATTCATCACTTTTTTTAGTTCATTAACTTGAAGGACCTTTGTTATTTTATACTATCATACACACACACACACATATGTACAAGGGTGGACTAATCATGTTATCAAGAGTCGAACAATGATCTAATGAAGTCCACTTATTTGAAGTATGATATCACATATTCCAGTATGAAAGTTTCGCTCATGTTTAATGAATTCAAAGTTATTCAACTTGTTTTATGTTATATCTTGTACAGGACACCCTTTTGTTGTACAAACCATATTTTAACATCACAACTGCATGCAACATGCTAATTGTTTACATAACAAATGTCTTTTTCCTATTGCTATTGGGAAATGCTTATTAATATGTTAAATTGCAAATTGTACATTTTTTCTTAAAAACCAAACCGAAACCGTTTGAAACCGCATCGAACGAAACCAAACGTTTTGGTTTCATTTTGGTTTTGGCTTCAAAACCGTATCGAACCGAACTGCAAAAAATTTCGGTTTCGGTTTCGGTTTCACTCAAAACCGCACCGAACCAAACTATGTCCACCCCTAGTATGAAACAATGATATAGATATATCTCTTATCTGTTGATAAAACTCAACACCTAATAATATGTGGATAGATTAAAACAATATCAATGATACCGATTAAAGATATTAAACTTGAAGTTTAACATCGTAGATAGTTAAAACTTAAATAGGACAACTTGATCAGTTACATGGTTGGGCCCCTCTCATAATGAAATAAATCTCATTATATTACTCAGTACGACCCTCACTGGGTAGCTTTCACCCACTCTGAGTATTTCTCCTCTTCTAGATGTGCAGCTCTTCTAGAAAGAAAAAAAATAAGGGTCGTAATGAGAATCGTCACATGTCTAAAAATTGAAAAAAAATTCATTCTGACAGGAATACAAATGTTATACCACGTATTTTAATAGAAGTGGCGAGAAATTTTATTTTTAAGTTATTAACTTTTTAATACATATCTTATTATTTATATAATGACATATGATTACCACTCATGTACTGATCACACTGAAAAATCTCTCCTAAAAATAAATGTTTGTCAGTGCTTTCTGGGATTGTAAAAGTTGAGCAAACTAAATAAACAAAATGGCTCAAGAACAAAGCCTGTTCACATTAAATAAGTGAAAAAAACAGCTGTAATTGTTGAACGTGGAGAGCAGAACATTGGACAGATTACAACAACTTATTAGCACGACAAAAGGAATTAAGATTCTTTTCGGATCTTTACGTTTAGAGGGGATGGATTCGAAAATTCGAACAAATCATTTTAAATCATACAGTTCTTATTAGTTCATCTCACTGATTTATTTTACACAAATTAAAGATTTTGATCTCTCATTCTTTCTTTTCAATGGTCCGAATATGTGAATTCTTGCGCCCCAAACATAAAAATTCAGAAAAGATCTCGACTTGACAACATGCAGTTTTTGAAACTTAGAATGTTAAAAAGTTGGGGTGTGATATCCACACACAGTTTTTTACTTCTTACACATCCCTTATTAATTTTTGTCCGTTGATCTTCTTCAACTTATCAAATCCGACGGTTGAAAACCAAAAATATATGGGAAAAGTAAAAAATGGTGTATGAATATCCCACCCCTAAAAAGTTTAAAACTGAAAAAGTGGTATTGGACTTGGCATGCTTCTGCCCCTAGTGGAGTTGAGATGAGCGATGGCCTATGGGCAAGTCCTAGAAGTTGGCCCAGGAGACTACCACATGTACTTCAACAAAAATTGTTTCCCCATCACTTTTAAAAAGTTCCGTGTCACCAATCGACATTAGAACCGATTGCTTGACACGGGCAATACATATGTTGACCGGATTTCATGATACTTTTGCTACTTTGATCCATTTTGTTGACATGGTTGCATATTTAGTGTGTTATGAAAAAAAATCAAGAGTAAAACTCTAATATATTGCCAGTTGATATGTGTAGAGCGGCCAAGAAAAATTGGCATTGGTTAGCCCTGATTGCCACTACTGGTCCAATTGGCTCCCACGTTGAGGGACCGAACATTCAGATGAGAGAAAAACACTATATTTAGAAAGATAAGCACACTTTAATTTGTGAAATTAATTGATGACTATTTGATCTAGTAAATATTTACTCTCCAATTTATAAGAGATCTTATATCCAAATCTGATGAACAACATTTGTTTAATAAAAGATTATAGCCTATGACAAAACTTAACATCGAAGTATGAGATTATTGGTTTTTTTTTTAAGTGATAACAAAGTAATGCAACTTTTAGTCATAAATTATAACATAGAGTTTGAACATTATATACACATGCACCTCATGAAGGACAAGTACTAGTCGGAAGCCCTACTCTGTTCCACCATTTGGCTCACTCTTCAGTCGGAAGAACGTCTATCATACGCAGTCTTACCCTTTGTAAATAAATTGTTTCCACAACTCAAATATACGACATTTCGGTCATCAAAGAACAACATATCTGTTGCGCAAAACTTACTCTCTTTATATTGGAGTTGATAATAATAAAATATCAACTCGAATAAGAACAATAATTATGCAGACATAAGGGGAACAAGAACGTTGACCATGAGTCACAGAATGCTCCTTTGCCACATATAAAATTGCAGCGGCTTGGTCTTCCAACTCTATAAACACCACAGCTTGTTAAGACATAAACATCCTTCTTGCTGTCTTCTGCAAATGAGAATATATACCCCAAGGCAGGGGCATAACTGGAGTTTCCTGCTGCTCTAATGCTGTTGCATTGAACTGGAGAATCATGGGCACATCTGAATGATATCTTGGCCGTTGAGAAGTTCCCACTGTATTCTGGGGTTTCGGTTCCTTGACAAGATGAACTTGTGTCTGCTTCGGCACGACAGAAGGTCGGTTGTTCGTGCAATCGTAGAACGCATTTGGATTCAAAAAGGTGGGGAGAAGGGGAAAAAATTGCTCCACAACTATTTCATGGTAAGGATCTTCCTATAGCCTTTCTCGGCTACGAAGAAGATTAAGCAATGCTTACCCTTCCGTAAGAAAAAACGAACAAACGAGCAGTGCGAAATTATTTTAAACAAAAGATTGTTTCAAGTATAGTACATTCTCAATTTCTAAGACATCTATAGTCTTCTTCCCACTAAAAAATGGGCCAATTACACCCATCTCAACGTCTGGTATTGTTTTGAATTTCATCGTGAAACGATGCAGTAGGAAACTATGTTAATGGCAACGAAAGGGAATACCATCTGTCTCCAGCTCGGCTTCTGTTTCCTTTGGCTACACGCATGCCACCTTTTCTCGCTGTACTCTCTTTGTTTCCATTTCTATCTTGGTGTCCACTAAACTGCTGGATGTCAACCTTCAAGTGCTCCGAGCGCCTTCATGTCCTCCAGGAAGGCCATATATGAGTCATCGATGTTCTTGCCCCTTGGTGCTGACGATGAGTTTGCTGACTCTGGTTTAACAGATGGAGTTGCTGACTGGGTAGGTGCTGCTGTGGTTGGGAGTGAAGGTTTTGCTTTTGCTTTTGGGGCAGCCATCTCCCTCCTTACCCGAACGGATGCAGGAACCTACATCCAGAACCAAAAAACAGACTAGGGTCATAGAAGGAAATTGGCATCTTGCAATAATACAGAAAACAATATTATTACAAAACATGAAAGAAGTGCTAACCGAATACCAATGTCCCATAAAGCTACTGATTTCGTTGACATTGACAAAACTAAGGTCCTTGAAACTCGATAGAAGTCTAAACTTACTGCCTCTTATTATAACATCAATAAACCTCTAAAAGGTTAAAAAATTAATGCAGAAATTACACACTATAATGCTTATCAAGTTCAATACGTGTTGTAAAAACATGCAAAGCATAAGACTGTTGCACCTTATTGATAGTGAAAGACAATCAACTCACCATGGCCGTAAGTTCTGGAGTGTGCTGAGCCAGAGGCCTCTTAACAACAGTAGATGCTGCAGATTTAACATATGAAGGTTTCTGATGAGCAGCCACTCGAGCAGCATAATCATCTTCTTGATAAGTAGGAGGGGGGCCAGGTGGAAGTGGTGGTCTCATCATTGGAGGAGGTCCAGGGGGAGGACCATATGGGGGCCTGGGGATCATTGGGACCATCATTCCCGGGGGACCTGGTCGAGCGGGCAGTCCAGGAGTGGACAATGGCGGCCGCATATCTGGCGGAGGTGGGGGTGGAGGAAAACGTGCGATACCTGGAGGTAATACATCAGAATGTAAATTTGGAATAAGGGTGGGTCCAGGAACCGGAGGTTGTTGCCTTGGAGGAGGAGGTGGTGGTGGAAGCATGTTAGTGAAATCCTTGGTCGCTAAAGTATTATTGGTTTCAGCATCAGATGTTGCACCTCCCAACTGATTATTTGTTGCCTTAGGCGGTAAACCGGGAGGCGGAGGAGGAGGAGGAGGAAGCATGGTAGGCACCTACGAGAGAGGAGGAGGCATTATTTTCATAAACGGAAAAACTTAAAAAGAATACTTCAAGGCCTACAAATTTGAGATACGCCTTGCTACGCATACACCCTTTCAGGGCTTACCAGTCAAGTATATACAAGCAACTTCCATAATTTGCTATAACTAATATCATCCACTATTTTACACCTCTGTTCATTCTTATTTCTTTTAACATAGAAGATATCACTCAGTTGACAATAAGGAAAAGTTTACCTGCGTGGAGTCCTTAGAGGTTGACTGATCAGACAATGTAGATTGATTTTGTTCCTTCTCATTTCCACTGATACCAGGAGGAGGTGGCTGTGCTAACTGTTGATGAGGTGGAGGAGGGGGAAGTAATGGGCGATTAGAAATCGGCTCTGTAGGCAGGGGTCCTGGAGGTGGAGGTGGAGGTGGTGGCAAAGGTGGTGGTGGCAATGAGATATCTGGGTTTGTAGCTGCAGGGTTAGGCGGCAATGGAGGTGGAGGGGGTAGAGGCAAAGACTCAGGTATGACAGAGCCATCACCAGGGCCATTGTTACCAGAATCAGCCACAGGTACAGCATCCTCTGACTCCATTCTTGAGGATGATGCAGCACCACTTGACGAAGCAGCAGATAGGGGAATTCTTGGCCCTGCAATTCAAATTCCAGAATAGAATAAGCGAGAGAAAGTAAAGTGGTCACATTACTACACAAAATTGAGGTGGGAGTGGGGTTGATCCAGACCTATTGATGATTTAAACATTGGAGGCTTTCCAGGTGGTGGGGCACCAGTAGGATTCAGGGTCGGATGGTAGTAAACTGAGTCCTGCAGAAGAAAAAAGAAGAAATGAATTTTGGGTTTTATATATTGAAAAAGAAAAAGAAAGGCCTGAAAATAGCATTTAGAAACCTGCATATCTTACCTCAGGCATTGGATGCTTCGCTCTCTCCTCTTCTTCTGCAGTCGTTCGTCTTTTAGGCGGCCCCAAATGACTGACCAGAAAAAGTAACTAAAGTTCATACATCAAAACAAACAATCACAGAAAATGTATTTAAGAAGTTGACCACTAGCACCAGAATACAATGGGAAAAGAGAATGTTCACCTGAACATAACTGGGACCTCGCCCTTTTCCTTTTGTTTCTCTACATATTCCTGTACAAAATCGTCTGATCATTGCATGTATGAAACTTATTCCAACAAAAAGGCACATGGGATTAACATGAAGGGAACATAGAGGACCCTGAACCACAATGTGGCCAATCAAAGATCACAGTGCAGCATCAGAAAACAACGTGGCTAGTTGAATTAGAAAGACAAATAGGTATAATGAAAAAAACAATAATGTTATATGTGACAATTACCTTCTGCTTCTTTATAACAAGGTTAAGTGTATCCTCCAGTTGCCTCTTCTTGTGTTTTCTTGCTTTGTCAAGAGCGCCATCAGCCTCTGCGCCAATCAGTCAAATACATCAGTGTGTGAACAGGAAAAGCAGCATGATATGGCTGCAGATCAAAATCAAACTAGTGAAAATAAAAAATCTAGACAAATTGAAGCAAGAAGTAAGGCACAATAAAGCACAAAATGAAATTTTCCTCTTAAGAAAAAAAATCATTCTTTTATACATGAATACTATTCCGAGCATTCAAACAATCAACTTTCAATGAAATTAAACATAAAAATAGATCCACTATTATATATATAACAGCTATAAGTTATAACCATTCCTTCTATAAAAAGGCTATAACCAGAAGTCATAAGTAAACTGTGACTTACTCATCATTTCCAGCTTATCAATCTGCTCCTTCAGAGTCTCAGGATCCTTCTTCAAGATCCCCACCTCTCTCACCTTCTTTCGTTCTTTTTTATTCTGTTGTCATAGATAAAACAAAGTCAGAAATGTAGAAATAAAGATTTAATCGATGCAATACGCTTGTCAAGAACAAAAGAAACGGTATTAAAGGGAGTACTTTTTGGGAATTGCATACATCATACGGTGAAAGGAAACATGTACGTCACTAAACACGGGTAACATCTACCATCGAAGATGAGGAGGCACAAACACATGCTACCACAAATTCTTAGCAGAAGAAACTCACAAACGTCAGGTAATACTGATTCAGCATCATGGTCATGCGTCTGCTTTCCAAAAACGTCAGTGTGCGCACACACACACACAGATATATATATATCTTTCTCGACCTTTCGGCTAAGATCAAAGTGTGTGCAGCTGTGCAAAATGCCTGATATAAAAGCATCAGGCTTTCAGGTTTTCACAAACCTAATGCTATCAATTCCATTTACAATAAACCAAGGTCGGCTTCAGTAACGCTCAGCAATGGGAAATTTGCAGATGCCAAAATCCAATCCGGAGTAAATTACATTAAAAAAGTATCAAATTTCAAATTGAAATTGAAATTAGACACAATGGAGTCCCAAATTGTGAAAATCGATCGACCCAATTGCGAATTGAGAACGGAATCAAGGAATTAACAGAAGAAGAAGAGCACAAAACGGCGTAGTATTGAGATACGTAATCGTTACCCTTTTCAATTCCTTCTTCCGGAGCTCCTTCCGGTAAGCGTCCGTAGGGTTCATCACCTTCCCTCCCTTCGTCGTCTTCATCTTGATTTCGCTTCAAAGCTCTTCCCTTTCTGCTGATTCCAATTCGAATTTCAGGAAATCTGCTTCAAATTCAAATTACAGTGCGAAGCGTGGATGATGACAGAAGAATATTTTGGGTATTTCTTGCTCTGAAGAGTGATGGATGAAACCCCGACGACTCCCCCCAAACCCCACCTTGCATTTTGTTGATTTTCTTTTGGAGGCACCTTTTTATTTGTAGAATTAAAATTAGAGTTAATTACAAATTTGGTCTCTGAATTTAAGAGACTTGTTCCACTTTGGTCCTCAAAAGTTTTTTTGTTTCTTTGAAAAAAAAAAATTTGGTCTCAAGTTGGATTTCAAGAAATTTGTTGAAAAAAAATCTTTCATAGTGGTTTAAGTAAGTTTGATTCCTATAACATAATTATTATTGGTTACGAACCCTACGAACACTTACAATGGTATGAATTTGATAGTAGCAAGTTCTACATATTAATCGTAAAACTCATCTAATGTTTTGGCTAATGTAAGCGTTAGATTCTTATAAAATAGAAATCAAACTCTTTTTTCATGCCTACTGTGAAAGGCTTACAGACAATCAATCGTGCATACTTTAATTTGATTTTTTATTTATTCATTTGAACTGACAATGATGTTTTTTGTTAACACATGAAACTTTTCACACTGACACCAAATAATCGTATCCTTTTTTTAAGTGTATACGTATCAATAAAAGTTTACGCACTTATTTTCACGTGTCACTCTTTTTTTTTTCTGGAATAGTATTCATGTGTACGATAGGCCAAATCGGATTAATGGTCCTCTAGTTGTGAAATCCATTATTCAAATCCAAAATTGAAAGTTCTGTTAATTCTTCTATTAACAAACTGCACATGAGCCTCACATAAACACATTATGTATGATCATCACAGAGAAATTAAGTTGCTAATCCGATCGGACGAAAGTCGAAGCTGCAGCTTGGGATGCTAAAACCATCTGGGATTCGAAAATTTGACAATGTGGTTGTGTGACAAATGCGCATAGGTGTTTGAAATGCAGCAGGAGAGAATAGCTATGTGTTGGTACTGGATCCATCAACATCCTGCAAGGATATAAAGCACTCAAATTATCACAGGAATCTGATATGTTACGCAGGTTTTGTCCCAAAGACAACAAAAATATCACTAGTTTGGCACAGAACATAGCAGTCGTCGGATTACCCGACCGTAGAAACTTCGTGTCCGAAAGAACAAAGCCCAGGCAGTGAGAGATCCGAAGACGGTAGCACATGCCATAATAAGGAATGATAACCTAAAGCAGCGAATTCCGGCGCATGTATCCCAAGCTCCCGACGCTTCTTGGTCATAAAAATGGCCGATCACTCTCACAGAAAAGATATAAGATCCTACAGGCGCGGCTATTGTAATGGCGTTGAATATGGTGCCCATATGTAGCACGCCGAATATCTCAGAAGCGATTGTGGGCATTAGTGACCATTGAGAACCATAAAAGACGCCCACCAGTAAGGATCCAGCATAAAGAGCGCTAGGCATACCGGAAGCAATCACTACGTGACCAACGCTCATGCCTGCTAGAGTGATGACCATGAACAATGGCCTCGCCAATCCTTTCGCATGCAGGAAATAATCTGATACATAACCAGCTCCAAACCGCCCGACGAAATTCCAGATGCTCCACAAAGAAATCAAACTACCTGTTTCAAAGGTTGAGTAACCAAGCGATTTTCCTATCTGGTTGAGGTTATTCACTGTGGCAAGTCCCGATCCCATTCCACATGCCATGGCAATGAACAAAATCCAGAAGTCCATAGTGCACATAGCTTGGAGTAGATTAAAAGTTTCTCCCAACTGCAAAGTATTTTCATCGTTAATATCCAACTCTTGATCAGTATTGCTAGGCAAATGACGGTACCCAGAACTACGATCTTGCGCATTCCTTTTCCCACTATCTCGCCAGTTGACCTCGGTATCTGTTAACTGGCCACCCTCAACTAATAAAGTCTGTGAAACTCTATCAGACTCCCTTTTATGCGCTCTAATTGCAATGCAAAGAGGTGAGGCAAGCAGTAGCAGAAGTGCAACAAAAGCAACGAAGCGTATGGCAAACCGCAAAGTAAGGATGTTCTCTAAAATTATAAACCCCATAAGATAAGCTGCAACAACAAGCGCAATCAGCGACAAACTATTTAGGTGCTTCTTCTCGTCTCCTTCGCACTTGTTGTGGATTCTCACAAACCACATAAGCAACAATGTGTTTACGGTAGGTAGCAGTGCCAGCATCAGAAGAAATGAAGCCGGTTTCTTGTGCAAAAATGTCCGGTATATTTGAATCAAGATTGCTCCACTCAGACCGAGAAACCCCTAACACGGAAAATATAAAGTTCTCATCAGCATCAAGTCCATGAATTTAAATCACAAAGTATTCAAGAAGGGACTGAATCTGACATGGTAACCGGGATTGAATATATATATGATTCGTCAGCATCAGAAGAAATGAGGCTCAGGTAAAAAATTTATGCTTACCATGTCACAACAGGAAATATAAGAGGACTTTCTTCCCTCCTAATCTCTCTCCCCTTCCCTCCCCTCCTATTTGAATGGTTACGGTTTAGCCACGTCCACATTTTATATTGATTTTTTTTATAGAGACAATAAAACATAAAGCAATATGTGAGAGGATGGGAGGGAAGGGGATGAAAATAGAAGGGGAGAGAATCCTTCTCCAAAAATATAAACTGAATCAGAAAAGATCATGGCCAATCAAGAAGGGGCGCATCTGACATGTCCCGTTAAGAAAATTGGTCTCTGTGAGTTCGAAGAAGTGAGCCACATCAGGTCCAGCAGGAAAAGAGGAAGCGGAGGAGGAAGTTTGGGCCGCTACAGAAGCCATTGGAGAAGTATAGAAGGGGGGTTTTACTTGTTAACTAAGATCAATCTTATGCAGTAAAGAAGAAGAAGAATGTAACAGACTTAGAGAGAGAGAGAGAGGAAGAACTTAGAGAGAAGATGAATATTCTTGATATATTTCCTTAAGCACAAAGTAATACAGTGTTGAGGTATT
Organism: Malus sylvestris; assembly: GCF_916048215.2. Lineage (NCBI taxonomy): Eukaryota > Viridiplantae > Streptophyta > Magnoliopsida > Rosales > Rosaceae > Malus > Malus sylvestris. The sequence goes on from NC_062265.1 coordinate 30,861,879, forward strand.
TATAGTCTTACATCTACACAACTAACTTCCTTAACTAACTTCTTCTCTACTCTAATCTAATTACAAGTGGCAACATCTTATACACCAATATCTCTATTCTATCATCCCCCCGCAAACACATGATTCGATGCTCGAAGCATGAGATTGGTACAGTGAGTACGAAACAACGGAGAACTCAACCCTTTAGTCAAAATATCAGCAAACTGCTCTTTAGAGGACACAAACTGAACAGAAAGCTGTTTCTTGGCAACCCGTTCACGCACAAAATGAACATCAACCTCAATGTGCTTAATACGTTGATGTTGAACCGGATTAAAAGCCAAAGCAATGGTTGACAAATTATCACAAAATAAAACCGGAGGTGATGGAAGAGGAACCTGCAGAAAGACTAACAGTTGCTGAATCCAGTCTAATTCAGCGGAAGTAGAGGACAAGGCTCGATATTCAGCCTCTGTGGATGAGCGAGAAACTGTCAATTGTTTCTTTGAGGACCAGGATATAGGATTGTTTCCTAAAAACACAGCCATGCCAGTAGTAGAACGCCGATCATTAGGGTCACCTGCCCAATCAGCATCACTAAAAGCCCTTAATTGCAGTGGTCCGTGTGAATAAAAGAGGCCATGATGAAGAGTACCCTTTAAGTACCTCAAAATGCGTTTGACAGCAGTGAAATGAGCAATCATAGGCTGTTGCATGAATTGACATACTTGATGGACAGAAAATGCTATATCCGGCCTTGTAAATGTGAGGTACTGCAATGCGCCGACGACACTCCTATACAACGTTGGATTGGTATAAGGAGCACCATCATCTTTGAGAAGCCGATTATAGGTCAAACAAGAAGTCTCACATGGCTTGGACTCAAGCATCTCAGTTTTAGTAAGAAGATCCAAAATATATTTGGATTGAGACAAACATAAGCCATGTGCCGTGCGAGAGATTTGAATGCCCAGAAAGAAATGCAGATCCCCGAGATCCTTGATATCAAACTCATTGGTTAAAGCACTAATAACCTGTTGCATAGCTGCCGCTGCATTCCCTGTGATAATAATATCGTCCACATAGAGCAGTAAGATGACAATACCAGAATCAACTGTCTTGACAAACAGGGAGGAGTCAGAATAAGTGTGTTGAAAACCCAAACTAGGCAAGAACTTGGTAAATCTGTCATTCCAAGCTCGAGGGGCTTGCTTAAGGCCATATAAGGACTTGTGCAACTTGCAAACAAGGTGAGAAGTATTGGCATCAGCAAAACCAGAAGGCTGGGTCATATACACCTCTTTATCCAAAATGCCATGTAAAAAGGCATTCTTTACATCGAGTTGCCTAAGGGGCCAATTAAATTGAGCTGCCAAAGCCAATATTAGGCGAACCGTGGTAGGTTTAACCACAGGACTGAAGGTTTCCCTATAATCAAGACCCGGTTCTTGACTGAACCCTTTAGCAACAAGCCGAGCTTTATGGCGAGCAATAGTGCCATCAGAATGTTTCTTAATCTTGAATATCCATTTGCAACCGACCAAGTTCTTTTTAGAAGGTAATACCACCAAACTCCAAGTACCTTGTTTATGTAAAGCACTGATCTCTTCTTGCATAGCTTGCAACCAAGTAGGATCCTTCATTGCAGTTTTATAAGAAGTTGGTTCAATAAGAGACAAATCAATACAATCAGAATCCTGAATAGTAGCTAATAAAGCTTTGGTCTTGATAATACCACTCTTGCTCCGAGTTTGAATAGGATGCAAATTGAGGGGTGGAACCTCCAACACCACTTGCAAAGTACCAGGACCAAATGGCTCATCTGGAGAAGCATCAGAACCATTGACAAGTGCCACAGGGACTGGAGGACTAGAAGTGGAAGAACCAGTAATGGATGGAAAAGATAATGGTGAGGAAGGAATGGGAGAGATTGATATGGGAGAAGGAGCAGGTGAGGATGAGGAGGCAGGATTGGTATGAGATGATGGTGATCTAGAGGATGAAAGAGGCATAGGCAACACAACATTGTCATTAGAAATCACAGGTGCAGGAAGGGGGAAATTGGGAACCGAAGAAGATTGATATGAGGGTGTAGAGTGTACCAACAAGGTTGTGTAAGGAAATTGACTCTCATCAAACACAACATGTCTCGAAACATAAACTCTCTGTTGAGAAACCTCATAACATATATACCCTTTATATTTGGTAGCATACCCCAAAAAAATACACTTGGTGGTCTTGGCTTGTAATTTAGTATCATTATAAGGCTTTAACAAAGGATAGCACGCACAACCGAATATTCGGAGATGGGAGATAACAGGAAGATGACCAAACAAAAGTTCAAAAGGAGATTTATTGCCTAGCACAGAAGAGGGCATTCGATTAATCAGGTATACAGCTGTTTGACAAGCATACGACCAAAAACTAGCAGGTAACCTAGCTGTTTGTAATAGGGTCACAGTGGTTTCAATAACATGCCTATGCTTGCGCTCGGCTAGACCATTTTGCTCGGGTGTATGTGGGCAAGAAAGCTGATGAGTAATTCCTTTATCAAGAAGAAATGACTGAAAAGCCTTACTGACATACTCTCCCCCTCCATCACTCTGTAAGGTTTGAATAGCAGTTGCAAATTGAGTAAGAACAAATGAATAGAATGCAACAAAAGTAGCAAAGACATCATATTTGTTGATCAATGGAAACAGCCAACAATGTCTTGTATATTCATCGATAAAGGTCGCATAATATCGGTAACCATCAATGGAAATAGAAGGAGCTGGACCCCAAAGATCACTGTGAATAACAGCAAAAGGTTTTACAGACTTATTTGTACTTAGGGAAAAGGGAAGTTTACAAAACTTGCCCTCCAAACAGCTAGAGCACATTACAGGTAATGAAGACTTGGAACAAAGGATATTAGCTTGCTTTAGCATCAAAGAACCAATGTTATTAGACGGATGACCTAGTCTGTTATGCCAAGTTATAGAATGAAAATGCTGACCAAGGAATGCTTTAGCTTGAAATGGAGCTGAATGTGTGGAATGAGAGGGGGCAGAAAGACAAGGGATGGGATAGAGGCCATTATTGCATTTTCCTGTGTAAATGATCCTCCCTGTGGCCTTGTCCTGAATCCAGAAGCATAAAGCATCAAAAATTAGCCAGCAGTTATTATCTAAACAGAGTCGATGCACAGATAACAAGTTTTGTGTCAACTTCGGAACATAAAGCACAGAATTGAGCTTAATTGGATGCACATAATTCAGTTTGGAAACATTGAGAACTGTGCTACCAATATGAGACATAGGCAAACCTTCACCATTGGCAGTTTGAATGGTCTCAGATGTAGGATATGGAGATGCCAGAGATAGGTTACTGAGATCGGCAGTCATGTGATTAGTAGCTCCAGAGTCAGTGAGCCACACTTGAGAATTAGAATAAGAATGAGACGGTGAGGATGGTGATTAAGTCATCACAGTATGCAATGCTTGTGAAGATTGTTGATGAGGATGAAAAGATTGAGATGGCATTGATGAATGCTGAAATGGAGCATTATAGCTTGGAGCACCATATGGGGATGTTTGCACTTGAGAAGGATAGAACTGTCGGGTAGGACCACCAAAATTAGGACCCTTGTCATTGTAAAAACAGTACCATGTGCTGTGATTGTGCTTGCCACATATTTGACAGGGAACTCGATCAGGAGGTTTAGACTGACAATATGGAGCAGTATGTCCTTCAACATTACACGTTTGACAAATAGGCAGAAATGGTGCACTTGGAGGACCAAAATATGGTGCTGGTGATTGACCAAGTATGCCTGGACTTGGTGTAGGGAGCACATGGGTTTGAGTATACTGTTTGGGTGAATAGAAACAAGCCCCTTGATTAAACTTGCCTTTCCCTTTGTTTTTATTCCCATGAAACTGCTTGTATCCTCCAGAAAAGAATGGAGACTGCCCAGAAGCAAGATTAGATGAGTGATTCTTGCTAGAATGAGGGACAGTATTAGCAACCATGGCAGTAATAAAATGTGCAGTTGTGGAGTTTTCAACAATGACCTATTCAGCAAGCAACTGAGATCGAAACTCTTTAAGAGAGATCACATTCTCACGTCCCCGAATAACACAGCGAAAAGTGTTATATTCAGAGGGTAACCCATTGAGAGCAAGAATAACTATGTCCTCATCAGCAAAATAAACCCCAGCAGCAGATAAGTAATCTCTAGCTTCTTTAATTCGGTGAAGATACTGAGACACCGAATCAGACCCTTTCTTTATCGTCTGAAGATTTGACTTCATTTGAAAAATGCTAGTCTTAGACACTGTAGAGAACTGTTCTTTCAGACGAATCCAAAGATCCTGAGAACTCTTACTCCCAATAGCACAAGACAACGCAACAGGTGACAAAGTGGCTGTGATCAATTGCATTATCGCCCGATCATGCATTTTCCAAACCACAAATGCATCTGATTCAGCAGAAGTACAAGAGCCAGATTCAGTAGGAGAGGGGTGCGATCCATCAACAAACCCCATAATACCATTACTTTCCAACAAAAGTTGTATCTGAAAATTCCGATTGAGATAATTGGAGTCATCCAATTTGACATTAACCGAAGTCGAGATTGTGGAGATTAAGGCAGTGATCGGAGATTGCATAATTTGAAGTTGCGTTGCAGTCACCATTGAAATTTCGGCTGAAAAACTCTCTGAGGAATTATAGCAAACAGTTGATATGCAAGACGGAATGAAGCAGAAAAGATGATCAAAGAAAGATCACGACCACCCAAGAAACCCTAGAAATCCAAATTAGAGGAAGACAAAGAGACTCAGAGATCCAAAGCACAAATCAAGAAGAAGGAAGACACCTTTAATCGGAGCGGAAGCAGAGGATCGAAGATTATGCGCGGGCAACAATGGCGATTGATACCATGTTAACTAAGATCAATCTTATGCAGTAAAGAAGAAGAAGAATGTAACAGACTTAGACAGAGAGAGAGAGAGGAAGAACTTACAGAGAAGATGAATATTCTTGATATATTTCCTTAAGCACAAAGTAATACAGTGTTGAGGTATTTATAGTCTTACATCTACACAACTAACTTCCTTAACTAACTTCTTCTCTACTCTAATCTAATTACAAGTGGCAACATCTTATACACCAATATCTCTATTCTATCATTACTAACCTTAACTCGTTGATACCATACAGAAAATATAAACTAAATAATTTTATACATAGCACAATGGTTTTTATATACAAACGTATATGCTTGGTATACAAGTAAGAATCTCTTCTTATACAAGAATACAATCGAAATTACATTACAATATTAAATTTTAAACTCTAGCTATGGTTTTCTTATACAAGACTCCTTCTCCAACAGTCACAAAAGTGAAAATGAGGAAACATAACGGGGTAAAAATTTCATAAAAAATATTCTAGAATCCAAAAGTTTTCTTTTGCAACATCAACCCAAATGCCTCGATAATTAATCTAATTTGTATATAAAGTAATTTAAATTTACAAAACAAGAAAACGAGTTAAAGTTCTTCAATATTACGTAGCATTAATAATACGAAAAATGAATGACTGAGATTGAAATAGAAGATTTAAACAGCTGTGATCAAAATCTAATGGCTAAATCACTCCTGGCTACCTCTATAATCTAAGTTGGTCATAAGAAACATCAGCACAAATAAAGGAAAGCAGTCAAATTTATTTTATGTACCTTCATGATGCCAACGATGGTGCCTTTATAATAAGGAAAATTCCTGACGCCAGTGACCACATTAGAGGTATTAAAGAACGACACCGCATGAGCCGCCACGAACATGAACAGACACATCACAGGCACCGGAGGCCGGGGAATAACGCCGGCTACGGCGGCCCACATTAGAAAATAACCCAAAAAGCACTGGGCCGCCCCGGCCAGGAGGACCAACCAGAGCTTTCGCCACCTGGCGGAGTACGAGTAGAGGAGGCCAGAGAGGACGCCACAGTTGGCTCCGAAGTCCTTGAAGACGGAGACGGTGTCGAGCGTTGACTGGTCGTAGCCCTGCGTTGTCTTGATGGCCTGAGAGTAGACGGAGAAGGTGTAGAGGGAGCCGCTGGTGCACTGTATCCATATGCTCGCCGCCGTAGAGAACCATTTGCTGTCCAAGAGATTCAGTGAACTGCCGTACATTTTTGCTTTCTTTTCGTTTGGGGACGATGGAGGGAGACGGTGAACTCTGCCGCATCATGATCGTGTCGATTTGTTGGGTGGCGGAGTGGCGGTTGATGGTGGTGGTCGTTTTGGCGCTTTGTGTGATGTGTGGGTAGTTTACATTGCTTTTGTGTCCACGTGTTTTCTTGACTCATTATGATTTAGGCAAACATTTTAGGTGTATATGTATTGATATTTTAATGATTTGGTTCATATTAAGAAATTAAATTTGTAGATAAAATTTTGAAAACTAAATAACATGAAAATTAATGATTAGTTTATTATTAAGGACTGATCAACATGCTTATTTTTATTGGTGACACATAATTTAATTTGCAAATTTTGTCTCCCGATTTAATCTTCCTAACACTATAGTTTAATGATTAGATGTTGATTATTCAACTATTGGTTTACAGTAAAAAATTTTGGTGTATAAGATATTCGAAACATCCGAAAAAATAACATTAGAGGCACATGCAATAATTCATTAAGTTATATATATATATATATATATATATATATATATTTATTATTATTATTATTTTTTTTTTTTTTTTAAGTGTGCAGCATGTGTGAACTTATCTGCATTTATTTTCCGTCGTAAATATAGCACGTATTGCAGAAACTTTCTAATCCATTCTTAGAAATCAAACTTCAAACTTCTTATTTATAAGTTGAGATGAATTTTATTAAACCGTATTACTGTGGCCAAATTTCATTTCAATTGCTCATAAAATATATACGCATCAAGGCAAAGACATCATGAGCCAAAAGATCAAAAGACTTTACTGCAAGTCTTCCTGTCACTTGTGCCGTGAGCACAAAATCTCTGCTTGTGATTGTTTAAACTGTACTTTGCGTATTTTGATAAGAATCTCTGTGCTTCCTAGTTACACGTTCATTGAACTTGTATACACGTTGTACCTTATTAGGGTTGTTTTCAATACCATCTGCAGTGTAAGACATATTTTTAAACTTTCACATGCAGGACAACTTGCTATGATACCATGAAAAAAGTTGGGGTTCTATAAAATCAATTGGCAATACAAGGAGTAGTTCGCTGCAAGCCCGCCTGCACACCTCTTGCTGCCAAAGTTGCTCTTATTGCTACTGATGGTTCCTTACTTGTTTCTAGAACATCATTTCATAGATCACCGTCGCTCAGTACATGAGTTCTTCCCGTGCTACTATGTTGATTGCTGTTAAGCGCATTTTACATTATGTCAAAGTTAATCTTGATTTCGGCCTCCATCTTCGCCCACATTTTTTCTGCTACTTTGTCTGCTTACTTTGGTGCCGATTGTGTGTCTTGACACACGACGATCAACCATTGCCTGTTTTATCCACCTTGGATCCAATCTCATTTCGTGGTGTTCTAAAAAGCAATCTATTGTGTCTCGCTTCAGTGCGGAATATGAGTATCGCTCACTTGCGCATGCATGTGTTGAAACAACTTGACTTTGTTTTTTACTTGGTGAGTTTGGTGTTTGTCTTTCTTTTCTCGTCCTGCTCCACTGTGATAATCTTAGTGGCACCTACTTAGCTGCTAATCTTGTTCATAATGCTCACACTCGTCATATTGAGCTTGATTATCACATTGTTCATGAAAAAAGTAGCTCTCAACAGTCATAGGATGGGCTATATATATATATTTCGCTGATCAACCTGATGGTCTCCTCACAAAAGTTCATCAACCTCGTCATTGTCAACTCTCTACTCCAAACTTGTCCGGTCAAGCTCGTCTAGCTTGCCGAGGGTGGATGGGTGGGGGTGTTAGATTAAGTTAACTAACTCGGAATCATCTCTGTGATTCTCCCATATATCATAGGAATGTAATTTTTCATTGTAATGAGTCTAGGATTATTTCTACCTAATTAGGAATTGGTATAACCCTATATATTGTAATATCTAGGGCCATAGCAAATCCTAATACAAGGAGTCATATTTCTACCCAAACACGTATAAATTTTATTTCACATTGTATTTTAACAATCTAAATTGATCGTTTTTAGAAATTCCTTCAAAGATCAAATATAAATTCAAAAGCATTTAATCATTTGATAACTTGATTGTCATTTTAGTGTTTTCTTAAAATACCTTGTAATAAATTATGTGTGTTTTAATTTGTATGCGTGCATAATTTACTTAGAAAATCTTCACGATGATATCCATATTGCATGAAAGTTATTCTCTGTACAAAATGCTCACATTCACTCACTATCTCGGAGAAGAATGCTGCAGTCTTTTCATCACGATCGAGTGATAGAATCTCCTCGTCCGAAAGAACAAGGCAAGAGCAACAAGAAACCCAAAGAAAGCAACAGAAGCCATGATAAAAAAAGACAGCATGAAGCAGCGAGTGCCGCTGCAGGAGTTATCATCTTCTCCGGAAGCTTCTCTATCATATATGAACCCGATTACTCTGACGGAGAAAATATAAGAACCAACAGGACTGGCTATGGCTATTGTGTTGAAAATAGTCCCCATGTGTCTTATCCCAAAGATCTCAGAAGTGATTGTGGGCATAAGTGACCACTGTGAGCCATAGCAAATCCCAACTAAGATTGAACCCACGTACAAATTCCCCGAAAAACTAGATGCAATCACAATGTGGCCGGCTGCCATGATTGCTAGGGTGACAGCCATCAGAAATGGCCTTGCCCATCCTTTCTTATGCAGCAAGTAATCCGAGAGAAACCCGGCTCCAAACCGGCCTAGAAAATTCCATATGCTCCACAGAGAAACCAAGGAATTGATCTCAACTGTTTTGTAGCCAAGAGATTCCCCAATTTGGCTCATGTTGTTTATGGTGGCCAATCCAGACCCCATCCCACATACCATAGCAATAAACAGCAACCAAAAATCGACACAACGCGTAGCTCTCAATAGATTCATATCTTCATGATCTGATACATGAAGTTCAGAGGATGCTGAAACTGGCTCAGGGTTTTCTGGCAAAGGATCATCGAGTGCCTCAAGGAGTTTCTTGGGTTGCAAGTTTTGGGCTTTGAATGCGATTCCGAGGGGCGAGGCGATTAAAGCAAGAAGAAGTGCTGTGAATGTGAGAATGCTCGCCCATGATGGGAAAGTGAGGATGTTTTGGAATATGATTAAGACCATGAGATAAGCAGAAGTGATGAGAGCAAAAGCAGAGAAGATGTTTAAGTACTTTTTGTCAGAAGCAGCTCCACCAGCTTCATAGATTCTGACCAAAGGCATGCAGAGGATGGTGACAGACGTGGGAAACAAGGCCAGCAGGAGAAGGAAAGCGCTGGGGTTGCCTTTGCAGAATGTGTCATAGACTTGGACAAGAAGTGCTGAACTCAGACCAAGAAATCCCTGCCCGAAACACATAAGTATGTTCATAGCTAAGCCATTGTGATTTAAAATAATAAGTCGAAAATAGTGTTACACTATGTTTGGATGAAGAAAGTTAAAATTACTAATGAATTTTAGACAATGGAAATTGAAATTGCGGGATTTTATTTTCTAGAATTTGTGAAATTTTTTTCTTGGTTAACCTATGTTTGGATGAAGAAATTTAAGATTACTAAAGAATTTTAAAATGATGCAAATTGAAATGAGGGGATTTTATTTTTTAGAATTTATGAATTTTCTTATTTGGTTAACCTAAAAGAACAATGAAATTGAATACGGAATTTGTTATTTTTAAATCATCAATCATAAATTGGGAAATGATACCTATTTACATAAAATTTAAACTTGGGAATTGGAGATCCCAAATTCCAAGTTTTTTTTTCCACGCATAAATTCTAAATTTCTATGTTTATAAATCCAAACAAAAGAATTAATGCATGTCAATTTATAAATTCTGATTTTTACCCAAATTCCAAGTTTATTTCCCTCATCCAAACATAGTTAAAAGAACAATGAAATTGAATACGAAATTTGTTATTTTTAAACTCTCAATCGTAGAAATTGGGAAATGACATGGAATTTAAACTTGGGAATTGGAGGTCCTAAATTCCAAGTTTTTTTTTAAGGAAAACTAATGAAAAGAGCTTGAAAACTTTGAATTTTAATGATAAGGACAAAATAAAGGGTAAACTGAATAGTACCAGGTTTGACTTTTTAGTGTAAAAATGTGGTTTTTCGTTAAAGTGAACAGTACCGTAGGCTTTTCGTTAAAACTCCCTTTTTTATGCGGAAATTCTAGATTTCTATTTTATGAATCCAAATAAGGGAGTTGGTGCATGTCAATCTATAAATTCTGACTGTTATCCAATATACAAGTTTATTTCCCTCAGCCAAACAGTGTAAGAGTCATTTCATTAGCCGGAAAATGATATGGTTTCTTTAACAAGGGAACAAACTCGATTGTAATGTAATGATCACATTATTCTTCTCAACTTCTCAACTGACCTTTTTTTATTTTTTTTTTAACAGCTCAACTGACTTTATGCTCATACGCAAACTATGTTTTTATAATGCAGAAGTGCTATTTAATTTGTAAATTATTTAGTTATTCATGCATCAAACAAATATACAATAACAAAGAGAATGAACGATTTTGATTAAATAATTCTCAGTGAAAGATGGATGACTCTTTATATGAAGTCAAATATTATTCATTTCTAATGGAAAAGGATCCTCTCCTAAGAATCAAAGGGATTATGTGATTATGATCGTTCATCGTACATCGTGCAGTCAGTTTCGTTAAGTACCATTGATATTTAATTTTAAATTTACAATGATTTCTGACCACATAATATACGATGAATGATCGTGATCACAGGATTCCCAAATTCTTGGGAAAAGAATTCGGCGATGATCGTTTTCCGTTTCTAACCTTCAGTATGCCAACGATGGTCCCACTGTAATCAGAGAAATTGTTGACCCCGGTGACCACGTTGGCGGTGCTGAAGAAAGTCTGAGAGTGGGCAGCCAAGAACATGAACAAACACACAACCGCCACCTGCGGAGTCTCTACCAATCCGGTGACGGCAGCCCAAAGGAAGAAGTACCCCACGAAGCACTGAACAGCCCCCGCCACGAGCACCACCCACGGCCCACCAATCCGGCGACCGTTGAATGCGACCACGGAGTACAGAATCCCCGAGAGGACGCCGGCGTTGGCACCTATGTCCTTGAAGACGGACACCATGTCGAGCGTCGATTGATCGTAGCCCTGGCTCGACTTGAGCGCAGAGGAATATATGCCGAAGGCGTAGGAAGCGCCTCCAGCGCACTGAATCCATATACTTGCCGCCGTGGCTTTCCACTTGCTGCTGCTCAGCATCTCCATCGCTGCCATTTTTAGTTTGCAGACTTGCAGTTGTTTTAAGGTGTATATATTGAGGAAATGAAATCTGTTTTCTTTTTTCTTTTACGATATTCATGTTTTTATACATCTTAAGTGGTATCTGATGTGGATAGTTACATCATTTAAAAAATTTGCAAAATCTAAGGAAATGAAGGAGAAAGACTCATCATATATTACAATCATCATTTAATTAACTAGTTTGTCTTAATTATTAATTTATTAAATAATGAACTAAATTTAAATTTTTGATTAATTCAAATGATGTGGCTGTCAACATCAAATGTCACCTAAAATGATATGAAAATATGGTACAAAAACAAGCCACAAGTCTGCTGTCCCCAAAATATATGTCTCCTTCATGTCTCTTATTTAATATTACGACACCTGTCCAACACTTAATAGATAATTACCACTGTTAAATCTTTTTTTTATTGGTTCGAACGTTTAAGTCCTCTCTTCTGAAGGCACCCACTGGTACCAGAACCATTCTGATGGACTCATCCTCCATATCTTCCGGCCGCCTTGTTCTTCATATCATCAACAAAGCAGTGTTGTGTTTATATACCTATGTGACCCCACCTACTCCTCCACACCTCACCGCTGCCAGCGAGGGCCCACAATTCAAAACGACGATTTCGATTCAGATGGCTTGGCCACCAGCTGCAAGCACATGCCACCAGGAACGTCCACTCTGCTAATCTCAACTAATTTGTCAAAACAAGTCATTGTATCTTTCAATATTTCAATTTCAAACTCGTTTTATCTCTCCATCAATCAATTTTTCGGTTATCGTTAATCTCTCTCAAGCAACACAAATTTTCGTGAATTGGAAGGGAATAAAAAATTTTGTTATCATAATTGACATAAAATTAAGATGCAATCAGTCAAGCAACTCAGGATGGGTTGGGTCAACTGGAAAGATTGGAAAACATTCTGTTTGAATCCGAAATTGTAGAATTTGAGTTTCCAATATATATCAATTTCTTAAGGAGACGGCAAGAATGAAAACTGAAAAAACGGTTTTTCTCTAACCCATGGTTGCAAACGAAGAAATAACAGAGGAGGAGGTTTGTTAAGGGGACTTAACAGTGTTAATTCTCTGTTAAGTGTTGGACAGGTGTTGCAAAATTACCGAAGAGACACCAAGGAGACATATTTTGGGGATAGCAGACCCATGGCCACAAAAACATGGTATGAATAATATTACTCTTCTTTTATTTAAAGTTTTTGGAGTAATGTTATTCATACCATGTTTTTATACCACATTTCTATACTACCTTAAGTGGCATCTGATGTAGACAACCACATCATTTAAAAAATTTGCAAAACCCAAGGAAATGAAAAAGAATGACTCATCGTATACTACAATCATCATTTAATTAACTAGTTTTTCTTAATTATTAGTTTATTAAATAATGAACTAAATTTAAAAATCTGATCATTTCAAATGATATGGCTGTCCACATCAAATGTCACCTAATGTGGTATGAAAATGTGGTACAAAAACATGATATGAATAACATTACTCAAGTTGTTGGGTTCCCATTTGGCGGGGTCGATAGTAATTGCGAATTTCCGCGTTTGATCTGTAATAAACATCAATTTTCAAGATTTGGTATCGGGACAACCTAATTTCAGTTCTTTTCTTGTGAAAAATGGTTGTAAGATTGACATAACTTTTTATTTTGGTTTTTGGCATTGAAAATCGATAGAAGTGGTTTATAAGTATGTCCACCATCAATCATTTTGGTCATTCCATAAAATCTCCGTTAAATTGAGAGTAGTTTTGTCCCATAATCCCATAATCCCTCCACTTGCTTTTCATTTAGCCGATCGATTTTAATGTTAGGGACCAACATGAAGAGTTATATCAATTTCAGATATCATTTTAACTAAAAAGTCATTTTGCTTTCTTATTAAATGCAACAAAGGTACATCCTAATATTTTATTGAAGGTTGGGATCTCTTAGTGTATTATTTTACGTGTTATGAGAAATGTGGACGACATAATTAATAGGTCTTACTCCTAAGAAACAAATGAAATTTACGTGTTATAATTTAGTGAAGTGGTAACATTACATAAATGTGTTATGATTAAACAAAAAGTTGCTTCATATAAATAAGGATATTAGAGCATCTCCAAAAGAAATATCAAAATCCTAGATGGAATGTCATTGTGTATATTTGATATCAAAAGTCTTTTTAACTGAAATGTTATTTGCTGATTGGATTTGAAGACTTTGTGGTTTGGAGTCAAATTTGACATTAATGTCAAATTTATTTTTAATTCATTATAATAGTGAGTCCCTCATTCCACTAACATTTTAACCAATAAAAATTTTGTTTCAACATTTTTTTAATAATTACAATCATTTAAAGTTCTGTTTAAATAATAAAATAACATTTCACAATTCAGTAGGAAAACTGTAAAATTTGGCATAAGACTTCAGATTGTCGTATCAACCATCAATTGTAATTTGACTCTTATAATTTGATATTTCCTTTAAAGATGATCTGTTTAAATAATAAATTGTAATTTATTATAAAGCTACTCCACTTGCGACTTAAAGCTAGTGAAGGACGATACACTTTCTGGTTTGCTCTTTCTTTATGTTATCTTATGTTGTAATTAACTCTAAAACGACGGGTGGAAAGGATGAAAATATAATTAAACACAATTGCACGCCTGTATATATATATATATATGTTATTTATTATAATATATAATATAAGCAGGTGGGGAAGATTTGATTCTAACAATCATGATTTTATTTAGGTTTAACAAGGGTTTTTATATCAATACCCCACAAAATGTTGAATGCACCCCATATTAAAATTTAATATTAAATGATTTATTTACTCCACTATGCAATGACAATTTTAGATTTAAAAAAAATAAAAATTTATAAGTACACCCCAAATCATTTTTAGAGTATTATTTATCTTCTCAACTATCAAAACTCTCTCATTCTCATCCTCCATTGTTGAACAAAACCCTAATCAATGAAACTACAAACATGTTGATTGAGAAAAATTGTTTTTGACAAATGGAACACGAAATCGATGTTTCTGAAGCTTCACATGAGGTAAGACTTCACATTTTTCATTGTTTTAGTGATTTCGATGACATCTATAATTATTTAATCTTGCGTTTGCTGCACTATTTAAACTTCTATGTTCATATTCATCTTTTAGGGTTCATATTAATTTTGCGTACCCAGTAACATGAGTCGTATTAGTACTAGAGTCATATACTACTTTTACAAATTGAGGATAGCCATTCTCCACATGAACTCCTACTCTCAATCTTTAGCCGTTTGATTGACGTACGTTTCTCATCGCAAGTTTTTCTTTCATTTTTCTTCTTCTTTTCTTGTCACTGGGAGATGATCAGTGGAAAATGAGGAGAGACATGACATGTATTTAAAGAAATCTAATACCGATTTAGTTTTGATTTATTAATTAACTTTGTTGATGCACAAAACCGGAGGTCTTGGAACAACGTAAATCCAACCGTGAATCTGCAAGAAACGTAAATAACACAAGATGTATCGTGGTTCACCCCAAGATTTGGGCTACGTCCACACTGATTGTATTTATCTGAGAGTATTTGTGAGGGAGAGAGTGTGAGAGCTTTGCTCTAGATAGGAGAGGCTTCCCGTTTGTGAGGGTGAGGAGGCTCTTTTATAAAATAAGGGCTCCTCCCTTAATTACATATTTGCCCCTTCCTTTATTACATAATTACATTTAAGTCCCTTGAATATTTATACGAGGTCTAAATACGAGGCCCTAAATATGGTATAAATAGTAGTCCTCTAAGTCTTCAGTCAAGATAGTCTTTTAGCTGCAGACTTGAAATTCAGTCCATGTGTGGGCCGAAGTAACTAGATGCTGTCTTGAACTGATGCTCGATATGAGGCAGTGCTCAATCTAAAATGACGCTCAACTAGAAATAGCACACGCTGCTCGGCTCGTGGCTTATGTTGCCTTGGTTGGCTCGGCTTGCGGCGTTTAAAGGTGAGGGAGTCCCTTTTATAGAATAAGGGCTCGCTCCTCAATACATGAATGATGGGCTAGAGTTGATGCTCTCTAATGATGGTGAAGGAGTCCCTTTTATAGAATAAGGGCTCGTTCCTCAATACATAAATGATGGGCTAAAGTTGATGCTCGCGGCGATACGGTTGCTCAATAGGCGGCGATGCTCTCTAATGATGGTGAGAGAGTCTCTTTTATAAAATAAGGGCTCGCTCCTCAATACATAAGTGATGGGCTAAGTCCCTCAAGTATTTTTCATGAGTGCTCTCTAATGAAAGTGAGGGAGTCCCTTTTATAAAATAAGGGCTCGCTCCTCAATACATGAATAATGGGTTAAGTCATTCGAGTACTTTTCATGAGGCCCAGTTGAGGCCCAATATGTGGTACATATTGTAGTCCCCCAAGTCTTCGATCAATAGAGTCTGTTGGCTGGAGACTTCAAATTGAATCCATGTATGGGTCGAAGTGGCGGTTGTTCGGATGCGGTATTTGTATACCCTGCACTAAAACTTTGTAGGTGAAGCTTTGCAAGTGAAGCTTTGAAGCTAGGGCTCTGTAAATGACGCTTTTGAAGTTAGAACTCTGTAAATGAAGCTTTTGAAGCTGATTGACATGAGTGATACTCATGAATGTTTATGTTGATTGACATGAGTGATGCTCATGAATGTTGTCATGAGTGATGCTCATGAATGTTAACATGAGTAATGCTCATGAATGTTGACATGAATGATGGTCATGAATGTTTATGTATGATTGTCATGAGTGATGCTCATGAATGTTTATGTATGAATGACATGAGTAATGCTCATGTATAATTTGGAGTACTGGGCGTACTTCTGATCACCTGGTTGGTGGAATGAAGGAGAGTACGAGTTGTACATTTCATCACCTGGTTGGTGGTATGAATGGCCAGTTGCCAAATGATATTAGAGTACGGGTTGTACATTTCATCACCTGGTTGGTGGTAATAGCGGCAGGTTGCCGAATAATTTTGGAGTACTGGGCGTACTTTTGATCACCTGGTTGGTTGTAATAGCGGCGGATTGCCGAATAATTGTGGAGTACTAGGCGTACTTTTGATCACCTGGTTGGTGCTATTTCAGGCTTATGGGCCTTCGCTCTCTACACAACATTCCAACCCATTTATTTTGGGCTTTGTCATTTTTTTTTAATTACCCTCTGATAGGGTTTATACATATTACCCTCTGATGAGATTTATACAAATGTCTCCGAAAGATACGGAAAATAAATTACACTATACAAAAAACAAGAAAAGTAAATCACATCATTCTGGTGGGATGTTTATTCTTTGCTTTTGCAGTGTCCCCATGTGCCTCCCTTTTACTTTCTCTTTATTTCTCCCACTCCATTTCTACTTTCTTTTTCTGCTGCATGGTCATTTCCCCCACAACACCATTTTTAGTGAAAAAGAATTCTAGTGTTATCCCCAGAGGTGTAGGTTGGGCCCGAACGTTTTTCCTTTTCCATGTACCCAATAAAGTAGTCCATCATTGCCATGATAGCCACGACTATTTGCTTTTGTTTATTGCTTTCCCGACCTGTCAAAATATTGTTGAGTATTCTGAACTTATCCCCTGGTTGCTGGGTAAAGCTCCGGATGACAGCTCAAAGTAACAAAGCAGTGAGCTGGCCTACGGTGGGTTTTGCACATGGAGGACTTTTCCAGTTATCACCTCGATTGTTGAGTATACTAAACTTATCACATGAAGACTGGCTGGCCTTGAAAGCTTGCAAGAACTCTTCTTTCCGGTGCCAAACAGGTAGTGTCTTCCTCTTGGGTGTGAAGGGAAGCTCGGAAAATCAAAAGCAGCAGAGAGATTCTAGGTTGTGCTAGCCCGTGTTTGGATGGTGTTTTTAGATCCCGTAGAAACATTAGAACTCACTATGGAATCTCGGCTGCGCAATCCAGATCTCTGATCGAAACTTCTTCGAGATCTTGTATTTGATGCTACACCAAAGCTTCAAACTTAAATCTGACACCAACACCCAAGTTGCTTTCTATCAATTCAATCGCTCTTTAAACATATTCAAGGAATAACTTTATGGCAAATTTACAACCACGGACCCAAGCATCTCCATCTTGAACTCCATGGCAGAGGGGTCGTCGACGCGAAAGGGATCGAAAGATGGGCGACTTCAATGGATCAGCCGTTCTGATTACTTGTGTTAATAAGGGAAGGATGGGCGACTTCTTAATCTCCAATGAGCTACAAGTAGCAGGAGATTGGGGTTGGAGAGCGCAACCATTACTCTCAACTGATTGATGGTGCTGTATCGGCGGTGCTGATACAAGCCTTCTCAAGCTTCATGTACTTGCTGGTTAGTCACGAAGTGAGCCAACAGGACTCTCAACTTCCACCAGATGCCTGGAACTTCCGACCCCATTTCTCCTTTGCTGCTTGCGGCGGAGTCGACCGCCGGCTTTGTTCATTTGCCCGACTTCCCAGACGGAGGAATAGAGCTTTCTGGCAGAGCATACCCAGATCTTTGAGCTTTACGAATTTCTCCATCAAGTCTTGCTGGACTGCTGACGTGGCTGAGGATCTCATGACTGGGAGGCACCGAGAAGGCGTGAGCGGCAGCGTGGGATGGTCCAGTGGTACGTGACAGTGAACTGCAGCGTTCGTGATGGACGCACAGAGTCTGGGACGCGCAAACTCCTCGCACGTGCCACGTCGCTGGACCTTATTGGGATCTGGCTGTTGATCTGTTGGCGGGGGTGAGTGATATTGGTCATCGACGACATGGACGGCGATGATGGTGGCGGTGGTAGAGATTGGGGTGAACTTGATGGAGGTGTGGACGGAAAGAGATTTTGGGAGAGGGAAACAGGAAGACGAAACAGCTCTATAAATTGGAAGTTTTAGAGAGCCCTGTGTCTGTGTCTCTGTGTGGGTTTTGCAGATTCACGGTGGAGGTGAAAAAATGAAAGAGAACCGACATAACTTTTTGTGTCGATTTCCACAGACGGCGTCAAATGTTGATACACAAAATCGGAGGTCTTGGAACAACGTAAATCCAACCGTGAATCTGCAAAAAATGTAAATAACACAAGATGTATCGTGGTTCACCCCAAAATTTGGGCTACGTCCACACTGATTGTATTTATCTAAGAGTATTTGTGAGGGAGAGAGTGTGAGAGCTTTGCTCTAGATAGGAGAGGCTTCCCATTTGTGAGGGTGAGGAGGCCTTTTATAGAATAAGGACTCCTCCCTTAATTACATATTTGTCTATTTTTTTATTACATAATTACATTTAAGTCATTCGAATATTTATACGAGGTCTAAATATGAGACCCTAAATATGGTATAAACAAACTTCTACACTTGGATCATTAGCAGAGAGAGGGTCTCTATTTATTTTGTTCAAGATTAAGTCTAAAGACTTGTGAAATATATATAGAAGCATTATTTGTTAGCACTAACGAGAGAGTCTTTTTTTTTTTACTCGGAAAGACACAGCACCACAAGTCAATTTTTTAAGGTTAAGTCTAAAGACTTGTGAAATATATATAGAAGCATTATTTGTTAGCACTAACGAGAGAGTCTTTTTTTTTTTTACTCGGAAAGACTCAGCACCACAAGTCAATTTTTTAAGGCTTTTTAGAAGTTGAATAAGATGATTTCAAACTATACTAAGATGATTTCAAATCATCATTTTGAAATCATTCGGCAAACTGAACGTTCAGATGATTTGAAATATTTCGAAAAATTAAACATTCAAATGGTTAGATTCAATCCCTGAAAATTAAAAATGAGTGTTATAAGATTTGAGAAATGTGGGGTGTATGTACAAAATATAAGATGTATATTGAGAATGTGGGGTGTATTGTGGGGGTATTATGGAAAAATATGTGGGGTGTATTAAGATAAATTTTAAGTGAAAAAGTAAATATAAGGTGTATTAAGTATGTGAGGTTTATTCAACAATTTGTGTCGTGTTAATATAATTAGCCTTTAACAATTGAATAACATATGATATATTATGAGGATGACGACGAGTTGAGGTGGAAAAATAATTAAGATAAAGATAAGAGACTGATTATGGAAGCTTACAGAAACTAATGCATCGTGAATGCCACGATTTTATTTCTAACTTCTAAGTAACAATGCGTAGTTTTTTTTTTTAACAAATAATATTATCTATACTTAGATATAAGGGATGAGTTTAGTCTTCCAATGAGTTAGCAATAATGTAGTTCAAACTCGCATTTGGTGAGAATTGAACCTAAGATCACCCACTTACAAGTGAAGAGATATAATATTACACCGTAGTACTAAGTGGCAGTAACGATGCGTAGTTAGTTTGGAATACTTTTATGTCAACAACACAATTGAAAATTATTTGCTATTTTTTTCTTCCTCTTTCTGAACAAACGATACTATCTACACGAAGAGGATGAGGTGGGTTTAGTCTCACAATAGACTAGTAATAATGTCCGCCTTTTAAGAGAAGCAAACCTAAAACCTCTTACTTATAAATGAAGAGGAATACCACTATATTGTAATACTAAGTAACTAAAATTATTCCATTTAGAATATCCAAATCCTAACAAAAAAGAAGGGAAATGTAGAGAAAGAAAATAGAGCATGGATAATGCCAAGCATGGAGAGACGAGCGTATCTTTTCTGTAAGCAAATCACTCAAAAGCAAAACCATTTAACTATTTAATTGTGTGATTTTCATTTTTGTTTTTTTTTCTCGTAATACAATATGATAGTTTTTCGAGCCAATCAAACATCATTATGAGCGTTAACTTTTTCACATGAAAACGAATGATTTGCTTGAAAACCTCTATAATAGCATTTGTGTTACATGAAAGTTATTCCTGAGGGATACTTTCATGAAATAAAATATAGTATTAATAAAGAGAAACGTGTTAGAGTGAGAGTACCATCAATTGGTCACACCATAGGTGCTCACTCATACAAGAAGCCAAATGTTCGTTTAACTAAAAAGATTTGTATAAATAAACAAAACTTGCACGCAAAATTAAAGTGAACTTCCCGGATTATCAAAACAAAATAAATGATCGTAATTTACACACATATATGAACAATATGACAGAAAACTCTCCCTTCATAAAAAATTGGAACCAACTTTTTTATACATGTAAAAGAATAATTGTACACCTATGGGTGGGTTCGAATAACCGAGAATAAAAAAAAAATCCGAACTAAATATCAAATTGAAAAAAAATTGGATCAAATTAAAAACTAAATACTAAACTGAAGTCGAAAATCCACACTAAATAACTAACTTCGGCTGGGGTTGGTTAGCCGTTCTCCCATTCCTTTCTTTGTCTCCTCTTCCTACCTTCGGCTGTGTTTTCCCCTGCTCTCTTTTTGGTTTTGTTTTTTTCTTCTTATCTCACTGGCATCCCTCCTCCTTGTTCATCCATACTCCAATCTGCAGTCATGCTTTATTGAGATGGTGTGTAGAGTTTTGGTGCTTGCACAAGCTCGGGTGTTCTCGACACCATCACCTTCTCTATGTCTGCCTTTGCTGACAGTGTTGCTCGTGGATTTTCACGGGCTTCTTTCTTCTAGTAGCTGGAATTCTTCTTCTTTAGTTTTTTTTCTGGTTTTAGCCCACGTTGTTGGCTGGGCTTTGCTTTGGTTTGCTTGGCTGGTCCATTTTGCTTGTCTATGTACTTTTGTCTTTGGACCTTTGGTTGTATAGTTTGAAAGTTTGTTTGCTTCTTGTGGTAATGTATTTTCCTTTTTACCCAAAAAAAAAAAAACTAAATACCTAACCAAACAGAGGTAGTAAAACAACATTGCTTTGCGCACTAACATAACCCCTCATATATTACGACGTCGTTTTTATTCACAACCCTATAACCTTCCCTTCCTCAACCAATGAAACATCATTGTGCTTTCTTCCTCTTTTCCTCCGAATCAGACCCACTCGCCCTTTTCTAATCGGAACACCCTCCATATCGGAAGATTCTAATGTGGATTTTCCGATCTCTCTCAGGTAATTTCCGAATCGAATGGATCATTTATATTGTGGGCTTTGTTTGGTTGCTAAGAAAATCAGGAAAAGCAGAATAAAGAAAATTGAATTCAGTGTTTCTAGTCATTGTTGGTTTTGTACCAATATATAGTCTAACCTGGGTTGGATTAGTGAAGTGATTGTTGGGCTCTGTCTTTTCATTTTTTTTAAGAAAAATGTTATTCATACCATATTTTTATACTACCTTAGGTGGCATCTGATGTGAACAGCTGCATCATTTGAAAAATTTGCAAATCCTAAGGAAATGAAGAAGAAAAACTTCTCGTATATCATAATCATTATTTAATTAACTAGTTTTTATTAATTATTACTTTATTAAATAATAAACTAAATTTAAAAATCTGATTAATTCAAATGATGTGAATGTCCATATCAAATGCCACCTAAAATGGTATGAAAATATGGTACAAAAATATAGTATGAATAGTATTACTGTTTTTTTAATAAAGGAAAAGTTACATTAGAAAAAAAAAGGGACCGAAATAAATGAACCAAAATTAAATTGAATCGAATAAAAAAACCAAATCAAATAGCAATTTCAGTTCGATTTTTGCTTTTGGCAAAAAACCCAAACCGATTGAAACCAAACCCACTCCTGAAGAGAGCTCACTACCTCAAACTGCAATACCGCTTTGGTCTCTGCACAAAGTGCTCACATTCACTCGCTACCTCGGAGAAGAATGGCGCAGTCTTCTGAGCACGATCGAGTCATAGAATCTCCTCGTCCGAAAGAACAAAGCAAGAGCAACAAGAAACCCGAGGAAAGCAACAGAGGCCATGATGAAAAACGACAGCATGAAGCAGCGAGTGCCGCTGCAGGAATCATCGTTTCCGCCGGAAGCTTCTTTATCGTATATGAACCCGATTACTCTGACGGAGAAAATATAAGAACCAACAGGACTGGCTACGGCAATGGTGTTGAAAATAGTCCCCATGTGTCTTATCCCAAAGATCTCAGAAGTGATTGTGGGCATAAGTGACCACTGTGAGCCATAGCAAATCCCAACTAGGATCGAACCCACGTACAAATTCCTGGAAAAGCCAGATGCAATCACAATGTGGCCGGCTGCCATGGTTGCTAGTGTGGCAGCCATCAGCAATGGCCTTGCCCATCCTTTGTTATGCAGCAAGTAATCTGAGATAAACCCACCCCCAAACCGGCCTAGAAAATTCCATATGCTCCATAGAGAAACAAGGGAATTGATCTCAACTGTTGTGTAGCCAAGAGATTGCCCGATTTGGCTCATGTTGTTTATGGTGGCCAATCCAGACCCCATCCCACAAACCATAGCAATAAACAATAACCAGAAATCGGCACAACTCATAGCTTTCAGTAAATTCATATCTTCATGATCTGTAAGGTTTTCTGATGATGAGGATTTGGAGGCTGCTAAAGCTGGCTCGGGGTTTTCAAGTAAAGGATCGTCGAGTGTCTCAAGGTCTTTCTTGGGTTGCAAGTTTTGTGCTTTGATGGCGATTCCAAAGGGTGAAACAAGCAAAGACAGAAGAAGTACTGTAAGTGTGAGAGCGCTTGCCCACGATGGGAAAGTGAAGATGTTTCGGAGTATGATTAGGACCATGAGATAAGCAGCTGTGAGGAGAGCAAAAGCAGAGAAGATGTTTAAGTACTTTTTGTCAATAGCAGTTCTACCAGCTTCATAGATTCTGACCCAAGGCATGAACAAGATGGAGACACATGTGGGCAACAATGCCAGCAGGAGAATGAAGGTGCTGGGTTTGCCTTGGCAGAATGTGTCATAGACTTGGACTAGAATTGCTGAGCTTAAACCAAGAAATCCCTGCCCAAAAAATAATCATAATAATCTGAAAATAACATGTTTTTCCTTTTTCACAAGACGATAATCTAATCTGCGAAGAGAGGAATCAAACTCGCTTGTCAGGGGCGAGCACACTGCCCTAGTTTACTAGCCGAATCCACATATGCAACAATCCAAACACTTTTTTAAGAAATACACACTCATCATATCTTCATAAAATACAAAACCATGTTTATGGAAAAAGAAATATAACTAATCTTCAAATTCAAACGCAAGACATCTTTTGAAAAAAAAAAAAATAGGAAAAGTAATGAAAACGACTTGAAAACTTTGAGTTTTAAAAATAAGGACAAAATAAATGGTAAACTAAATAGTACCAAGATTGACTTTTTAGTATAAAAATATAGTTTTTCCGTTAAAATGAACAGTACCAATAGTTTTTCATTAAAGTTTCCAAAAAAATAGAACTAATCATCAAATTCAAACACAAGACATCTTTTGAAAAAAAAAAAAAAACTAATGAAAATGGCTTGAAAACTTTGAGTTTTAACGATAAAGACAAAATAAAGGGTAAACTGAATAGTACCAAATTGACTTTTTAATGTAAAAATATAATTTTTCATTAAAATAAATAGTATCAAAAATTTTTCGTTAAAATTTCTAAAAAAAAATTGGTAAAATGCACATATCTAACTTATTACGACTCCAATAAAAAATTATAACTTTTTTGTCACAAAAAGTACATGAAAGTGACAAATTACACATATATTAGTGTTTATTTAATGCCATGGTTTTGTCGATTAGGTTTTTATTGCATATGTCTTTGAAATTGACCAAAATCTTTGTTTTGGTCATTGAAATTGAAACTCAATCAATATCATTTCTGAAATTGGTTGTCACAAATCAATTGGTCTTTTTGATCAATCAATTAATAGAGTTTTTGACGAAATTATAACAGAATGATCATACTGATTTGTGACAACCAATTTCAGGGAAGACATTGGTCGATTTTTAATTTCACAAACCAAGATGAAGACTTAGGTCAATTTCAGAAACCATTTATGATAAAAACCCTTGTCGATTTACCGTCCTTTTGGTGAAATTTTTTTGTAAAAAGTTCTACATTATTTCATAGAAGTCTATAAGTCAAACATGTGACGTGCAATGTGGCAAGTATAATAGTGAGTAAAATCATGAGATGAACAATGCGACAAGGCAACCAAAAACGACGTCGTAGGAGGAAGAGTAGGTATCCAGTGATAAGCATTAATACATATGAAATGTATCTGTCTTACCTTCATGATGCCAACGATGGTCCCACCGTAATCAGAGAAGTTGTGGACCCCAGTCACCACGTTAGCGGTGTTGAAGAAAGTCTGGGCGTGAGCAGCAAGGAACATGAACAAGCAAACCACCGCGACCGGCGGCGTCTCCACCAATCCGGTGACCGCAGCCCACAGGAAAAAGTACCCCACGAAGCACTGGATTGCCCCCGCCACGTGCACCACCCAGGGCCCCCCAATTCGGCGGCGGTCAAGCGCCACCGCAGAGTACAAAATCCCGGATAAGACGCCGACGTTGGCACCTATGTCTTTGAAGACGGACACCGTGTCCAGCGTCGATTGGTCGTAGCCCTGGCTCGACTTAAGCTCCGAGGAGTAGACGCTGAATGCGTAGGAAGATCCGCCGGCGCACTGGATCAATATGCTCGCCGCCGTGGCTGTCCACTTGCTGCCACTCAGCCTCTCCGTCTTGGCCATATTTTTCTGCTCACAGTTATTCTTCGTTTTGGGGAAACGAAATCTGATATTTTTTTTGTTTTGGGTTCCCAATTTATTGGGTTTGTGGATAATTATTTTCCGATTTTGGTGCGGAACAAACATCAAAATTTCAAGATTACCACCACACATTTTGTCACAGCCTGTTTTTCGGATTTTGCCCAACTCTGTTGATTTTCTTATCAACCGCAATAAAGGTTCATCCTAATCTTTTCTATCCTTTACTGTTGAATAATAATTTGAGATTTTGAGTTCGACTCAGATAAATGGCTAGAAAATTATTATTTGTGATGCGTTTGACGGGGTTTTATAAAATCCGTTGATTGTGTATATGATGCACTAGTATTAGAATGATAAGATCGGAAACTATCAACATTCAACCATACAAATTATATATTCTAAGAACATCTCTAAAGAAATGCCAAATAGGTCAACCAGGACTAAAAACATCAATGTTTTCTCCAAGAGAGATGTCATAATTGACGAATCAGCTAAGTCATTTGACTCCTTACTTTCTATCTGTCTTTTTTACGACAAACAAAGATGGAGTCAAATACCTATAATTTTTTTTAATGCATGAGTTTCATTGACAACCACTAGGATGAAAACTAATGCATCACAATCACTATTTATTCTTTCGTTCTTTTTTTTTTCTGAAGGAAAAACGTGTAATGTTATAACGTTACCCAAATGATTAAGCATCTTTTGGTAGGTTTACGTTTGCATAATTCATTTCTTTGTGTCGTTTTGTCTAATATTGCGCACCAAAAATGGGAGCTAAGATTCCTTCTCTTGTAGGGACAAGTATGAAGTATGATTGCCTTAGCTTCAACTCATCACATGAAATTACCATATTGATTAATTAATTTCATTTATCTTTTTCCACAAATTAAAAATGATCCTCCAATTATGCCAAGTAAGCAGCAGACCACGTGTCACTGATTCTCTAAGGCATATTTTTGGTTATGCCCCTTGAAACTCTAGTTCAATTTAGTTTATTTTCTGAAACGAAATTTGCGTTATTTTGTTCATGAAACTTTTAATGTTTTTAATGGTTTTTACATTTTCCAAATATTAAATCTCTTTTTAAGTTGATGTGGCAAACACATGTTAGCATGTAAGTGGGCTTCCCTAATGTCATGTCACAAACTTAACAGTTTTTTTAACGAAATTGACGGAATGTGACGAAATAAGACGAAAATCAAATTTCAGAGACAAAGTGACGCAAATACACTTTATGAAAATAAAAGTAAGATTAAACTTGAGTTTTAGGAGCATAGCAAAAAAATAGCCTTCTCTAAAACGGCAGAACCTTTATAGCCTTCTTTGAAATACCTTGGATTTATTTGTCAAACGGCAATACTCATGTAAGGAAAACTAATGAAAATGGCTTGAAAACTTTGAGTTTTAATGATAAGAACAAAATAAAGGGTAAAGTGAATAGTACCAGGATTGACTTTTTAGTGTAAAAATGTGGTTTTTCGTTAAAGTGAACAGTACCGGGTGCTTTTCGTTAAAGTTCCCATTTTTATAAATCTACGATGGATTGGATTGGAATGTAAAAGGAGCTACAATCATGCTTGATATTGTACGCTAGATTACATGTTGTAAGTCATACGACACCTTGCCAATGATTAAGCCCTAACAATAGTAACCACTTTAATAATGATGTTGGCCTGCTGGTACCTAAACCATGCATCAATCTGCCGTCCATGTTCGAGTGGTCAACTTCATGCAACTAGCCCGCTCGCTTGTGGGTGACGGCCCTAAGAATTTCTCTATTTGTTTTTTGTTTTAACAAAAAAACATAGGCTTGTTCGGATGTGCTTTTAAAATGACTGAAAGCGTTTTTAGAGAAAATATTTTTGGGTTTCAAAAGTATTTGAAGTGCTTTATACAAAAAAATCAGTTATATGTTTCTCCCAAACTAACCTAGTCATTGTAATTAAGTATCGAATTTGCATCCAATTAAGCCGAGCTTAAAACCGCACATTCACACATAAAGTGAAGAAAAATATGTGTTTAGTGCTTGTCCATTTGTACGTGTTGTATTTTTCTCCTCCAATATCGAAACTGGTACTAGAGATGTTGTAATAACTTCTTCGTTTCGTGATTGCCTTAATGCTGGTTTGGTATTGATGTGCTTTGAAAAAAAAAACTGCTTCTGATGTGCTGTGAGAATACGCTCATTTTTGCTGCTTAACGTTTTCAGCTTTTTTTCACCCAAAACTGTGAAAATAAGTTGTTTTTAAGTGTTTACCAACCATATTTTCGAGCTTAGCTTTTTTTATGCTCACTTTTTATAAAAGCACCTCAGTACCAAACCAGTAATTAATCAATGTGTTGCTGCTCACTCATCTGGTTAGTTCGATTCTCTCTTGATGCTTATTAACAAATATGGCGAGCTAGGAATTCTCTTCTGTGGGACGACAAGGTGGAGAACTCAAACACTAGTGAGTCAACTTGCAGGCCTTTCTTCAGTCTCCCTCTCGTTGGCTTCCTCGTTCATCGTGTTGGATCAAGTCGTTGACGGTGCTTTCTGTGCTACTATAAATTCTGGCGGTGTCCGCGTGATATTTCGCAACAAAGTAGGTAGCTATGCTGAAGATTTTGCTCGTAAAATATCTCACGTGACTAATCCTAAGACAGTTGAGGTTCTAGTTGCACGAGATGGTGTCGGTTTGGCTTTGCAACGAAGTTGGCAGCAAATTATTTTGGATGTGATGCACTACAGGTGGTCAAAGCTGTCGGAAGTTTGCATCCGCTATTGGTTTGTTGATTGATGCTATTAAACTAGTCTGTGTCATATTTGTAGATCCGTCAATGTAGCAGCGCATAGAATGGTTAAGTTGGTCTTATTTTCCAATTTTGCTAATTGTTGGTTTGAAAAGCCCCAAAGTTAATTCAAGACGTCCTCCTTGAGAATTATATGCTTTCCTAATATTATGAATAAAACCATTACCGTTTTTCTCAAAAATAAAAATAAAAATAAATAAGAATAATACTAAGATTACGGGGCCCGAATACATCTAAGAACATGGGACAATATTGCGTCAAATAATCATGTCCCAACACGGATTTGGGCTGACTATGACCCAAAACTTGACAAAAGGGATCCACTGTAATAAAGTTTTTCTTCCTCCTTAATTAAACTACTCAAGCACTTGTCTAAGGGGATGTGCTCTATTGAAATATTTCACATCCACGTATTTCTGAGAAAAAAGAGGAGTTTAAATATCGTAACTCTAATATCAAGGTATTTTGTGAGAAAATTTTATACGCGTCGAATTGTGCAGGTGGTAATTAAAAAATTTGGGATAATATCGGTTTTGTTGAAAGTGGAACATTGACCCGTCTCTATGATAATTCTACATGCTCTTCTGTCTACTCAGGCTTCAAATCTTCATCCCCATAGTTTAAATGAATTCTTTTAAAAAATATAATTTGTATAAACAAACAAAAGAATTCCTACGTATCATCCATTGATGAAGGAGATTTTGATTTTGTGGTATTCGTGTTTATTTGATTAGAAACCGTGTCGACTTCAACATATGTTAACACGAAAATGACAAAGGTCTCTGACATGCTCGGTGCTAATTGTGACTATCCGTTCACGGTTCATCCTTTTGAAGCACACATGGAGAGGGAAATGCCTCATTGATAACTGCCCTATTTGCAACGAAGACATCTTCACCCCCAACTCTCCAACAAAGTCCTTTCCGTCGAGAGATTTTTCAGTGTTACCAGTACACAGGATGGTACATCACGTGTCACTATACAAATGGTGAGATACGTGTGTTAAAAAGTTAATAACTTAAAAAGTAAAATTTCCCACTACTTATATAAAAACACGTGGTGTACCCCTCGTGTTCCGGTCACAATGAAAATTTTCTCCTTTCCTTGCGGTCATCTGATGCACTCAATATGTTTTGAGGTATTTCCCCTTCATAATTTCTTGCTTTTATCCCGAAAGCTTTTGTAAATATTCAGACTTCTTTGCTGGTACTTCTGTTCCTACTTCTATGCCTACACCTTTACGAATTATACCTGCCCAATCCTTGGAGTTTCGTTACTTGAAATTGTTGGGATTGAAGAGGTGAGCTGAAAATGTAGAATATGTTCCTGCATCCTATGATGGATGAGGGACTTCAAAGTACCAAGGAATTTTAGACTCAATTGTTAAACACGCACTACAAGATGTCAAGAACACTACCGATGAACTACTT
Organism: Malus sylvestris; assembly: GCF_916048215.2. Classification (NCBI taxonomy): domain Eukaryota; kingdom Viridiplantae; phylum Streptophyta; class Magnoliopsida; order Rosales; family Rosaceae; genus Malus; species Malus sylvestris. Next base: position 30,891,200 of record NC_062265.1, read on the forward strand.
AAGCACTATATAACAACTACTAATACACTACTAATGCACTACAAAGACGCTAAACTGGGGACTTTCAAATGACACATTTCAAAGTATCTTTAAACGTATTGCATTTGCATCTCGTCATTTCACGTCCCCCTCCTATTTAATTTTTGTGGTGCATTCCTACAAATGTAGCCTAGGTTCCCTGGAACTTTAAAGTCCCTCGTCCAAACGCTCTATTCAGAAAAATATAAACTTAGGAAACAAAAACACTGATTTACAGAATTATGTGGAGGAAGAGGTAAGAATTCGCGTGAATCGTCATGATTGTTCTATATGATTAGAAGAAACTTTGAACTCTCGAGCTGAAGCTTTGAATTCTATCCAACTGAGTTGTGTGATGTGTTGTGCCTCTCGAGCCATACGATTGTCTTGCAGGTGTACCTTCAAATGTTGGATGCATTTTTTGGCTAAACAGGAAACCCTAGACGAGTACGCCGGCCAAACTCAGGTTTGTCATCCTATTTTTCTTGTCATACTAAGTAGCTTCTAACACATCCAAACCTAGATGTTCATTGACCTGCTAAACAAATTGCAGGTCATACTCTGCAATGTCTGTGAGAAGAGAGGAACTGCTCCCTTTCACTGGCTTTACCACAAGTGCCCCTCTTGCGGTTCATACAACAGCAGGCGTCTATGACTCAATTCCAATCGGTACCATGATTTTTTCAAAGCTATTTTATATGTATTCTACAGCTCACAAAAGTCGAAAAACTACGTGAAATATTATTCGATTAAACAAACAGTCGATTATAAACTCAGGTGTAGAACATTGAAGCTAAAAGAAACAAGGAGCTCAGTATGTGGAGTTTTATTAACCAAAAAAAGAAGCAAACAAAATTGTTGGTTTCCCGTATGAATAATCAAATTCATAATAGAAAGAAATCAATGCACAAAAGAAGAAGACGAACCACACTACTTTTCACTGATCATCAGTTGACACTGGTAAGACTAAAGCATGCTGCATCATTCTTCAATGCATTCTCTGCATGCTCCATCGATTGTGTCGTGTCCTTGAACGATTCTTCCGAGCTGCAAGTGAATTCTCATCTTTTAGTGAATTACAATTACGTATGCACCAAATAGATTCAGCCCTGTGTCGCTCGGATTTTTAGAGATAAAGGTTTGAACGAATACATATGCAAAGTGATAATAAAAAAAATGTACCTTGAATCATAAGCCTCTTTGGAATCAATGTATGACTGTCTATCATCGGTGGTGTCAAAAAACGGATGCAACTCATCGTAATCTTGAACAACGTCAGGTTGGATAGAGAGCTGCTGAAGAGCTCCGAGTTCAGATTCAATCGCCTCGGAGTTATTATTGTTGTTGTTGTTGCTGTTGTTAGTCATAAAAGGATTTGAACTCCACAACGGATTTCCAGCATTGTTGTTGCTGTTGTTGACGTTGTCTTTGGAGTCACTGTTATAAGCAGCAGAGCTGTAAGCAGCATCACTGCTGCTAGAGTAAGATTGCTGTTGGTGTTGATTTACAAGAGCCACTGCGGTGGCATTGTTGGTATTAGTGAGAATATAAGGGGGAAGATTGTAGTCGAAAAGTGCGAGGGGGTTATTGGGCGGAGCCATCCCTAGCTCCAACTGTGACGTCACATATTCCGGCATGGACGAAATCTGGTGGTGGCGGTGCTGTCTGTACATTGCCAGCTGTTGGTGGACAGCTTGGAGCTCTTCCTCCGCCACCAGGATTTGGTACTGGAGCTGCCTGATCACCTCCCAGCACCCGTAAACCGGAAACTTGTCGCGCAAGTTAGCTTGGTATATTATGGACCTCATGGCCTCCACCTTCTGGCGAGGGTTGAGATTTTTAAGTATTTTCAAAATGTTGCAGACTCCGAATAGCTTGTGTGCGTTTTGGTACATCTTGGGTTGGTCCGCCGGGAAATAGGGCGCCAAGGGGCACTCCGCCGTGCACTTCCTTCGCTGGTATTTGCACGCGGCGCAGGCCTGGAGGGTGGCGCCCTTAAGGGGCATTTTGCGGATCCCAAAACGCAATCGGAACCAATCCGAGAGCCGGGAACGCGAAAAACCTCGAAAGCAATTGGAGAGGAGGGTGGTGCAGTGTTTGAAATTGAAGAGGAGGAGGAGGAGAGTGGCGGTGAGTTGGAGGAGGAGGAGGAGGGGGAGGAGGAATGGAGGTGGTGGAATGGAGAGCATTTTTTTGGATCTGAAAAGGTCTGGAAATGTGCGGATTTACTGGAAGCAGGGAGAGACCGAGTAAAAGAAAAGATTGAAGAGGGGAAGCGAAAAAGGCGGGGATCGTGTAAGACCGTTGGGGACAAATGTTGGAATTTGGTAACAGAAAAAGTCCTAAACGTTAGGGGCACTTCTTTTTTTGTTTTTTTGTGTTTTTTAACGGTCGTAGCCACTTCACACCGACCCCTCCCAGAATGACGTGGCATATCCAAATTTTCTAGTTTCTAAATACATTGAAGTAAATCGAACTCTGGTAGTTAGAAGTCTCTGTTGAAATTAGGGCATCATTTGGTTTTGCAAGATTCAAAGATACAATGTATCCACTGTTCCAGACTACGACGAAAATTAGACCTTAATGATCTAACAATGTCGAGTAGAAGCGCAATCGCTCAACAAATAAAAGTTACTTTGGGGATAGCGTTAATTCCTCATAGAGGCAGCAATAATATGGTTGTGAACTCGCTATTTATAAGGGTAAGAACTTAAACCTCCCTTACAAGTGAGAATAAATAGCAATTCTCGTAAACCGAAATTACGGAGAGGAGAAGGGGCAATAGATCTTCATTTTTAACCTAATTGTGGTATCAAGATGAAGCAACAAATTTACTGTAATCCGCAGTTCCAAAGACCCCAAAAGGGGAAGGGCCATCATAATGTCATCTATACAACAACCTTTTCAAAATTTGGGGGAAATTTTAGAAAACGTCCAAGCAAAAGACCTTGATTTTCTGTAACCTATCTTCCCCCGTTACAACTGTTACATGCTCTCGAGAAACAACCGGCAATCAATGCCATTTATCGAAACGACATACTACGCTCCTTAAACTCGCATGAACACGCGCAGACAGCCGGTAGTCGTTGTTACTACCTTCTTCGTCCAAGAGTCCAACCTTAAAAGGACAGTTGCAGGGACAGTGAACGTACCACAAGCTTAGACTTTTCGGCTCCTCAATGGTGAAACTCTTTAGATACACGGTTCTTCCTCGAGGACCAGTTGCTCCCACAAAAATTCTTGATTATATCACAAAACTGTCGATTATATATCATCGGAACTCTGGACTTCAACCGGAACATTTCTATCCTTTTTCGTCTTCTGAAATTGGCGCTGTATACTTTACCGTCTAACCAGAAGGATGGAATGCATTTGCTATGAACAACTTCTTACAGTAGATGACGAACGGATGTTACAACACCAACGCTCTCTTGCAAAGTCTAAAAACGTAATGAGTTCCAGAAAAAAAATGCCTAGTTTACAGCTTCAAAGAAAAGAACCTGTGGTTGCAAATGCCCTCTTTCACACATGGTAAGAACATCAGCCCAGCCACCAATCACCTGTAGACACATCAGAGACGAATTATAACAAAGGCAGAAAGGAGCGAAACAAGGCCTGATTTACACTAGAATAACCGACTTTACCTTGACAGTTTTATCATCGTACATAATCCAGCATCCACGGTCATGACTATAGGCAAAGCAATGGTAATGTTGTCCATAGTAGCAAACCTAAAAGTAAATGGTAGATATGAGATAAAACGAAATAGCGGTATCTACAAATTCTTGTTGAAATTCAAAAGTTATGCAAAGATAACATAGGAGAGATTTTTCAATTAAACAAAAGAAATTGGATATATCACAGCTTTCACTACTCCAAATAATAAAAAATAAAAACGCCAGAGAAACCTAAGTTTATGGGTAAGAAATGCAAGCCTTTGTTATTTCACAACCGGAGGAAAAATACACAACGCTGGTTGCATTTTGGGAAATGGAACGCTACTATACGTATGACAAAATTGAGGGTTATCCAAACATGCATACCACAGAAACCAAGTTGTGCGTGGTCTTTGGATCCAGGCCACGATAAAGGACACTGATATCTATCTCAGTATTAAGAGCTGCCAATGTTGCTTTTATGTCATCAGCACTCTCGCATGTCTTCTGCCAGCCCAGAACTGCATGACGAAACAAAAATGTTGATCAGTTTTCATGTTAAGCGAGTTTCCATCTTTAGAAGCATAAGTCAACAATGAATATTCTCCCAATAACTCTTCACGTCACCTGTTGTAAAAACATGTGGTGGGGTTGTGAGAATGTGATGGATATGGTTGAGCTTCCCACAGCCACCAGCTTCAGGATCACAGGCTAACTGATGATTCATCTCCACATGATTTAAAAGCTCATCATAGGAGCTTTCTGTACACATAACCTGAATAGCAAAGAAAGATAAAGACAGATGTGCATAATCTGTAACGATGCCAAAAACAGTAATAAATTGCTGAAAACTAAAAAACAATCAAGAAAATAAACAATCATGAAAGTTCTTAACTGATACCTTCATTGTTCGGAGAGCACTGGCATTTATGTTATGGAAGAAGGAAGTATACTTGAGATGTCTGGACTCCAAACCACAATAGTAGCAATTCATTCGTTCGAAAATGTCCATGCCAAAGATGGAATGCACCATACAAGCATTGTTTGAACAATCCCAAGACCCCGGACAACTACTTTCCACTGACTCAGCATTGGAAAGGCTAGAACCAGGAGTAAACGACCGGTGAAGACAATCAAATATCACCACCAAAACTTCAGAAGCATCATTCATCTGAGCCTGTACAGTTGCTATAATGTTAGAACCAACTTCCAAAAATGAAGATAAATTCTTGACATATGAGCTGATTATGACTTCAGAATAATTGTAGAAGTTGTACAAGAGGTAAGGGCTACAATCAAATTCTCTGAAAATACCTCCTGGAAGAAATTACTTTCTGGATACAGGTTGCTTAAAGCTATTCTCAAAGAAGTAGGGGCAACTGCTTCTCTTCGAGTATCTGCAGACGCATTGCTCAAAGCAGTAAAGATTTCATACAACGCACAGACAACACAAGGATCCCCCACATGACCATGCTCTGATGTTGATCTCCGTAGGTACTCATCTCGAAACAGTCTAACATGCCATAAAGACTGTATTGACAAAATAAAAAAGCAACATTTCAATATCAATAAGATGCTCAGGAAAAATGATATACAATGACAAATGAACTAAGAACATAAATTTGATAAAAACTCTGAATCAACGGACCTGTATAATAACATTCAGAAAGCAGTTGAATTCACCAACTTCATTCTTTAACCCTGTGCCAAATATATCGGTTTCACTCGCATTTTCATTTGTGATGTCATTATGTAAAACACCGTTATCTACATCTGCAGATATTTTTCTGGGCATCCTCAAATTTGAAACTACAGGAAACTTCTGACGTTCTTGGAATGTGTCTGCAGAATAGCATGAATAAAAAAGGTCAGACAGTTGAAAATCTCATACCGTATAGTAAGTGCTCAGAGCCTCATTCAACAACAACAACAACAACAACAACAACAACAACAAAGCCTTTTCCCACTAAATAGGGTCGGCTATATGAATCCTAGAACGCCATTGCGCTCGGTTTTGTGTTCTCCGTTAGATCCAAGTACTCAAGTCTTTTCTTAGGGTCTCTTCCAAAGTTTTCCTAGGTCTTCCTCTACCCCTTCGGCCCTGAACCTCTGTCCCGTAGTCACATTTTCGAACCGGAGCGTTAGTAGGCCTTCTTTGCACATGTCCAAACCACCGGAACCGATTTTCTCTCATATTTCCTTCAATTTTGGCTACTCCTACTTTACCTCGGATATCCTCATTCCCAATCTTATCCTTTCTCGTGTGCCCATACATCCCACGAAGCATCCTCATCTCCGCTACACCCATTTTGTGTACGTGTTGATGCTTCACCGCCCAACATTCTGTGCCATACAAAATCGATGGCCTTATTGCCGTCCTATAAAATTTTCCCTTGAGCTTCAGTGGCCTACGACGGTCACACAACACGCCGGATGCACTCTTACACTTCATCCATCCAGCTTGTATTCTATGGTTGAGATCTCCATCTAATTCTCCGTTCTCTTGCAAGATAGATCCTAGGTAGCGAAAACGGTCACTTTTTGTGATCTTCGCTAGATTGCTCCGGTCATTAGTGTGGATAAGAATATAAATGGATAGAGATAGGAAAGCAAACACAAGATGTACGTGGTTCACCCAGATTGGCTACGTCCACGGAATAGAGGAGTTCTCATTAATTGTGAAGGGTTTACACAAGTACATAGGTTCAAGCTCTCCTTTAGTGAGTACAAGTGAATGATTTAGTACAAATGACATTAGGAAATATTGTGGGAGAATGATCTCGTAACCACGAAACTTCTAAGTACCGGAGTGTGGTATCGTCTTGACTTGCCTTATCTGTCTCATAGGTAGATGTTGCATCTTCTCTGGAAGTACTCTTCCTCCATCCAGGGGTGGTATCTGTAACTGGTGGAGATGCACAAGGTAATGTATCAATTTCACTTGAAGCTTACTTGTAGTTTCAGGCTTGGTCAAGCGCGATACAAACCATGTAGTAGGAGTCCCCCAAGTCGCCGGGCTAGGGGATCTGCTGAAAGAGGTGACAGACAAAGTAAGCAATCAGAGCTCCGGCTGATTGTTCACATTCTCCCTATCTTGCAGGCAGCATGAAGGATAAAGAGAAGAAAAATGAGAAGAGATGATATGGGATACTTTTGCTTTTGAAGAAGTAACTTTCCACAGGCTTATTCTTGAACCGGGCTGGAGGGTTTTCTGGTTTCCTCCAGAGTATAAGGCCGACTGAAGAATTTGAGGGTCAAAACAAGTCCATCAAATCTAGAGTACGTTCGACCCTGCTGATATGGGATACTTTTGCTTTTGACAGAGTAGTGGATGTATCGGCACGTGTGCTGTTACACTTGTCTCCACATGCTTCCTTGTATCCTTCTCACTTGCCCTATCTGTTCCTCAGGCAGATGCGGTATCTTCCCTGGAAGCATAAGATGTTGAAGATGAGTACTCGAGAGCAATGCCAGGTAAGTAATCAGGTAAGGGGTTCCAGGCAGTCAGTTCCTGGCTGGAAGCTTGATTCCAAATGCTGACTGATTGCTCTCTTTCTCCTTGTCTTGCAGGTAAGAACAAGGCCAAAGGAAAAGACAGGGAAAAAGCATGATATGGGATACTCTTGCTTTTAACCCTGATGATATGAGATATTCTTGCTCTAGTATAGCTTGTTTACAGAGGTATTATCGGGGGGAAAGAAAGCTGAATATTTCGAAAGGCTTCGTTGGGAGTGCCCTCTCAGATAAGAGAAAGTATTGAGCATTTTTGCAGGTCTGCCTGTCCGTTAGGGATGGAGGTCGACATATATAGGAGTCTCCCTAACATCAAGTAATAATGCTATTCCTTTACCCTGCTTGGTCATAGCACGGTAGTGGGAGCTGCCAGCTTCACATGTTTTAACTCTGTCAGAGCACTTTGAAAAAGTGGTCTGTGGTATCTGGAAAGCTGATGTTGCGTGTGAAGATTATAGACAAGCTTTATCCAAGGAGATCCAGCTCTTGAAGTTGGGAAAGTGGTGCCTCTTCGGTTTTCGAACAAGCAATCCTGTCGGGGATCTGGCTCTCGAGATTCGGATAACGATGCCTCTTCGATTTTTGAGAAAGCAATCCTGCTGGGGGTCTGGCTCTCGAGATTCGGAGAGCGGTGTCTCTTCGATTTTTGAGAAAGTAATCATGTTGGGAGTCTGGCTCTCGAGATTCGGAGAGCGGTGCCTCTTCGATTTTGGAGCAAGCAATCTTGTTGGGAGTGTTTTCTCGAATGTGAGTAAAGGTTGGGCATGTTTGCTAGTCTACCTTGCCACGAAGCACAGAGGTTGATACACAGGGACTTTCCAATTATCCAGCAGTGGTACTGTTCCTTTACCCTCTCTTCGATTTTTTAGAAAGTAATCATGTTGGGAGTCTGACTCTCGAGATTCGGAGGGCGGTGCCTTTTCGATTTTGGAGCAAGCAATCTTGTTGGGAGTGTTTTCTCGAATGTGAGTAAAGGTTGGGCATGTTTGCTAGTCTACCTTGCCACGAAGCACAAAGGTTGACACACAGGGACTTTCCAATTATCCAGCAGTGGTACTGTTCCTTTACCCTCTCTTCGATTTTTTAGAAAGTAATCATGTTGGGAGTCTGACTCTCGAGATTCGGAGGGCGATGCCTCTTCGATTTTGGAGCAAGCAATCCTGTTGGGAGTGTTTTCTCGAATGTGAGTAAAGGTTGGGCATCTTTGCTAGTCTACCTTGCCACAAAGCACAGAGGTTGACACACCGGGACTTTCCAATTATCCAGCAGTGGTACTGTTCCTTTACCCTTGTGGGTAATAATATGGTAGCTAGACCTTCAAAATTTATGTGTCTAACTTTGTTAGTGTTGTTTCTTTGCAATTCTTTTACCCTTCTTGGTCAGAGCGATGTAGCGGGAGCTGCAAGCTTCACGTGTCTCAACTTTGTCAGAGATCTTTAGCAAAGTTATCTGTGGTACCCATGAGTTACTGTTGCGTGTGGGAAGTGGGTGATTGAACAGTACGATTCATGTGCTTTCTACTTCGCCCGAAATCTTCGACAGAATGCCCATAATTTCCGCAAAGCTGAGTGTGCGTGTGACAGGTGCTGACAAGGCTGGAAAAGTAGGTGCCTCTTCGATTTCTGAGATCAGCCCTCGTGGTCTCTGAGCAGCCCATCTTTTGAGAAAGCAAGCCTCTTCGATTTCTGAGATCGGCCTTCGTGGTCTTTGAGCAGCCCAGCTTTTGAGAAAGCAAACGCCTCTTCGATTTCTAAGATCGACCCTCGTGGTCTCTGAGCAGCCCAGCTTTTGAGAAAGCAAACGCCTCTTCGATTTCTGAGCAGGCGCCTCTTCGATTTCTGAAGCTTCGTCGAGTGCAGATTTTTATAGGGGCTGACATTAAGTTCCAAAGCACACTTGAATATCCACCAGTAGAAGCTCCATTCTTGCACTTCTAAGATCTTGATTTGTCCGACCTCTTCTCTCTTCAACACATTTGAAAATGTCTGGCCCCTCCGACCGTCGTTTTGACTTGAACCTTGTTGAAGAGGCAGCCCCGCCTTCTCCAGACAACATATGGCGCCCATCCTTCGTCTCCCCTACTGGTCCTCTTACCGTTGGGGATTCCGTGATGAAGAATGATATGACCGCTGCGGTAGTGGCCAGGAACCTTCTCACTCCTAAAGATAACTGACTACTTTCCAAACGGTCTGATGAGTTGGCTGTTAAGGATTCTCTGGCTCTTAGTTTCAGTGTGCAGGTTCTGTGTCTAATATGGCCCAACGCCTATTTGCTCGAACCCGCCAAGTTGAATCATTGGCGGCTGAAGTGATGAGCCTCAAACAGGAGATTAGAGGGCTCAAGCATGAGAATAAACAGTTGCACCGGCTCGCACATGACTATGCTACAAACATGAAGATGAAGCTTGACCAGATGAAGGAATCTGATGGTCAGGTTTTACTTGATCATCAGAGATTTGTGGGTTTGTTCCAAAGGCATTTATTGCCTTCGTCTTCTGGGGCTGTACCGCATAATGAAGCTCCAAATGATCAACCTCTGATGCCTCCTCCTTCTAGGGTTTTGTCCAGTACTGAGGCTCCGAATGATCCCCCTCCAGTGCCTTCTCTTTCTGGGGCTCTACCGACTGCTGAGACTTCTCCTAAGCAACCTTTGTGAAGGCTCCCTCTTGTTTGTTTATTTTGACTCAAGTATATGTACATATTTGTAACTTATCGGGAATATCAATAAATAAGCTTTCCTTCATTTCAACGTATTGTGTTAAATACACCAAAGCCTTCTTCGCTAAGTTCTTTGAATTTTCTTTTGTTGAAGCTTTGTGAGTGGAGCATGTAGGGTGAGGTAGTGTTCCCTTAATTTCCCGAGTGAGGAAAACTTCTCGGTTGGAGACTTGGAAAATCCAAGTCACTGAGTGGGATCGGCTATATGAATCTTAGAACGCCATTGTGTTCTGTCATGTGTCATGTCCTCCGTTAGATCCAAGTACTCTAAGTCTTTTCTTAGGGTCTCTTCCAAAGTTTTCCTAGGTCTTCCTTTACCCCTTCGGCCCTGAACCTCTGTCCCATAGTCGCATCTTCTAATCGGAGCGTCAGTAGGCCTTCTTTGCACATGTCCAAACCACCGTAACCGATTTTCTCTCATCTTTCCTTCAATTTCAGCTACTCCTACTTTACCCCGGATATCCTCATTCCTAATCTTATCCTTTCTCGTGTGCCCACACATCCAACGAAGCATCCTCATCTCCGCTACACCTATTTTGTGTACGTGTTGATGCTTCACCGCCCAACATTCTGTGCCATACAGCATCGCCGGTCTTATTGCCGTCCTATAAAATTTTCCCTTGAGCTTCAGTGGCATACGGCGGTCACACAACACGCCGGATGCACTCTTCCACTTCATCCATCCAGCTTGTATTCTATGGTTGAGATCTCCATCTAATTCTCCGTTCTTTTGCAAGATAGATCCTAGGTAACGAAAACGGTCGCTCTTTGGTATTTCTTGATCTCCGATCCTCACCCCTAACTCGTTTTGGCCTCCAATTGCACTGAACTTGCACTCCATATATTCTGTCTTTGATCGGCTTAGGCGAAGACCTTTAGATTCCAACACTTCTCTCCAAAGGTTAAGCTTTGCATTTACCCCTTCCTAAGTTTCATCTATCAACACTATATCGTCTGCGAAAAGCATACACCAAGGAATATCATCTTGAATATATCCTGTTAACTCATCCATTACCAACGCAAAAAGGTAAGGACTTAAGGATGAGCCTTGATGTAATCCTACAGTTATGGGAAAGCTTTCGGTTTGTCCTTCATGAGTTCTTACGGCAGTCTTTGCTCCTTCATACATATCCTGTATAGCTTGGATATATGCTACTCGTACTCTTTTCTTCTCTAAAATCCTCCAAAGAATGTCTCTTGGGACCCTATCATACGCTTTTTCCAAATCTATAAAGACCATGTGAGACAGCTAGTGATAGTACAACTTGACAAGGTTTAGCATATTTTGTTGAGACTACATTAAACACTCTCCACAGCCCTCTATCAAACTTAGATCACATACTTGCTGTCAGCATATCTTTTGCTATTCATGCATGATTCTGAACCACATTATTGCACAGAATTATATATCAAGACGAAGAAATATTCTACTTAATGCTTTTTCCTGATGATAATAACTAAAACTGGTGCAAATCTACCAGAGATGACTGCTTTTCTATTGTCCCAACAAGTCAAGGCTACTGATGTGACTCACTTATAGTTGAACTCCCACATGAACAAATCTGAGACTACTTATCTTATTCATTGATAGACCATCCGATAGACTACTCAAACAAATATGCAAATCATATCTGTTAGCTACAAAAATGGAGACGGAATTCCTCCTCACATACCTCGCCCTACCATGGGTTGAATCCTAGACCTCCTCTTTATTATAGAGGGGTACCACTGTGATTACCATGGTCAGGGGTTTATACCTGTAAAGAATAAATAAGTAACATAACAAAGAGACCACTGAAATAAGAGAATAATTTTACCAAGGCTTTGGCGTACGGCCTTTTTGAGGTCAGCTTGGAACCTTTCTTCATCGTCTTCCTCTGCTCGTTTCTGTCTCAATTCCTGTATTCCATTGTCTGCCAAAACAGTATAACCGGTTTTCACTTGACAAAACTCATGCTCATACTAACTCCAAATTTGCAAAAATATAAAAAATAAAAATAAAAAAGATAGATTGTCAATGGTCATATTTACAGAGCAGTAAAAACAGCGTTTAAATGAAAGGACATAAACTTCATGCTAATGCAACCATAGGACGAATCACTAAACAATATAAAATTCTAAATTTATAATAAACTACTAGAAAACATTTTTGGATGAGCAAGTAGAGATGAGATTACTAAGTAAAATTCATACTACAAAAGAAATATCATTTTATAAAGATATTACCTAAAATCTTAGGTAAACATTTTTCCCTTAACAATAAAATGAGAATACGTGAAAGGACAAAATTGGCCAGTCACCAAGCAAACAAAAACAGGGCAACTAGTGTTGACATTGTTCACCGTACTGTAAAAAATGATCAAGCATAAAAAATAGAGTGGAAACCAATGAAGGATAAGTAAACTTACGGTTGTTCATAAGGAGATTGTCATGTGAACCCTCAACACTTGACCTCCCAACTTCAACATTTTCGTTTCCAGTTGACAAGCCTTGAGACTTTCCATCAGGCACTTTTGTGGAACTCCTCTGTCTTCGGTTTTTCCTTCCTGTCCGTCGATCAGAAGGCAAACAACCATCCTCTTCTACAATTCCTCCATTTGCCAGTCCTGCTCAAGAAGATACACAATGAGAAACATCTCCTATAATTAAATTAACCCCAACCTCATACAAGGAAATCCTACACCAACCTTGGTTAACTTTAGCTTGATGAGCACCAGAAGCGGTAGAAGAATTGGCTGGCACTGCAGAACCATTTGCCATGTTAACGGGAAGACCTTCTAAATTGTTGGGGAATCCAGTCTTCTGTGTCAACTGCTCGTAGATAGTACACTTTCATCAGGTTTACTACTCTCTGTAAATATCCTCTAATTTAGACAGTATGGTATTCCTCTTCAAATATCTTAGTATCCAGTTCCATATACCAAATATTTACTAAATTTAATCTAGAAAGAAGGAAACACATACAAGAAGGGCACAGCCTAACAATGATTACCTGGACAGAAGGCTTGAATGGCTCATTAACATCTTGACCATTAGCACAAGACTCCAAGTTAACATCATCCAATCCCTCCACCACCTTCTCTGGATGCAATTGAGTAGATTTCTTGTTTTGCTCAGCAAGGTGCTTCTGCTTAGCTTCCTTCTCAATTTGTCTTTGATACTCTAAAGTTTCTTCAAGCTTTCTTTCCTCTTCTTCAAGTTCAATTCTCCGTTTGCATTCCTCTTCCTGCTGTTTCAAGTCATTGCCATTCACAGAAATCACCAGCTCAGGATCTGGAAGTTCACCATCAGATGCCTCTGGAAAGGTACTGCAGCAAGAGACACATCAAATATACATTAAAAATAAACTATAGACAGTACCCAGCAATTATAATGGAAGGATAGCATTATTAGGATAGAGTCAATTTGAATGTGCATGTTAGGAGCAAGGAGACATACAGCTCAGAGGTCTCATCATGATGAAAGTACTCATCCGAAACCCCATTACCCTACAGAAGTATGAATAAAATAATGGATATCAGGATGTCTTCATGGATTTGTAACATACATATTGAACACCACAAAGAAAATGACAACCAGAAAACATGATTAAAACCTTTGAATCTTTTGCTTTTCTAAACTCCTTGTTCTTCTTCTTATCCTTTGTTTTTTCCTGTGTATGTCTCAAATTATCGTTTTCCCCCCTGACACCTTTCTTAGAATCAAGTGCAAGTTCTGCCAAAAATGCTTCCCTTGCAGCATCGGACTTTTCTGTGGCATCTTGCTCAGCCAGATCCTCCAAATGTGCCTATAAGTATAGACACAAGAATACATACTGTTAAATTCAGAACCTTTAAATATGGCACAAACATTAAATTTGTTTAATACATACCCGCAGGTATGACTTCACTAGGGGCAACAGTATCGACCGATAATCATGGGCAGAAACAGGTTCAAGCTTAACTTCCAATTGCTGCATTCCAGTAACATTTCGCATAATCCGTACATCTATTTTGCTAAGCTGCATGAAAGAACAACTGAGGTAAAATGGCAACGACCAATTCATTATTTCAATTAAATGGTAAGCCAACTTAGAATCTACCAACCGACCTCTACATATAATTGTTCTTTCTGTCTCCGAATTGCAACTTCTACACATGCGTCCACCTGATGAGCATAATCCTTGGCCCTCCAATCATCATCCCCATATTCCAAATCAAATAACTGAGAAGTCACAGGACCATACGTTTCCTCATATCCAAACTGGTTAATGTTTAGAGCTTCATATTCCTTTAACACATTTGATATGGCATCTAATTCAATCCTATTGCTGAGGAACATCACATCATTCTCTCTCTCAAGAAGCTCTTCTCTTCTCTTCCGTAGAACGGACTCAAAGCTTCGGTGGCCAAACTCTGTGACATTTTCCCTCTTCTTACCTTCTTCAATACAAAGATCCTCCACTGCCTGTAATGCTTCTTCATAGCTTAAATGCTCACACTTTCTCTCACAAAGAGACTGCAGGTCGTAAAACTCCTTTTCAAGCATCTGAAGGATTTCCATCCCTTGTTGCGTTTTCTCTTCTTTTGCGTGTACCCATGAAGTCAATTGTTCCCCACTAGTTGGACCAGCAAATATCCAGGACAGCAGAGCATCGGAATCAGGAGGAACCCCATTTCCATTACCAACGACAGCAGCAGGAGCAGCGTCACTGACAGTAAGATGACCAACATCACATGTACATTCAGATGACAATAGACTCTCATCCAAAATGAGGCAGGATGCATCTCCATTGAGAACAATCCTCTCTTTAATCTCTACACCCTTATTTGTGCTATTCGCATCATCTGCAGGAATGCTACCTTTGTCAGAATATCTACCTAAACCACAAGCATGGGACAGGTCCTGCAAGAACTTGAGGATTTTCCTAAGCTGGGTAGCTCCTAGAAAGAAAATGCACATAGGTGTTTGCTCCACACCGTGGTTGAGAAGCTGAGAACAGGACGCCTGTAGCTCATCCATTGTAAATTGTATCACCCTGTTAAGATGGCTTGCAGCAAGATATTTGTGCCTGATAAGCACCTCAAATAAGGCATGAATTCTTTCAAGAAGCTTTTCGCGCTCAGAATCATCAGATACTGGCCAACCATTTGCAACAGAAGAATATGCAATTAACCCATTTTCCTCCTCGCACACAACACGGGCAAGTTTCTCATGGTTATTTCCCTCAACAATACAGTCACTAGGACTATCCCCAAGCATTTCCTTCTCAGGTGAAGAATCCCATGCATCTTTGAAACACTCATCACAATCCTTGTTCTGATTCCCAGAGTAGAAATCCTCAACAAACTCATGCTCCTTGCATTTTCTTTGATCCCTAAGCATCCCAACTGCAGAAGACGCATCCAACGGTCTCCAAGAACTATTAAGCAGCATCTCAGTCCATTCATTATCAACATTTTGAGGCAAAACCGACTGCATTTTGGGCATAAGGTTTCCCATATGCTCTTGCACAACATGGTGCATATGGGACTCACCATCCACAAACTTCTCATTACATCTACAACAAACCCAGAACTTCCAGCTCCTCTTACCCTCTGCAAATGCCAATGCCTCTGATAAAACCTCATTTGCCAAACCATCCTTAGATGAACTAAACTTCGCCTTAAGATCACTAACTCTAACCTTAAGTAACTCTTTCTTCATATCAACACTCATTGATTTCCAGTATGACCGAACTAGATCCTTCCTCTCTGCAGAGGACCCGTTTTTCCTCAAGTTCCCAAACTTTCTCCTCTCACTACCTCTCTGACTGAACCCCGACGATGAATCCAATCCCCTGTCACTCTTCTCACCCTCATTGCCCAATTGGGGCACCTCAGACTTCTGCTGCAAGAGCCTCGCCGCTGCCACTCTCACTTCAATCTCTTTCCTTCTCTCCTCCGGCGTCTTAGTCGCCTTCTTAATCTCATTAGGCCGCCTGGTCTGCACCAGCCTCACCTCCATTGGGTCCTCGGTGGCCCTCCGAATCGGAATCAACCGAAACTTCTCCTCCCCATTGCCCAAATTCTTCATCCAAGTCGAAATGGAAGCGATATTGGACTTCTGAATCAGCTGCCTTAGCTCATTCTGCACGTGCCCAATTCGAGCATCGGCGGTCAATATCTTCTGCTGGCTCTCCTCCTGCAAGCTCTCCCTGGCGGGATCAACAGGCTTCTCGATCGCCAGCGCCCGCTCGCACTCCGCCACCACTTCCTCGTACTCCTTCCCGTCGTTGGCCGCCTCGTAGAGCAAATTGGCGTAGAAGTGCGCGAACTCGATCGAGCTCGGAGACAGCTCGACGGCTCGGCGCGCGGAGTCGATCGCGTTCCGCAAATGCCGCTGCTTCGAGTTGGGGTCGTCGATAATCGAGGCGACCTTGACGCACACAGTTCCCTGGACTCGGTGAATCAGCGCCGAGTGACCCGAGTTCTCGTACCGCTGGCACGACTCCTTCATCAGCCGCAGCGCCTTGGTGTGGTTCCCCCGCCGAAGAGCCGTCAGGGCCCGCTCGCATTCCACCTTCGCCGCCGAGCCGTCCGATTCGATCATCGGCAACGGCGAGGATTCGATCTTGTTATTCGAGAGGAGTAGAGCATCGGTCTCGGCGGCCGCTAGAGTAGTATCAGATTGGGATGGAATGACAGCATCTCCATCGGCCGCCGGGAGTGGCTGAACCGCCGCCGGCGACTGCTTGGGCCGCGGAGCAGCGTTTCGCTTCTTATTCCCCATGTATCGAACTCTCTCCCAATCCCGAATTCACATGCATATATATATAATTATATCTCTATTTTATCTGTATATATGTGCACCTATACATATACATATATGTATAGAGAGAGAAAGTTGTAGGGCTACTTATTGGGGAACGATGGTGGGGGTAGAACTGGAATTTCGCAAGGGGACGGAGGCGATGAGTGGTCGGCGGCGATTTTAGGGAGAGAGAGAGAGGGACTCTACCCAGTACATACTGGTAGCAGCGGCCATGGAGGAGGGAGGAGGGAGGAGGGGATTAGAGGTTTGATGAGGAAATAATTAAGGGAGAAAGGAGTATGTTAAAATTGTTCTTAATTATGGTTTATCTTTTTATTTTTGGCTAAATTATGGTTTTAGAATATGGTTTTAATTGGGATAGTGGGGTAAGGCAATCTCTCTCTCTCTCTCTCTCTCTCCAAACGGGTTAGTCATAATAATTAGGTATTAACTTGTTTGGTGACGCTCTTTGATTTGCTGGATGTACTTAATTCCATGTTTTGAGATCGTGGAGGTGATTAGTTGATGCGATAGACCCATAGGCATTGTACTTCCTATCCCAATATATGATTTGAGATTTTGTTCTCGTATGATCTCCGTGTAATACAATACTAAACAGTTTTATTGATCTGTGTAATCTTGTGGTTTCAGATGAGCTCGGACAAGTACTTGAAGTCTACTCATTGCTTTGCGATTAGTGATGCTTTATTGTATATGTTTAAACCTAGTTTCAAAGACACTTTTTCGAACTGAGTTTTTCGTAATATGTATCTGTAATGCCATTTTTATCAATAAAAATGAATTCTATTAACGGTAATGGTAATGAATGGGAACCTGTAATCGTCAAAATTTATGTCTCGCTTACCAAATGAATATAAATTCTACTAACCGTAATATTAGTGATTTGATACTTACTTCGATTTAAGTAAAAAAAAAATCAAATTTAAATGTAAAGAGTAAGCACACTTAGTAAACTAGCATGAAGTACAGTGTGTTTTGAGAGTACTTCCTTGAGAAGGCTTTTCTTTCGTACGTGTAGAAGTTTTATTTACGGTTTTACCCCATGGGAATCTTCTTACAGAATACAAAAATAAAATTCCATTACGAGACCTTTTTTTTTTTTAACAAAACGCTTGTAATTTAAATGATTAAGCGTATTTACTCATACTCGACAACTAAAATTTAGTGTTCGATTTTTTCCTCTCATATCACACATGAAATTTAGTAAAATAAATAAATAAAAATGTTGGTCTCGATCATATTAGGTAGGGTTAAAGGGACGATGCATACTTAACAACAATTTAAAACATGTAAATACTTTGCTTTATATGGACCGGCATCATGCATAACAACCGGCAAGCTGAAGTAAATAGTTAATAGCCCCATCAATCTCACAAAAGCTGATTCTGCAACTCGTGCCAGGCCTCTCCCTCGAGCCCGCTCGAGCTCAATCATCAGCACACGTTGGACCAAGTTGCTTAGGCTTTTTGACCGTATTTGAAAGCCAATCCATCGGGCTATTGCCCACGGTGAAACTGCTCTTATCGAAGTTTCTCTCCATCTCTCGTGGCCAATTTCATTTTGTTCAATTTCAATAAAAGCGTGCACCTACATCAACATTATGGTTGAGATATTACCAAAAACAATTTTTATTTGACCTGAAAATAGCTGCACATGAGAACAACATAGATACATGGTCATAATACATAAGGGCCTCAATCAACCCAACCCTGCTCATCATCTTCCCCGCCGAGAAGGACAACAAAAATCGCGCGGTAATGGCAGAGAGGAAGAAGCGCTACCGCCTACAATAAATGCATTCGCTCCACGTAAGACTGGAGCAACCACCTGTTAAGAGGCTCCCCACATCCCACAAAACAACCAGAATTGCCGTTTTCAGTGAAGAACGGGAAGCGAAAAACATTCAGCAGTTCCTGCACTGCCTGCCTAACCAAAGAAGATCCTGTAACCCTACTCCGACGGCCCCATCCTGTCACAATATCAATCCGGCTTGGACAAATCCCGGACATTAGCATCTGTTGGCGAAACCATGCGAGTGTTCTTGATAGAGCTATCACAGCAGTACCGTCGGACATAACGTGCAGGTTTATAAGCCAATAACAAGAGCTTTTCTCTTTGATGGCGTCCGGATAGACATTCTTTTGTGCAGCCACCTCCCAGACTGAACCCGCCTCCTCCTTTAGTCCCGCCTTGTGAAGAAAGTCGACTACTGCATCTACAAGGCCCCTCTTGCTTTCTCTATCCTCGCTATGCATCATATCCAAGAACCGGCTCATGTGCTCCCGCACGTTTTGACCATCAGGTCCTGCCGATGGCATAGACAGTAAGAATGTATGTGCAGGATGGCCTGTGACTGCCATAAGGTCACCACAAAATCCCATGTCATATGGTGATTGTGCTTCTGTGCAACAACTGAGAAGCAATGTATATGTCTGCAAAGAAGGGTTTAGACCTAAACCCATCATGCTCTGCAGCAAGTTATAGGCATCGGACAGCTGGTGCACCCTAAGAAACGCACTGAGCAGAGAATTGCAAGTAGGCACATTAGGGCGTAAACCTGCATCGAGCATAGCTTGATACCAACTCCAGGCTTTTTCTATGTTACCAGCCTTGCCCCACAAATCTACCAAAAGACCATAAACAGGCTCATCAGGCACCCAGTTTTTCTGTTTCATTTCTTGAAAAATCACCTCGGCTTCCTCAAGATATCCACAGTGGCCAAGGACCTCCATTACTATGCTATAAGTTACTTTATCCGGTTCAAATCCCGCACCCTGCATGTCACGGTAGAGCTTTAAAGAAGTCTCATAATTCCTTGCCTTGGCCTGCAAAGCTATCATGATATTGTAGGTGACCAAATTGGGAACACAACCATGATTAACCATCTCACAAAATAGCCGATGAGCAGCATCTAAATGACCAGCTTTCCCAAGACAGTTGATCATAACACTGTAAGTGAATGTGTCGGGAGCAAGACCAGCCTCTTGCATACTGTCATATAGTCCTAGGGCAACGTCAAGAAATCCAGCTTTTGCATGGATGTCAATTAGTGTGGAGTAGGTGACACGGTCAGGTTCACATCCCGCTTCTTGCATTTGATTGAAAACATTCATTGCTTCTTTCAAATAGTTTGCACGGCCATAACTATGAATCAGACGGTTATATGTCACAACATTTGGCCGGCATCCTTCTTTCACCATCTGATTAAGCAACTTGTTAATGGCACCAAACTGCCTGGAACGACCAAGGATCCCAACCATGGTGGTATAAGTGTGCCCATCATGCTTGAATCCTGCTTGCCGCTTAAGCCAATAAAAAAATCCAAGAGCAACGGAATGATCTTGAAGTTGCTTTAAAATTTGGTTTGCTTGATATGCATCCATTGAACAGTTGAGATTTTCAAGAGTGGCCTCTGCAGCAGGACCCCATCGTGTCTGTTGCAGTATGTGAGAAACATTATGAACAACATTCCCAGTGTGAGCAAACTGTCTGTTGACTTGGGGAGCTATTCCTGTTGGCATTTTCACATCTCTGATGGGCCTGTTGAAACTTTTAGTGGCACGAGTCATATGACCCATGGTCTCTGCATCAGAGGTCTGAGCACTGGAACTGTAATTTGGAATGAAGTTTGAATGTGGTTTTGATTTCGGTGGCATAGACCTTTGCTCATGATGGTCCAAGTATACAGTATGAGGTGTTGCTGAGCTTTCCGTCCTAGTATATGGAACATGATTTAGACCTTTAACGAAATTGGATTTCTCACCTTTGCCCTTTGGACCATGATAATTACTTGTAGGCTTTGATGCAGCGGATACCTCAGTAGCTGGTTTTGGACGACCATTAGTGAAATGTTCTCTTTTTATTTGTTTCACATGTGATGGCTTGATACCGCTGAGGGGCCTGGTTGGATCAACCATACAGTTATTAAGGATTCCAAGCCCATCAGATAAAGGAAGCTTGCCATTTACTATATCAGACAGAAAATTTACAGCTGCAACTCCAGCCTTAGCAAACTGGTCTGCAACAAGAGGTGATGAGTGCACCACATCTGTGCCACTAGCATAACTTACAGTCTCCGATCTCCCAAAAGATCTTGGTGCTGTTGCAGCCTGATTAATAGAAGCTGTATGGTCAACACCTCCAGCTTTACGAGGACCTGCCACTTTTACTGCATCTCCCAAAAGGATGGTTCCTGCCCTTGCCCTTGCTGAAGGTTTGGATACCATGGTGGATGGATTTTGGGCAAGTAGACCTCCATCTCTTGCTAGCTGCCTTTGCGAAACACAAGTTTCATCTTCAGAGCAAGAGCATGAATTTCCATCTGTCGCACTACATCGTGGCCCAGGCCCGGTAAGAAAGAATGACCTCGCACTGCTTGAAAGGTTACTTAATTGCTTTGCTCGCAACATAATTTACAGACAGGGTATCACCTGCATATAAAGAATGGATAATGAATTAGTAACACAACAACATTTCTAAGTTTCTAACATCATAAAAGAAAATGCTAGTGAGTACTGAGTAGTGACAGGCAGTCAACTACAAGTCAGTACCGGCTTTTCCAATTTACCCAACAGATAATTGATGTGAATCGCCTTGGTCAGACAGGATATCAAATCAAATTTGCATCAAAACTATATATGGATATCCTGAACCCTTGATACCTGGAACACACGTCCCTAGATAAGACAAACTGCTCAACAGGGAAGATATCACTCATTCCCATCAATAAGAAATGAACTCGTTAGACAACAATATTGATAGTATGGTTAGACTTTATTTTAAATCCTCAAAGTGCACAGCGATCCCAAATGGAGGTTGCAGTCTATACCATTCCGCTCCAGCAATGGTAAAGTCTCAACCAGTGCTCTTAGATTTTGATATCATTGGTTAGTAGAACCTCTCAGAAACACCACGTTAAATTTGAATGTGATTTGTAATGACTTCTTCAGGAAAACACGCGTGAAGAAGACATTGTAAATCGTAACAATTCCATGCAGCATATCCTGCATAGAATACCACCAAACAAATTTACTTCAAAATTCCTTTCATCAATACATTCTTCTTCTAGCGTATTTACTAACCGAAAATTCCTAAGCAGACACATAAATGTTTCGCAGGCGGAACCCTATAATACATTCCATCATTCAATTGTACAACATCACTAACATACCTAGAACTCAGCATATACGATTCATAATTTTCATTTTCTCGTTCTACAGTTAAAATTTCTAGTACTAAAATCTCTCTGTTATATTTTCTTAATGACAAACAAAACATCAAGACATACAAACAATCTACAACCTTAAATCCACATTTTCCAATAAAAATCCTCGATTCCACACGGAAATGAACACAAAGATCGAAACTTTCAGACCAGCAAAGCCACCCTCCAACGTTAATCAAAACAAAAACGCACAAAAACAAGAAAAAGAACCAATCTTTGCGACATCTGAGACTTCCCCAACAAAACCCAGGTTCTCAACTACCACAAAAAAAAAAACAGAAAAAAGCACTTAAAATTCATCAAAAAATCCATACAACTCTTTCACAAGCAAACCAGAACACAACCAGTTAAGAAAAAAAAAACTCAAAGAGCGCGAGAGAGAGAGAACTACCTGCAATGGTGAACGGGCTTCTGGGTTCTTGACGCGTGTCTGGAGAGAGAAAGAGAGGAGCGAGAGAGAGGGGGGATGGCGGCGGCTCTGCTCTCTGTGCCTTCAAGACTGGAGCTTTAATTTTTCTTCCAACCAAGTTGGGAAGAAGGAGGCTCGCAAAGAATCAGCTGTTTTTTCTCTTCGCCCTACTTTGTATTTTCCCCTACGCGTGTTTGGGACACGTGTCAGCGCCTTCATCGTTTGCACGTGACCTTCAGGAAATTGTAATTTGATTTTGATACTTGGAGAGGATTCAGTGCGGTTCTTGCCACCATTCTTCTCCTGGAGATTCTGTCTTATGCTTTTTATGGTCAATTTTATTTTTAATTTTTTAATTTTTTAACATATTTTAAAAAGGATTTAAAGTCAAAGAAAATGAAACCAAAAAACAAAAATAAAAAGAAAGCACATGCAAAATTGTCCTTTTATTGTGTTGATTTATTTGGAAAGGGTTTGATTTTGTTCAATTTATTCTACTAGACGATTGAAAATTAAGATGAGTATGTGAATAGTAAAAATAAATTTCGGATGGCTTTTCAACCAAATGGTCTTTTAGATTCGTATAACTCCTCATTTTGGTTTTTGAGATTTGAAACAGATAGAAGTGAATTTGTCCACCATAAATCATTTTATTCATTCAGTAAAAAATATGTATTTACAAGTACTAAAATGGTAAAAATATTCTCAATTTAATAAACAAAAATTGAGTGTATTTTTATCATTTTCTTTCTTGTTTTAACATAAATTTTTCACGAAATGTTCAAAATAATTGACTGTGAACAAACTCAAACATCAATTCTATTAATTTTAATTTCACTAACCAAAATAAAAAATTATGTCAACATCAACGATCATTTTAGCTAAAATTTGATTGATCCAGCGGTTATGATGGTGCGGCTGTAAAGCGGAAAGTTGAGGTAGAAGTTGGGGATTAAACCTGATGGTTGTGTCGACGTGGACGGAGACGTGCCTCTTATACAGCAAGTCTGACAACAGAAGGTCAAGTCCAAGGCTCAAAAATATAAATTTTTTTTTAATTGGAAAATTATCAAAATCTCCCGTGTTGCTCAAGCAAACAATCTTGGTCAAATGAGTAATTTCAGCTATTTCCTCTAATTAATTCCCCTAATTATTCCGTTAGTTGTAAATGGATCCCCCCATTCCGTTAGTTGTTCCGTTATCTATTCTAGAAATCGGATCT
Source organism: Malus sylvestris (assembly GCF_916048215.2). Taxonomy (NCBI): domain Eukaryota; kingdom Viridiplantae; phylum Streptophyta; class Magnoliopsida; order Rosales; family Rosaceae; genus Malus; species Malus sylvestris. The sequence goes on from NC_062265.1 coordinate 30,914,751, forward strand.
GGGCCGTTATCTTGGGCCTTGGTCTTCAGGCTTCACATTAGTTTCGGCCATGATATGTTTTCAGACCAGGCCCACACTATTTTGGTAAAACTCTTTTATTTTTGTGGGTGAATTATATGTTGGGACTCATGTTCTTCTAAATCCCATGATCCAAGAAAATTGTCGTTATCCACCGTTCAGTCTAAATCTAACAGTGAAGATTGATCCAAAAAAAAAAAAAAAAAACAGTGAAGTAGAAAATATAATAACAAAAGTAAATGGCCACCTACAGTTGAATTAAGATCGAATAAGAAAAAGTAAATGACCACCTATTATTTGATTTAGATTGAACTCGTCATTTTGGACCTATGCAAGAGTTAGGTTGGTCTATGTTTATTTGATAATTAGCAAAAACAAGTATGGAATGAAAGCGAACGATCTTTACCTTTAAAAATTACCAAAAAAATTTTAGGAAGCGTTGCACCATTGACTCTTCCGTCAGTCTAACGGTTAGATAACCTCTTTTTATTGGACGTAACACTTCAATTGCTCATGTTTTGCTTGCATGGGTGCTACTTCTTGATACATGAACTATTCATCCTTTTAGATATAGAGAGAAGGGAAGAAAAATGATACGTGTACCCTTAATCCCTCATTATCACAAACTGTATAGAATCATGCTTCGTCACATGCATGACTAGTCGCATGATGAATGAGTCTGAAAACGATGAACTCAATTATGTACACAATTGAACCGGTTACACCTAAAACTTTCTTTGCATGCGTACCGGCATACGCTGGGTTGTTCTTGTCCATGGAGAATCCTCGAAGCTTTGCCTACACAACGTGAGTTGTGAGATTAGCAATTTAAAAACGAAATTAGCAGCTAACTAGCTCCTTAATCTTTATGTGAGGGGGAGGAGACGGAAAGGCAAGAGGGTAGCTAATTAATTATGTAATGAACAGTGATGGAAAAGCTTTCTTTCACTCATGCACGTAGACAACTTTAAACCCTAGCATGTGGGAATGTTGAATGAGATATCTTGAATTAAACTTTGAGAAATGATATAGAGTAATTGAAAATATGAAGGTCGAAGAAGACTTAGAAAGAAGACTTAAAAAGAGACTTTAAAAAATGATATGGAGTACTTGAAATTAACGAAAGATATGGAGCAATAGCGTTATAAGATTCATACAACCGACTTTACTTAGAATAAAGTTTAGTTGTTGTAAACTGTGAATTAATAGTACGTAGTAGGCCATATCTACAATTCTGATTGAAAAAAAGAGAATGAAAGGCCATGTTTGGGAGAATGATTATGTTTGGTGATATGTTCAAGAAAAGCATGTGTTCCTTCCCAGGCCATCACCCTCCACGCCTACTGCATCAAAAGCAAAGATTTCAAAAGTGCTTTTGGCTACTGCTAGCTGTAGTAGCTCTTTCTTATAAGTATCCCTTTATATAAATTAAGATCATTTAATAGTTTAGTAATACATTGTGGTTTTAAAATAGTTCAAAGCATTTTTTGTGAAAATATTTTTGAAACTAATTATTAGTAGAAATATAATGTAAGTGAATATGTGTTTCTTACATGAAGCACTTCAAGTGCTTTTAAAACCTAATAATATTTTATCTAAAAATGTTTTCAATCATTTTAAAAGCGTTTTCAAATGAGTGATAGATTAATGAGAGATTATGAACATATTATATGTGTTTTGTATCTTGCTTGTCATAAAGGAGAAAAGACATTTTCTGTGCAACATCATGCATTATTAACTAATGGTAATCAAATAGTTGCGGTTAAAATGCTTGATTGGTAATTAGAGTGCCAAATAAGTCGAGGGAACCTTGCTTTTATTTTCCTTTCCCCATACGTATAATCTAAAGTGCATGAAGATTAATGTTAGCGATGCCACATTATTGTGTAACATTGGCAACTTAATGATGTATAAAGTTAATATTTAAATAAGATAAACTCACCACTTAATACTACGATCTAGTGATATTTATTGTCATTTGTAAGCGTCAAATGCGAGTTTAAACCACATTATTATTAGCCTATTGTGAGACTAAACTCACCCCCTCCCCATAAACTCGTTAATTGATATGACATGTACACAATAATTGTTATACAATAAAATATACTAATTTGGTATAAAAATATGGCCATCGGAGCATTTTTGTGTTAAAATTTACCATTATTTTGATGAAAACACAATTTTGGTAGTGTTTTTATTTTATTTAATGACAATGTTTGATAGGTAATCTAGCAACATAATGCACTATATTTTTGGAGTACTAGTCTCTCTCTTTTAAATTATCATTTCCTTCCATCTCGTCCTATTTGAATAGTCACGACTAATTCACATCAATATCTTGTATTGACTTTTTTATAGACAGAAAGAGACAAAAAGGAAAGTGAGAGAGGATGGTAGTGAAGGGGAGAGGATTTGAAGACGAGAGAATCCTAAAGTTCTTCACCTGCCTTGTCATGGTCTCCCTTGTTTCAAACAGGTTCGATCAGGCTCGTCATGGTCTCCTTTATGCCAACTTATGTATGATATTATTCATGCATAAGATAAACGAAACCTTGAGCATAAGAATTCTAACTTATTGCATACAGCCAGGGATATTAGACAAGTTTTATTCGTAAACGGAAGACATTTATAGTCTTCATTAATTCGTGCATGAATGAGAAAGCACATTGTGTCGTGGAAAATACTTAGCCTTCTAAATCAATTTGCACATGTCACGTATAAAATGGACCACATGTTAAAGATATCACAAGGAAACTTAGCTAAGATGTATTTAATTAGCAAGAACATATGTAGAAGTGGAACACTTGACTAAAAACCTGAAAGCACAAGTCAAATTCAACACACTATTTTCTCAAAGACTAAAATTAAGACGATATCGCGACCCAACAATCCCCTCCCCAACTAATATTTGGTTAATTATTCAACTATATTTATTTATAGGTAATTCAGAGCTCGTTTGGATGTGTTTTTAAAATAACTGAGAACGTTTTGGTGAAAATGTTTTTAGAGCTAATCATTAGTAAAAATGCAAGTAAATACCGAAAAAAAAATTTAAAATACTTTTTGGAATAAGCAAATAAGTGGTGTTTCTTGCAGAAAACACTTTAAATTATTTTGGAATTCAAAAATATTTTATCTAAAAACACTTTCAATTATTTTAAAAGCACATCCAAACATATCATTAACTAGTATGAAAAGAATAACATGAGGTAAAACTTGAAAAGCACTTTTATTTACTTGGGTTTTTACTGGAACAAAAGTGATCGTGATTGGTTTTCTACTTGGACTACTTTCCTCTGCTAATTACCTTAAGGAGACACGTTCTCCTAAATCCGATGGTCAAGAAAATCATGACCATCAACGGTTCAATCTTAATCTTACGGTAAGTAGCTATTTAATTTTTAATTGTTGTATTTTTTCTTCACTGTTAAACTAATGTTGAATAGACGGTGGCTACGATTTTCTTGAACCCTGACGTTTAAGAGAACGGAACTTTTATTTTGGGGGAAAGGAAGAGCTTGTTTGGGGGAAGGGATCCGGAGGGAAATGACCGGATCCCTTCCACCAAATTCTCTCCATTAACTAATTCGAACTTTTAAAATTTAATTCAACAGTTAAAAATAAGGGCTTACTTTAAAACTTATAATAATTTTAACCATTAGATCAAATTTAAAGAATACGAATTGATTGATGAAAATGATTTGATGAAAATGATTTGATGAAATGGATCCAAAAATGATCTCTCTTCCCTTGTTTCGGGAGGAGAAAAAACTAACAATATAGTAAGCTTTCCTTTTAGAAAGATGATATGGATGCCATCATTTTGTTGACTTCGATGGTGGAATCTTAAGTTTTCCATTTGTGTGGGCTTTGAATGACTTCTCCATGTTGACCAAGTCACCACCTTATTATTTCCACACCTTTCTTCCTTCCCCTCATGATTTCCATATATAATTCTTCAACAAGTTCATATCCATAATTTTATTTCAATTTATCTCATAAATCGAACCCTTAGTTTTGTACTTTAGATTCATTTTTTTACATTGAGGAAATCGAACTCGAAGTTTGTCATAGCTCAAACCCTAATGCCAAATCCCATTTCAACTCTCGAAACACCTTGTTACATAGTAGTACTTAGTAATATACGCGAGTTCAATATTAATTTATTATGACGGATCGAAAACTTTATCGACACTCAAAAGCTTTGACTTTTACGAGTTCAATATTAATTTATTATGACGGATCAAAAACTTTATCAACACTCAAAAGCTTGGTATTTATTTAAACTTTTGTTACCACTAGAATAAGCACTCATTCATACTGGGGCAATTCATTGTTTGGATATGGAAAATTTTAATGACTTTTTGGCTTAAGCCGCATTGTTTTCAACCATTAAATAGGTGGTCAGAAACAAATACGTCTCTCGTTTGCGTGAAAATCTAAAATATACAGTCACCAACAGACATAGAATGTCAAAAGTAAGCCTCATATAAGTTCTAGACACAATCGTGGAAATTATATCAACAGAGGAAGAATGCCGGCATTATTTTAGTCCCATGTTCTATAGCTTCAAACAACGACGGATGTGTACCAAAAACATTTTTCGGTACATAAAGCGTTATCATACAAGTGATTATATTTTTTTTTTTCAAGTATTCAACCACTCGTATAATGACACTTAATATACCAATCTATGTTTCTGGTAAATTAAAATTTTTCTTTAAACGATGGAATTGTTTATTTATATTTTTGGAAAAAAAATCTTTTTGTGCGCGGAACCTGCCTTAGCGCGCCAATTGTAACGGACGAAAAAGATAATCGTAATTAATTAAGTCCTAATAATTTTATTTTAATTAATTTGGGTTGAAGACCAAATACATTGGACTGCTGACCAAGTCAAACATTCATAGTCCTCGCGCGGATTCCAACCTGCCAACCAGTGAACCCAATTCAACAGCTAGTGTCCGTTGGATTCGAACCCTCCACACATCAACGGATGAGATTATTTGGGGAATTATTATAATCACAATTACCTTCCTTATCTTTAAGCAATTGTTAATCTCAAGTTTAGTTGGTATATTATTTAAGAGCCAGTCATGTGAAGTAGTTGGTAGCTAAAAGATAAAGCTTAAATATGAACTTCTAATCAACTCAGTTTAATTAGTTAACCAGAAGCTCGAGTTTGATGTATTTTCCAATCTCGTTATAGAAGAGTCAATTAGTTGTTTCAACCATAGTTTCGATCAGAAATTCATAAAATATATTCTTTGAAATAATTTTAAAAACATGGTGCGAATTTGATTTGATTTCTTGTTTCATTATCGGAGAGCTTTGTAGGTTTGCAATAGGCGAGTTGTTTTAAATGTGGTTTTCAATATAAACATGTAAAGTTTAATGTCGATATATATTAGTAGTTGCATAGGGATTTCATATTTTGTTATTTGTGTGTGATTCTTTTAACATAACTCAATTTTACGATCAGATTCGTCTAAAAAATTATGTTAAGATTAGTCATTAGTAATTGAAGTCATTATTTGAGACGCCTCCAATTTTTGTGTCATTAATATCCTATCCATTCTTCCGAAAAACAAGTCTCCAATTTCCGGGAAATTAAACCCCCCGAAGAAAAACATTTAAATTTTATTTTTTAAAAAAGCCCCAGTTTTTCAGTTTCATTTCATTCCTCCTCTGATTATCCCGCGTTCTCTCTCTCCTCTCTCTCTCTCTCTCTCTCTCTCACACCCACCTGTCACGTGCTCCCGGCGGCACCACCGCGACTCACCACCGCCTCCCTTTAACGCACCGTTTCGGTATAAAGCCAAAGGGAGCAACCTTGTTCCTCCTTCTTTGTCCCCTTCGCTTTCTTCTCTGTAAAGCTCGCGCCTTTCTGCTGGAAGAAGTAGACGACTAAATTTTGAGGTATCTGAAACGCAGAGTTTTGGTGCGCGGCCATGGGGAACTGCAACGTCTGCGTGAGAGCTGACGTCGTCAGCGGCGACGACAAGAGTTCCAGCGGCGATAAAAACAAGAAGAAGGCCCGGGAGCGGCGGTCCAACCCGTTTTCCGACGACCCGGCCGAATCCCCGGCTCCGATCCGAGTTCTCAAGGACGTGATTCCACTTGGCCACCGGACCCGGATCGGCGACAAGTACGTGCTGGGTCGGGAACTGGGTCGGGGCGAGTTCGGCATCACGTATCTGTGCACGGACCGCGAGACAAAGCAGGCACTCGCCTGCAAGTCCATATCGAAACGCAAGCTTCGAACGGCGGTATTCACGATGGCGCACAGAGCTGAAGTCGGAGAAATCCGAAACTTCGTCTTGATTTTGGTGGTATTTTTTGTAACTTGGGTTTTTTGTGTTTGGTTCAGGTGGATATAGAGGATGTGCGGCGGGAGGTGGCGATAATGTCGACGCTGCCGGAGCACCCGAACATAGTGAAGCTGAAAGCGACGTACGAGGACAACGAGAACGTTCATTTGGTCATGGAGCTCTGCGAGGGCGGCGAGCTTTTCGATAGGATTGTGGCCAGAGGGCATTACAGTGAGCGGGCGGCGGCGAACGTCGCCAGGACGGTGGCGGAGGTGGTGAGGATGTGCCATGCTAATGGGGTTATGCACAGGGACTTGAAGCCTGAAAACTTTCTGTTCTCGAACAAGAAGGAGCACGCTCCTCTTAAAGCCATCGACTTTGGGCTCTCTGTGTTCTTCAAGCCTGGTACTTTTCTGGGATTTCGTTGAATTTTTTGATGGATTTTCGGGTTTTGAGTTTTTACGGATTTGTTTGATTTTATGTGGGCTTTGATTGAATTTTGTGGATTTTGATTTTGGTTTTGTTTGTGTGGGGGTTTAGGGGAGAAGTTTATGGAGATTGTGGGTAGTCCGTACTACATGGCACCGGAGGTTTTGAAACGAAATTATGGACCGGAGGTTGATATATGGAGCGCTGGAGTGATACTTTACATTTTGTTGTGTGGGGTTCCTCCATTTTGGGCAGGTATTCTAGTGAATTCAGCTCTCGAAATATGTTTAAAACCGGTTGGTTTTTCATTATCTGGGCGGTTCTGATTTTGGTTTGGGATTGGGAGTGTAACATTGGTTTTCCTTGTTGAAATTTTTGCAACAGAGTCTGAACAGGGTGTGGCTCTTGCAATCTTGAGGGGGGTGATTGATTTCAAGAGGGAACCTTGGCCTCAGATTTCGGACAGTGCTAAAAGCCTTGTTCGGCAGATGCTGGAGCCGGATCCCAGAAAACGCTTGACCGCACAAGAGGTGCTTGGTAAGTCTCGTCGCTGAATCTTTACCTGATGCCATTTCAAGAGAGTTGCATAGTTGTTCACGCTTCAACATTTAGATAGCAATATCATTGCGTTAATCGGTGTGATGGATGATTATTCACCTCATCTTTTTACCAAATACCTCACGAATTAATAAGGGTTTTTTGTTCTATGAATAGGGTGTTACAAGAACGGGCATTATAATCGTTTTCACAAATCCTTAGTAACCATCAAACAACTCGGACCTCCTACGCAATAAATAAATGTTGGAGTAAAAGAAGAGAAGTCATTGATGAAAACAATGTATTAACAAGATCATGTATAGTAGCAATTCTGGTTCAAAATATCATAATGCAACTGGTGAAAGGCGTATTTTATCTTTCCATAATATCATTTCAACGGTGAGTAGGGCGGGAATTAAAGGATAAGACAGGGAACCAGCTGATTTATTTATTAGTGCGAGCTACTGAAACTAGAGTTGCTGATTGGAAGCTTTCCTTAATCTCCAGTTATCAGTTTTATATCCGATCACTAGCATTTATCTATGTTTTTTGAACCTTAATTTATTCTTTTAAGCTGAGGTTTCTGTTTTGTTGTTGGAGTTTGTTGTTTCATTTCCTCCTCTGGACCTCTGGCGTTTGGCTGTACTGTAAAGTTTGTGACTTTATGACAATCACTTGGATTTTAACTGATTTAGATTGGTAAATTGGCTTGGGTGGGGGGATATAAACACTTCGTTGATTTCTTCACTTGAAACTTTTTTCAGTGAGATGGGTCCAATAGTAGAGATTCAAATAAGCAGCTAGATTGACAGAAATGTCTTTTGAAGCAAAAATCAGTTTAACCTAATTTACCCTTGCTACCTTGCCATTGTATTTCCTATTTGATTTAGAGTTTGCCATTGTATTTCCTATTTGATTTAGAGTTTCAGTCAAGGTTATATGAGAATGTTTTCGGTTTTGACCAAAAGGGCGGAACCCATTTTTTGTGCATATCAGTGTGCCATGAATTTGACTTAAACTAGAAAGAAACTGAAAATTTGTCTGTTTTTTGGCACGTCAAGTTTGACTAGCTCTGCAACATAACTTGCATTTTGTTAAATGAGTGAACTGAATTTTGCTTTGTGTTTTGTGATTACAGAACATCCATGGCTACAAAATGCGAAGAAAGCTCCAAACGTTCCATTAGGAGATATAGTGAGGCCGAGACTCAAGCAGTTCTCAGTAATGAATAGATTCAAAAAGAAGGCCCTAAGGGTAAGCATCAGTAACCATTACTTTATGTATATCAGCTGAAATATTGGCTACTATTTCAACGATGTGTGATTCACGCAGTATTTAACATTTGGGGTTTATTTTTCTTCCAATCAAATACTGTAGGTGATCGCAGAACACTTATCTATTAAAGAAGTTGAAGTAATCAAAGACATGTTTACGTTGATGGACACTGACAAAAATGGCAAAATAACATATGAGGAGTTGAAGTTGGGGCTCCGCAAAGTTGGTTCACAATTGGCTGAACCGGAGATTAAGATGTTGATGGAAGTGGTGAGTTCTGCGGTTTTAAATCATTACCGGAGTTTTTGTGTTTCATTTTTCATTTAACAAACAAAACGATGTCTTCTGTGTTACTTTTCTTTCTATAGGCTGATGTTGATGGGAATGGCGTTCTGGACTACGGAGAGTTTGCAGCAGTAACAATTCACTTGCAGAAGCTGGAGAACGATGAGCATCTACACAGAGCATTCGTGTTCTTTGATAAAGATGGAAGTGGATATATTGAATTAGGTGAGCTAAGGGAAGGTTTACGAGATGAATCAGGTGAAACTGATATTGAGGTGCTGAATGACATCATGCGTGAGGTCGACACTGACAAGGTTTGACTTTCGAGCCTTTTTTATTTGTTCATAACGTAACATTTATACTGGACTTGCTCCTTACATCCTGTGTTTCCAGTATTCTTGTACGATTGCCCCATATGTTATAATTTATTGTTCGTTCTTGCGAATCATCAGGATGGACGCATCAGTTATGAGGAGTTTGTTGCGATGATGAAAACGGGAACTGATTGGAGAAAGGCATCTCGACAGTATTCAAGGGAGCGATTCAAGAGTTTAAGCCTCAACCTTATGAAAGATGGTTCCTTGCAGCTTCACGACGGGCTAACTGGTCAAGCCATTGCCGTGTAACTCCTGTTCTTATTTAGATTGTGCATGCTTGCCGCGGGATACTTCTCTTTTACTGTCGATACACCTGAAAATCGCGGCAGATGGGGTTTTGTCAACTGAGATTTGAGGGCAGATACCGAATCAATCAATCCTCTCGGACTCCATTGGCTTGACTTATCGGTAGGTTGTTAGCTTGTGGCTTCAAGGACTGCATGTTTGTCGGTATCATCGAGGCTCGTGTATACATACGTAGTACGTAGTTCTCCCATCGTGTTGTACCTGTCAACTACACTTGTATATTTGTCATACCTACATCATTTTGTGTTTGATGGTTTGCTCACTAAATTGGATGGCAAGCGATTTGTTTCTTCATTGACCTTGTGGGCTTTGAGGGTGTTCTCATTTTTGGTATTTGTTAAAAGTGATCCTGATTTGCTGTGTCATCTTCGCGAAAATGATTTGTGCACGCCTCTTTTCTCCTTATGCACGTCTTTGTTTAATATTCGTGCGTTGATTCTCATTTAGATTATTCAATCTAAGGGTTAAAAATGTACATGCAAGAAAACAGGTGTACGAAAGTCATATTTCGTTAGTTAGTTAATCCATTGAATTTGGCTTTTGCAATGACCCTACCAGAGATTTTTTGGCATGATGAGAACACGGTCTGTACATGAAGTGTTATAATACAAGTAATTGAAATTTTTTTATTTTAAGCATCCAACCATTTGTATTAAGATATTAAGTGTGCTAGTCCTTTTTTTGATATATTGAAAATTTTCTATGACCTACTTGTCGCATTCTTACGTTTTTAATGCTAATGATGGTTGTTATGCAAATAAATTGTATTATGACATTTGGTGTGCTGGGCTATAAAAAAATAAATGTTTTTTTTTATGAGTACATCGATATTTTTACACTGAGGGGATAGGGAATTCGGTCAAGCCACACAATGAGCAGCCTAATCTGGTATCGAATTCGTCATTCACGAGATTCGAATCTAAGACCTCACTTTTAAGCTAAAAGAAATACCATCATACCCTAGTATTGAGTGACGATTATAAAAAGATAATTATATCCCTTAAAATATTAATATTGTGTACTTAATTCACCTCTAAATTATACTCAACCCAAATCACAAAGATATTCACCAGAAGGCGCTTGATGATATTCTGGAAATCTGTTTGGGCCCCACTATTGTAAGGGCTCCACTCAGCTCAGCTCAAAACCTTTTTTATGGATTTATTAATTATGTTTTTTTATTTATCATAAAGAATTATGTTTGAAAAGTAAAAACCATTATATTGTTTTTTTTTCATACTTATTATGTTTAAAATAGGATGGCACAATCTACGTACTTATTTATATTTTTTATGTAGTTCTTTTAATTCTCGACCGTCGGATCGAATGAATAATATTATTTATAAATGTGCGGTTTCTTTTGCACATTAACTAAGAGCTAATCCAACACTATCACAATATCATATTTTTATTTTTTGTGTATTAATTCATAAACAATCAAATCTCTTTAAAGTTATATCATCGAGATCAAACTGATTTTTTAATTTTAAAGAAGTTATAATAGAGGTGTAATAAAAATATTATTCGATTGACTTATTTATTCTTGATGATTATTTTAGTTCTTAAATAGGATTCTTGTCCATTAAGTATTTTAATTCTTGCATATTTTTGTCTCGTGGACGACTATAACCATGTGCAGGCGTGAGACCAAAAAAAGATAACAAAGATATATATATATATATATTTTTTTTTCGAAAAGAAAACAATTGGTGGCGAACTATGTTTATCCACCCCTTCGGACCTAGAAGAGGCTAGTGGGAGCTGCACACTACATGTGAACACAATCAAACAGATTCACAGCTTATAAAATGCCGAATTGAATACCTTCAATTATTTACTTTAAAGAACTGCTGGTTGTATTTTTGAACAACTTGTCGTGGTTCAAAGATATATTACAATATCATATCATTGTCAACCACAAATTGAGCTACACACATTACAATATCATCTCTAATCATTTCAAATTCATCTCAAAATATTTATTTCGGGAGTAGGCACAAATTTTTTTTACAAAAAAGCTTATTAACACAATCATTCCAATTACTTAAAGAAAAACTAATCAAAAGAGCTTAACGATAATGAAAATAATAAAGGATAAAGTAAATGCTACCAGAATTGATTTTTTAGTATAAAAATGTGGTTTTTATTAAAGTTTCAATTAATTAATCATTATTAAACCATTTCCCCTTAATTAATTGGGACCCACCTTATACTCCCCATGATATCGTCCCCGGCGGGTACTCTTCCCAAATCATAACGGAAAATAACGAAATCCAGAAAACGCACCACAGAAAGTTCGAAAATTCGAAAACCCGAATCCGAATAGCAGCGGCGGCAATGGGGGTGGACTACTACAACATACTGAAAGTTAATCGGAACGCGAGCGAGGACGACCTGAAGAAGGCCTACAAGCGGCTCGCCATGATTTGGCACCCGGACAAGAACCCCGCCGGGAAGCGGCCGGAGGCGGAGGCCAAGTTCAAGCAAATCTCCGAGGCCTACGACGTCCTCAGCGACCCCGCCAAGCGCCAGATCTACGACCTCTACGGCGAGGAGGCTCTGAAATCGGGGCAACTTCCGCCTCCCTCTTCTTCCTCCTCCGCCCGCTCCTCCGCCGCTTCGGGCCACCACTACTACGCCAACCACAACAACCAGCGCCACGCACACCCGAATACGTCGTCGTTCACGTTCAGTCCCAGGGACGCCGAGGACATTTACGCCGAGATTTTTGGATCCGATGGCGACGGAGGCGGGATTGGGGGCGGAGGGAGGTATAGAGATGGGTTCTTTAGGACGTCCAATGGTGGTGGGCCAGAGTTTGCGGGACCCAGTGGGGCTGCGCCTGCGAGGAAGGCCAATGCGGTTGAGAATTTGTTGCCCTGCAGCTTGGAGGAGCTCTACAAGGGTGTCAAGAAGAAGATGAAGATTTCCAGAAACGTCTACGATGCCGTTGGTGCTGGGTAATTTTACTCTACTGCACTATCAATCTTTCATTTCCCAATTCTTTATTTTCTTTAATTTAAAGCAAAAGCCCCTATCTTTATCTTGTTCTTCTTGTTTTCTTATATTTGCAATGCCAATTGGTATTTGGTTAGTCTTTCTTTCTTTAGAAATGTTAGTGTTGTTAGTCAAGCCTTAATCTTTCCCTTTGATAGGTTACCCGATTGCGAAATGTTTTGAATAATGTATGACGTTTGTATTAATCTTTCATAAGTAGAGTGGAAGACTAGCAGTAATAAAGTGTAAACAAGTGTATTGTGTGGTTTTCACATTTGGATTTGGATGCCGCATATATAGTCACGTAAAGGCACTCGTTAAATCAAATTTAGCGTGAACAACTTGGAAACTTGTTGGTTTAGTATATTGAGTTGGTTTTGTTGTGGGAAATTAGTAAATGGAACACCTTCCAGATATGTTTGTGATTGGTGGGTGATTGGTGGGAAATTTAGCGTGAACATCTATAGCCGCATTGTTTATCTCTTACCTTTCCTACTTTTCATCTCACTGATTATTTGATCTGCAAGATCGAGAGCTACCTGGGCTTGCTTATGTAATCAGATGTTTGGAGCATCTTGCAATCAGTCATATCTGTAATTATTGAAATAAAGCCTTGATGTTGCCGTTCGAGGAAAGGTCAAAGTGTTATTCATGTTATATGAGCAATCTTGTACCAAAAGTGAAAACTACTTATCCCCTGTAATGCGATTAGAGAAGTAAAGCTGGTGATGCACAACCTTTTTTTGTTTTGAAGTTTGTAGGTGACTAGCCATTATGTAATGACGTATATAAAGTTTAATACATATTACTTATCAGAAAATGGATAAATCTAGTGAAGCCGTTTCTGTATCTATTTTCCTTTTCCCTGTTAAACGTCTGCAAGAGTATGTAATTTTCAGTAAGCATTCGGCTTTTGTTAACTTTGGCCTGATGCATGATTAATTCCTTGCAGTAAGGTTCGGACTGTGGAGGAGATTTTGACCATTGAGATCAGACCAGGTTGGAAGAAGGGCACAAAGATCACCTTCCCTGAGAAGGGTAACCAAGAGCAAGGTGTGATTCCAGCGGATCTAATTTTTATTGTAGACGAGAAACCACACGCACTTTACAAGAGGGACAGTAATGACCTGGTGGTCAACCAGGAGATAACACTGCTGGAGGCACTCACTGGCAAGACTCTTGACCTTACCACCCTAGATGGACGGAATCTCATGATCCCGTTGACTGATATCATCAAACCCGGAGCTGAAATGGTGGTACCAAATGAGGGAATGCCGATCTCAAAAGAACCTGGAAAAAAGGGAAATTTGAGAATCAAGTTTGATGTCAAGTATCCTTCAAGGCTTACCACAGAACAGAAATCTGATCTGAAAAGAGTTCTGGGAGGAGTTTCATTATGACTGCCAACGATGGATCTCATGGTTGACAATAATGTAAATACAATACGTTACGTGTATGCTATTTGAAGATTGTGAATACTAGAAGCTTTCTGGGGTGAGAAAGGAAGAGCCACGGACACTGTTTTAGCAAGGGCTCCTGCAACCTGCATTTGGAATTTGGATGCGTCGTGCGGCACGAGGGAGTTGATTAATGTCATTTTTTGGTTCAGTTCATTAATTTTTTCATTTGATTTGCATTCTATATGCCTTGAAAATATGCTTGGATTTTGATTAGAAAGTAAAGTGAGTTGCTCACTTGTTGAAATCGAATGGTTAAATTTGACGTTTTGGGGGATTCTTAGCATTTTCGGCCATTATTTTGAGTTGCACTCAATTTTGTTCCTGCCTTTTGTCAGGTTAGCTTTCCTTTACAAACAAATTTGTGTTTTTTTTTTGTTTTTTTCTCGGAATGTTTTAATATAGGCGCTTCGTTTTTAATTTTTTTTAGACTAAACATTTTTTTTAAATTGATTAAACATTTTTTTGGTGATTAAATTTTTTTTTTTCATTTTATTTGAAGTTAAAAATTTTCACAGTACTTCTTTATGGTCTTTTGTATTTCCTGTTAGTCCTGTACGGATGAATTTATTATGTATCTCTTATTTAGGGTGATTTCATTTTTTTTTATTGTTTATTGTAATACTTATTTTAATGAATATAATGTTCAAACTTCATTTGGCATCTTGGTGCATTTAGATTTTTCGTAGATTTGAATTTTTGGTACATTTGGCTTCTAGATGCTTTGGATTTTATGGTGAACTGAAGATTTAGTCCCTGAATTATTGAGTGAAATTTAGGTTTCAAAACTACTTTTCTGTAAATAAGTTCTTGAGTTCATTAAAAACTGCTAATTTCATTCATATATATTCAAAGCTATTCTATCAATTTTGATTGAATTCTACATGAATTGTGAGCGAGTCTTTAAAAGCACAAATTGCTAATTGACCCAATAACTTTATGAAAGCAAACAGTCCTCAAGGAGACATTCTACATTAATCTCGACGCTCCTCAAGCCAACAATAATTAAAATCAAAACTTAAGGCCAACTTGGCTAACCCTATGCACTGCTGCATAGGCGGATACAAGTGATTCTATTTATTGTGCATCGTGTGATTAATTTTTGTCAGGTACTGTTTATATTTAATTTTAAATAAAAAAATTTACAATAATTTTTAATCGTATGATGTACGATAAACGGATATGATTTTAGGATCTTCGGAATCCTCACAAAGAGGATCCGGCGAGGATCCTCACTCGAAATCGAAACCTTAAATGGAGTGAAAAAGGGAAAATTGCAAATAAAAGAATCCAATATTATTCGTTAAATTGTTGCTAGGCCCGCTTTCAAAAGCTGGACAGGCTTGAGTAGTCCAATTACAGTAGAAGGAAAAAAAGCCTAAAAGCAATAATGGGCCTTACAAAAAAACATTGAGGAATAAAGAAATTGCAATAAAAGAACCCAATTTATATTGGATAGAGCTACTCACACACTCATTTTTACCTTCTACATACTCTTGTTAATTTTTGTCCATTAGTTTTCTCCAATTTATTTGATCTGACGGTCGGAAATTGCGAATGGTATGTGAGAGATAAAAATGAGAATGTGGATAGCACCACTTCTTATGTTTGGTTGCACTTCCATCTTCTATTTCAAATAAAATAAAAAGCTACTCTTACTCTTACTACATTTATACCCTCTCTCTAATAGTGATTAGAACCGCATGTGTGGGTAGGTCCTACTTCTACTAAAGAGGTGTACGAATTTGGTATGAAAAATAAGGTTGCATTTTATTTTTTGAAACAATAATAGGGTTTGCATTACTGTTCCAAAAAATATTATCTTTATTTTTTCTTCTGTCGAAAATGAGTAATGCTATCAAAAATACAAACAAGAGAAAGCTTAAAGGCCCAACAGAGAGAAAGTAAGCATCTAAAGCAACCTAAGCTAACTAAGACGTGAATGTAACCAAATTAGTTAGAGTAATGTGGTGACGTTAGAGTTAGAGCTCTGTGCTTATTCTTCTGCACTCATATTTGATTCTTTGTTCCTTTAACTTAATTTAAATTGAATTAGAATATTTTTCGAATCAAAATTACTAAGCCTTACGGTGAGATTTTCTTTTTCCATTTGATGAATTCATGCTCCTAAGACAACATAAAATGTTTACATCAGAAGGAAAAAGTTATACATAAAAGGAATCGTGCAAGCCTAAGAGCATTTCCTTCCCTTAGGGCAATAATTGCTCAGGTGATTAGGTTATAGACAATTATTGCCTTAGTAAATAGTAATTGCATAAGTGCATCTCTATGCAGTAAATGAATTGTCCAGACAATAAAAACCTCTTTTTCTCCCCTCTTCCTCTTCCTCTTCCTCTCCCTCTCCCTCTGTTTGCGCATCCAGTCTCTGGGAGCAGCTCACCCAACACCCAGCACCCTCGTAAACCCATCTCCGTCCCCACCGTCTCTTGCTGATGCATCCTCGCAAACTCACATGTAAAAATTTTTGGGCATGGCTGACGTTAGCATGATGTCACATCACTCGGATACTGTCGGGTGCAAATTACTTGACTGCTTCGTCCAGCAGGCACCCCCTTTTTTTTCGACTACTTTCAATGGATTGGAGTTTTTTTTATTTTATTTTATTATTTTATAAAGATTTTGGGCAAAAATTGCCCAATTGCCCGAGAAAAAGGGGTGGGGAAGTAACTGCTCTAAATGAACCATTTTGTAAGAAAGATAAGGCAGTCTTTGGTAAAAACACGAGGAAAAAAAAGTAGTGTGTAAGAGATAACATTAACAAATGTGTGATGTTTCACCTTCTGCTTGTAAAAACACGAAATTCAAACAAAGATACAGGAAGTTCAACTTTCGAATGTATAAAGAAACAAGAAAGTGAAAGCTACATATATAAAAATGAATGCCTCTTTCTCAAAAGATTTCTTTTGTAAAAAGAAATAATATGTTACTTGAGACAGCCAAACCGTATAGTTGGACTGCATTATTGAACTGGACATGTGGCGCTCTCTCTTAAGACTCATATCTCCATCGTTGCTTTTTTAGAGGATAAATTTTTAGTTGTGACGAAAATATAGATGGTACACTACATGTTTTTATGTAAGTGGTGAAAATTTTTAATTTTTAAGTTATTAACCTTTTAACACACATAACCCACCATTTATATAGGGACACATAGTGTACCATCTCGTGTGACGGTCACATTGAAAAATCTCTCTCTTTAGAGAGGCTGCAGATCACATTTCCCGTTTATTTGATATGAAACCCTAGTTTTTGTTCTTATGCTTGATTGACACCCTTGCACAATAGTGCTTCAATAAACTATAGGATCAAAGTTAACGTTTCATACGAATACTCTCAACTTAAATACAAACATTTGGTCATATCAATACAAGCAATATTAACGTAACAAAATTGCTCGACTCCTTACAGTTAAGGCATTATTCATCTTTATCTTTAAATTGCAATCTAAAAAGAAAGATTTATGCAAACCCATCACGTTGTAGTCGATCTTACACATAATGTAATTAAGTATTTCTCCTAACAAGACCAAACCATCAAACACATGGAACCATGCAGTACTAAATACGAGATAGATCTTCCAAAGAACAAGG
The DNA here is from genome assembly GCF_916048215.2 of Malus sylvestris. Classification (NCBI taxonomy): domain Eukaryota; kingdom Viridiplantae; phylum Streptophyta; class Magnoliopsida; order Rosales; family Rosaceae; genus Malus; species Malus sylvestris. The sequence continues at coordinate 30,932,354 of NC_062265.1, forward strand.
CTCTTTTCGAATAAGCCATTATTTTTCTTATTCAAAGATCAGCCTGTGTTCTCACATCAAAAATTCTTTGCAGATGAAGAGATGTCAAAGGAACTTCTTACTTCCCAAACAGATATCCCTACATCTATGTATAAACGCTAAGAGAATCAAACAATCAAACGCATGATTACTTAACAATCATGTTACTATCAGACGACTAACAGTTAAACCGAACACATTGGCTAATTAACTACCAGATACCGTTCTCCAACTTTTTTCGTTTTGTTTAGATTCTTTGTTGGCTTGTTTTGGCATGAGAGTGTTTATAATCCCATATCAGTAGGTTTTTGGGATCCCGTAAAGTACTAATTAAGTGAATAAACAACAAATTGTTAATTGGAAACGCTAAAGTTAATTTGAAAAGGACAATCACAACCCTTGGAGAGGTTAGGTCATCTCAATATATAATATATATACTAGTTCAATTGCGTAGAAAAAAAAAAAAAAAGCCTTAAAACAATACTGGGCCGTTAAAAAAAATTAAAAAAATTGAGGAATAAAGAAATTTGCAATAAAAGAAACCCAATTTATATTTTCTTCTCACTTTCGTCTTCTATTTCCAAAAATATTATCTTATTTTTTATTTTGTCGAAAATGAGTAATGCTATCGAATTTGTCAATAGCTCAAATGAGTTAAAGTTAGGCATCTAAAACAAACTAAGCTACACTAGCTCAAATGAGTTAGAGTTGTGTGCTTATTCTTTTGAATTAAATTTGATTCTTCCTTCTTATAATTTAAGTTGAATTATAATATTGTGCGAATCAAAATTGCTAAGCCTTACAGTGAGATTTTTCGAGTTTTCGTTTTCCGTTTGATGGATTCATGCTCGTAAGTCAACATAAAAATGTTATTATCAGAAAGAAAAAGTTATACATAAAAGGAATCGTGCAAGCCTAAGAGCAATTTCAACCCATAGGGAAATAATTGGATAATAGGCAATTATTGGTTTAGTGAATGGTAATCGCATGAGCACATTTCCATTCCGTAAATGAATTGTTCAGGCAATAAAAACCTCTTTTTCTCTCCCCTCCCTCTTTTTTCATTGTCCCCTCTTCCTCTCCCTCTCCCTTTGTCTGCGCCTCCAGTCTTCGGGAGCAGCTCGCCCAACACCCTCGGAAACCCATCTCCGCCCCCGCCGCCTCCCTCAACCACCATCTCCTGCGACTGCACCCTCACAAACTCATTTTTTAACACCTGCAAAAAAATTTGGGCATGGCTGACGTTAGCATACGACGTTAGATCACTCGGGTGCTGGGTTGGGTGCAAATTAACTGACTGCTTCGTCTGGTAGGCTTGTGCCCACGTTTTTCCGACTTTTTTCAATGGGCTGGAGCTTTTTTTTAAATTTTTTTTTAAAAGATTTTGGGCAAAAATTACCCAAATGCCCGACAAAAAGGGGTGAGGTGGTAACTCGTAACTGCCCTAAAAGAACCATTTCGTAAGAAAGATAAGGCAGTCTTCGGTAAAAACACAAGAAAAAAAGAAGCAAAGTGTGTGTGTCTGTGTGTGTGAGAGAGATCAAACAAAAATGTTGTCACATCCCCACCCCGCCCCCACCACATTTCGGGTTCGACTCCGTCGTAGCACGATATTATTCGTTTTGGGCCCCGACCACGCCATCACAGTTTTATTTCTGGGAACTCACATGAGAACTTCTCAGTGGGTCACCCATCATGGGACTGCTATCGCATGAACTTGCTTAAGTTTGAAGTTCTGATGGAATCCGAAGCCAGTGGGTCACCCATCATGGGACTGCTATCGCATGAACTTGCTTAAGTTTGAAGTTCTGATGGAACCCGAAGCCAGTGGGCTCTCAAAAGGCCTCGTGCTAGGTAGAGATGAGAATATATATATAAGGTTTACATGATTCACACTCCTGGGCGATGTGGGATCTTACAATCCACCTCCTTTAGAGGCCCGACGTCCTCGTCGGCGCACATCCGGCCAAGGATTAGCTCTGATACCAAATTGTCACATCCCTGCTCGGGCTCCTATCACAACCCGGGCTTGACTCCGCCGTAGCACGATATTGTCATCTTTGGGCCCCGACCACGCCCTTACTATTTTTATTTTGGGAACTCACGCGAGCAGAACTTCACAGTAAGTCACCCATCATGGGATTACTCTCGCGCGAACTCGCTTAACTTCGGAATTCCGATGGAACCCGAAGACAATAAGCTCCTAAACATATATGATGTTCCATCTTCTGCTTATAAAAACACGAAATTTAAGCAAAGGTGTGCAGGACGTTCAACTTTCGAATGTATAAAGAAACACGAAAGTGAAAGCTACGTATATTAAAATGAATGCCTCTTTCTCAAAAGATTTCTTTTGCAAAAATAAATAATATGTTACTTGAGACAACGAAACCATATAGTTGGACCGCATTATTAAACTGGACATGTGGCACTCTCACTTAAGACTCGCATCTCTACATTTGTTATATGACTATGATAACATGGTATTTATAATATGTGTAATCATGTGTAAAGGTACACTATAATATTGGTGTACTAATATACATATGATTGTAGTGAAATATATTAATAAATAAATAAATAAAATAAAATAATAATTTATTTATTTAATTATAAATGCTATGACCAGTTGTATTTCAATGTGAAAAATACAACTCGTCCAGAAAGGTTATTTCCATCTCTATATATTTGTCAAATCATTTTTTGTCAGATTCATTCAATTTCATTCTTCCTCTTTGATTCATATCCTTCACATCATAATGTGATCAATAGTCTAAGCGATATCGGTTTCGATCCTGTGAAGTACCCTATTTCCATCAGTTTCTTCAGAGGCAGCAGATCACATCTCCAGTTTATTTTATATGGAACCCTAGCTGTTGTTCTTATGCTTGACCGACACCCTTGGCCAATAGTGCTTCAAAGTTAACGTTTGATATGAACACTCTCAACTTAACTACAAACATATTTGGTCCTATTAATACAAGAAGTATTAACGTTAGAACATTGCTTAACTCCTTACAGTTATGACGTTAGTCATCTTTATCTTTAAATGATAATCTAACACGTATTTTAAAATGACTTTTTTTTTAAAACACAAAAAGAAAGATTTCTATAGACCCGTCAAGTGGTAGTCGATCTTACACGTAATGTAATTACGTATTTCTCCTAACTGAGTCAAACAATCAAACGCATGGAACCATGCATTACTGGACACGAAATAGGTCTTCTAAAGAACAAAGGCTTTCTCGAATAAGCCAATTCATTTGAGACCCTCATGGATCCACTATTTTTCTTATTTGAAGATCAACCTGCGTTTCCATATCGAGAATTCTTTACAGATGAAGAGATGTCAAACGGGTTTCTTACTTTCCAAACGGATATCCCTACATTTATGTATAAACGCTAAGAGAATCAAACAATCAAACACATGATTACATAACAATCATGTTACTATCAGACTAACAGTTAAACCCAACATGACCCCCATATGAACAGTAGGTTTCTGGGATCCCATAAAGTACTGATTAAGTACATAAACAACATGATGTTAAGCTTGGAAACGTTAAAGTTAATTTGAAAAGGACAATCACAACCCTTGGAGAGGTTAGGTCATCTCAATATATATAATACACCTACTAGTTCAATTATATGCATAGAAATAGAAAAAACATATATATAATAAGGTGGATATGTAGCACCACTTTTTACATACGTTTTTGTGGACTCACTCAGTAGTGTATTTCAAAGACTAGAATTGTTTATCTTTTAAAACATCATTCATAGATCATTTTTACAAGAAACTAGAAAATCCAAAATCATCAAGACATTCCTTTGTAGTGAAGAAAATGGACAAATATGGTTCTACAAAGAAACCCTAAACCCTTAATCTAACGGTTATGTAGTTTTTGATTTTGGTATTTTTGTAGAAAGATCTTTAAAGGAAAACCTAAAAATAGACAGTTTAGATCATGGAAACGCAATACGAAATAAGCTAAACTAAAATATGTGTTCAAAATTATTAAAAAAAAAATTGATGCCACGAATCCGTCCCCATAGATGATAGTGGCACAGTGGGGTGGCCCTAAACAGCAGGGTAGTTTGTGACTTGTAGTGCAGAATGAGGTTAACAACTTAATATATGGTGGGAGCAGACCTAAAAAGAACCTAATAAACGATAAATGTGATTCGCACCCACTCCACTGTATGCATGCCACTAGGCACACCCGATAATATTCTTTCCGAAAGTAACTTTCCCCCTTGTCTTTGGGCTTTCATTTCACTATCTAGCTTTTCAACAATATTCCTCGCCAAATGCATGTTAACAAAATTAAATAACAAAAACAAAACCACCCATAGAAAAAGCCAATCCATATATATGTATATGTATATGTATGTATCAATGTGTGTTTCTGCTGACTTTGTCATTCAAGCCTCGTGGATCATATGACCATGAAGCAGTGTGTTTTAAAAGGCTTTTTTAGACGTTAGGCGGTTAACTATTGACACGATTAATTCTAAGTGTTTAAAAAATAAGAAAAGACGTCTAGACCTGATTAGGCTCATGTCTAGGTTGCAATTCTCACTTAGGTGTAAAATAGATGACTTTCATTTTTTCAATAAATTATAAGAGACTTGTTAGATACTTGGATGAACACTCATTATATGTTTGTTCCCCATGTTTTTAATATGTTCTATTACTTTATATGTCATTCTATTTTACAATTTATGTATCCAAATACAATTATGTATTTTCTTGAAGTATAAGTAGATATTTATTTATATGTGATATAATAAATTTAACTAAAATTTAAAAACCATTTAAGCCCCTGCCTAGACGTCTAGGCTAGGCAGTGCGCCCAACTAGCACCTAGCGCATTTTATAACCTTACCGTGAAGTGATAGGCAAATGCATACAGAACAAGTGGTGCTCCAGCATGCAAAGAAAAAAAACCCGAAAATATGCAAGAATGAGAATTAGAAGTTTCGAACCTAAAATTTCTTAAACTAAAGTTTATAAAAACATGCATGTTTAAGAATTTCTCTGTCCTAAAATCTTAAACTGATAAAAAAAAAAGGAGCCAATAATGTATACCAAGTTAACACTTATCAGATGATTGTTAATTGTAAATACTAATCGATCATCACCAATCTATTAATGATATGTATACAGTTGGTTTAATTTGATGGCACAAATGGAGTTGGACATGTGAGAACAAATCTTTCAATATATTTAAAGACATTTAAAGGGTATGAGAAGAACAACATGAACACGTGTTCGTGCCTGCATGCATTAACTTTAGGTAAACGAAGGAGTCCCGTCCAGTTGAGGGGACCATTGTGCCTTTTTACCTTTTTTTTTTCTTTTATAAATTCTTTGTTCTTTTCTTTTTTGGTGGCCTGGAATTGTAAAAGAACAAACGTCGACAGCTTTTGAATAATATTTGGTTACTCAAAAAATGATTATGAGTTCATATTTGAAATTGTTTATTGCTGATTCATAAAATATCGTGTTTATAATTAAAACCGTTCATATTATAAATAACTATAAATATCGCATCTGTAAAAGAATTAATTAAAATTAAGGTTGTTTAGTCATTGAACTGTATAAAAACAGATGAACGAAATTGACAGAAAGCATTAAGAACCATCTATGTATTTTCTACAATAAATTGACCAAACGATGTTAGTTTTAATTCTTTTTTTTTGCAGATATGATCTTTACAGAATAATTTGTAATAAAAACGATTCTGATAATAAGTAAAAAGCTTTTTGATTCGAGCATGAAGAATTTATAAAAATTCATTACTTATCTTTAAGTAGAAAAACAGTGTTCTTTGCTTTTTGTTTAAAACGTGAAACTTGACTAATCTATATAATATAAAAATATAATTCAAGAATAGTCCAACTCGTGAAACGCTTAGTCCACCACAAAATAAAAAATTCGGTAATAATACTAAATGCCTGGTCTAACTGAATTTTTTACTAATCCAACACAAAATAATAAATTTGACATAGATCCATTTTTTGTATTTCACCATAGACATGTAACCACGTATCAAATATTTGTTCAATTTTGTTTGTTATTACCGTTTTTTTTTATTTAGTTCGATTGCTAAAAATAAAAATATATGAGTTTAAAAAGAAAAGAAAAAATGTAATATCATTTTTTTTTTCAAGCTTATTTTTAGCTACACCTCCTTTATTATTACTTTACTTAAAAGTTGTCATTTTATTTTCTGAAACCTAACATTCGCTTTACTTTGCCTCATGGGACTCGATTTTGATGCCAGTTTCCCCCTGAAACTTGAAACTCATCTATATAAAACTCAAATCGCTGTACATTGCATTAGATCTATTAGTTTCTTATGTGGGTTTAATTTGGATGAACCAGGCTAATCAATTTCTTTTTTATATCTTCAATTTCTTTTAAACTTAGTATTCTCTGATTGTTTAATGTTGATACATAATGAAGATTTATAATCAAACCATTGCACATGATCTTATTGAGTGTTGGGTCTCATATATGTATTAGGAGACGACCTATTAGTTTCAAGGAGAAAAGAGAGTCCACAAATTAGAGTGAAACGAATTTTGATTTTCATAAAGTAAAGTGGTGACTTTTAAATTACATGAGACAAAATAAAATTAAAATAGAGTTCCAAACGACATAGCTAAAAATAAGCCTCTTTCACCATATTTCTTTTTATGTTTTTAAAATTTTTTCCTGAGTTTTATAGATGTCTTTCTCATTTGGATAAAATGCATTATCATCCACATATCAAATATCTATATTTCCCTACACATACCATGAGTTCGATGGCTGTCGTTGCAGGATCTAAACGATTGCAATATCATATGTAATTGTTACTGGACGGAAAAAAAAAAATATATATATATAGAGAGAGAGAGAGAGAGGAAGCTTTTAAGGGGAGAGATCCCTTTTTTTTTTTTGAAAAATGGGAACATCCTTTTGAACGTGGGAGAAGACAAGATAAGAGTAGTGAGTCACTTTAAGGGATAGGATCCCCATTTTTCAAAACAAATGGGGACACCCTTTTGACCGTTAGATTTGGTTTTAATGAAATTTTGTGGTTGAGATTCTGTGGCCTGTGATTTAATCTCAACCACAGAATTTCATTAAAACCAAATCTAACGGTCAAGAGGGTGTCCCCATTTGTTTTGAAAAATGGGGATTCCATCCCTTAAAGGGACTCACTACTCTTATCTTGTCTTCTCCCACGTTCAAAACTCTATAGCCATTCTACCAAATTTAAAAATTAAAAAAAAAAAAAAAAAAAACTCTATACTCATGTTTTTACCTTTTTATCCCTCTATGTGGTAGTTTTGTTTTGCTAGAAGACTACAAATTGAAATAATTTTTTCTTAAAATCTGAATCAAATAAGAGTATTTTTGGATTGTGATTATTTTAAATTTTTTGTCTTCGGGATTTATACATATAGAAGAAGAAAATATAATAACAGTAAATAATATTATAAAAAATCCTGGCAAAGAACTATTGCATACCAAGAAATTGAAAGAAAGCAGGATAAAGAGGGAGATCGAGAGAGTTGGCCTTAATTCATCAAAAGCTTGGAACTGCAAGAAAAATAATAATCAATTTAAATGGTCGTATAAGCACATGAACAAGAATGCAGAGATTGTAAATAATTGATAAAATCTCACACAAAAAGGATAAAACAATAGAGAATTAAAGCCATAGAGATTTAGTGAAATCGTTACTATTTGTAATCCTGTCATACGGTTACAAACTACAAATATATAAAATTTGCTAATATACAAACTAATGAAGTGAAACACCTCTTCCTTATGGATCTGCAACATTTGAAGTAAAGGGAGAACTAAAAATTACCATTTTCCGATCCCTCATCAAAACCAAATCCTTACCAAATGGCCAGAACCTCCACGCTGCCTTTCTATCTACTGCAGTAAAATGCCCCAAGAGCATCAGATTTTTTATGGGATTTTATTGAAAAACTTGTTGGGATTTTACTGAAAAACTTGTTCTTGTGGAATTTTATAATTAGGGAATATGCATGTAATGGATGTTCGTTCAAGTCTCTGGTTTTGTACCATGAAATACTTAGTTTTGAACACAAAGCGGACAATTTTACGTACCCCTTTGTTCTCAAGGCGTGCAGTGAGATGTTGGCTGTAGAAATTGGGAGGAAGGTTTCAATTCATCGTAAGTTATTTGCAAACCGAGTTGCTCCGTCGCAAAGATTATTCAACTCGAGTCAGAGTCGCATGCTCAACTCCACCAAATAAGGTTGTTGCTACTTCGGAAATCGGGGTTTCACTGCCCACTGTAGCATGCTTCTAATCTAAACTCGATCGCTGCCGTTTCAAAGTCACGTCTGAATCCATCGATGGATTCCTTCCAAATTTTCTCCTCTATATTTTTAGCCATAATAGACTTCAAATTCATTCTTGATAAGACATGATGGAGAAAGAAATCAATGCCAAAAAGAGCCAGAGAAGAGAAGAAGAGAAGAAAATAAAGAAAAATACCTGAGAGACTGAGACAATTGAGTTTTTGCGTGGTGGATGGTGGAAGAAAGAGAGAAACCGAAGGCAACTGCTCATAGTAGTTCCAAACCAAACCACGTTCATCTTCTCTCCTGTGTAGCAATACTGGTTTTACCATTTTATCCTCATTTTAGAAACTTTTTTGGATTTTGATTGTGAAGGAGACAAAGGGCAAAATTGGGTTTATTGAATGTTTCACCTATTTGGCCTTCTCACTTTATATATATTGATAATATAAATAGAAATATTATAGGTGATTTCCATTTGAAACATAGACAAATAATTTTTGCCACAAAAATTTATGAAAAACAATATATCTATTTTTCTCTTTTCATAGGAAATATGTTACCTAATAGAAATACTGTAAGTAAAATTTCACCTATTTATATGTTAGCGTAACTACTTAGAGCATCTTCAAAGGTGAAGTCAAATCCTAGGTGGAGATATGACTGTGCATATTTGACATATAAAATCCTTGCAACCGAAGTATTATTTGTTGATTAGATTTGAAGCCTTTGTGTTTAGAAGTAAATTTATATTAATGTCAAATTTATTTTTTATTAGTTTAATGGTTGGGTCCCTTATTCCACTAACATTTCAACTAATAAAATTTTGTTTCAACAATTTTTTTAATAAAGACAACTATTTAAAGCTCTAAATTAATAAAAAAAAATTTGACAACTTTGTTGAAGAAACATAAATTTGACAACTCGGTTGGATAAACATAAATTTGACATAAAACTTTAGGTTGACACATCAGCCATCAATTGTAATTTGACTCTAATAATTTGAAATTTTCATTCGAGATGGTCTTAGAATATAAATGTAAAAATATTTTACCTACCCCATATTGGATACATGTGTGATATTGTAAAGAAAAGATGTATATGATTATTTTGAATATAGCACATTAATGTACCTACTATTATATTATAGGTAAATTACGAACAAAATACAAGAGTATTATTTGTATATATTGTTGGTTAATTAGGCAATATTATTTGCATAGGTAAATTAGTATGCACGTTTTACAAATATGTTGTGCAGAATAATTTACCTTAGCAAACGATGTCGATATAATTTATGACAATGCGTTAGATTGTTGGAAAAAAAAAAACAATACAAAAAAAAAAAAAACGTTAAAAGGGTTAATCAAACTTTAAAGCCTTTGATAGAAGCTAAAATTCAATTGTGGTGAGAAATGATGAAAATGTGAAGAGGCATAAGTTGTAAATAGTTTATAATTAATCGATTATTTATATTTTCACTTGGCATTTTATTTGCAAATTTTGACTTTTTTTTATAGACATTTAAATTAAAGAAAAACTAATGAAAATGATTTGAAAACTTTGAGTGTTAACGATAAGGACAAAATAAATGATAAAATGAATATTACAAGACTTTTTAGTACAAAAATATGATTTTTCGTTAAAATAAACAGTATCGAAAGTTTTTAGTTAAATTTCCCTTAAATTAAAAGTGACTTTATGTTTAAAATTCGATTTGGATAAATTGGATTGGCGAAAATAAAGGTTGAATGAAGTCCCATCAGAAGCTGATGTGGTGCAGCACATCATATCCTTTTGTCCTCTTTTGTTCATGAAGGAAATATAATTGGACGCCGTGACGTGTACGGTATAGTACGGACCGTACCCGTCCTTTTGAGAAGGAGACAGCCGTCGTGTGGGGTGCCCATTTATTGCGTTTTGCTGTTTAGATTTTTGGCCTTTCGGCCAAACGAGCACGTGTCACGTCGGCGCGGGTCCCACCTCTGTCAGCCACGCATTGCAACCATTAGGGCTACGGTGCACCCTGCTTCACATGCATAAGTGGTCCAGAGGACCCACTTTGAGCCCTAATAATAATTGTATTCGACCCAAAAACAAACCCTAATATTTGACATAAAGAAAAAACAAACCCTAATAATAATTGTATAGTTTTGTTTTTGTTTTTTTTTTAATTAAAAAAAAGTGGTAAGAGTGGTATTTTTATTTAAGAAGTGATTGGAAGGAAGGAGATAATTATTTGGGATGACTAGGCACTCTCGCTATTAGGATTCCCTTTTCTAATGGATGAGGGTGGACTAAGTCTTACAATGGATTAATAATAATTTGATTTTAATTTGACTTTGACGAGAATCGAACATAAAACCTATCACTTACAAGTGAAAAAGAATACCATTAGACCGTAGTATTAAGTTACATTTCTAGGAAAGACTTAAGCACAGCAAACAAATGCCATTGGTGGAGATCAAGTTTTGTGACAAATTGCTTACTTTCCCTAATCAATTGTGTTTAATTAATCATCCGAATCTTTAAGTTAATCTTGAGATCTTCCTTTCTTAACGATGATTTGTTGGTGCTAACCACTTCTTCCTCGTATTAATATGTCAAAAAAGTGAAACAAAAGGGTATGGTTATATCAAATTATAATTAATCTTCTTTGGTTCCAATACAAAAGCAAGTATCATACTCCACTCGTCTCTCCTTGTCACCAACCAACTCGCCGCCAGAAAAAGAAGCAAGAAAAGTAATAGGAAAAGGGAAAAAAAAAAGGAAAAAGTAGTAGTGAAAAAAATAGTGAATTAAAGGAAGAATGTTATCCGTGTTTTTATTTTTTCGCTAAAATGATCATTGAAATTGTCATAACTCTTCATTTTGATAATTGAAATTTAAAATCAATGTAAGTGGTCCCTGATATTGTTCACGTAATGTCAATCATTTTGGTCATTCCATGAAAAATCTCGGTTAAATTGAAGGTATCTTTGTCAAATTAACCTCTCCATTTGAACTGGTGGTTTTCACAAAATGACCAAATTGATTGATGGTGGACAATTTCAGGATCCACTTTTATCGATTTTAAATCTCAAATACCAAAGTAAGAAGTTCTGACAATCTTAGGAACCATTTTAGCTAAAAATCCTTTCTGTTTTTTAAGTATTCTTCTTGTTACATTGTTTTCATCTTGAATATAAGAGTAAAGCTAACGTTGAATATCTATTTGAGCTCATGCATGAATAAACTCAATTATATGTTGCTTTCCACTCGGTTTAGTCACGATTCAAATGGATGCATTAAGAGGGTCTTTGTCACATATATTCATCAAATAATGATCATGCTTATAAATTATAATGCATGCATACTTAATGTATTAATCATAATTATTCATTATATGTAGTGGTGGAGCCAGAATTTTATGACAATAGGGGTCATAATTTTAGACAAAAAAAAAAACTTTATTGGATCATTTCGTTGAGCTTATGGTGAGTACCTGTCGAGTTGTGTTGCATTATGGCGATTTTTGCCGAGGCCTATCGAATGAAGATTTTTATTAACACAAGAAATAGTAGAAGAAAGACGAAGGAAAGAAAGAATGAAATCATACAAATTACAATATCTAGGGTTGCACAAAAGAAACAACAATTTATAATTCAGTGTTTTTGACTCATTTCTTCAATTTGCCGCAATTTTGTATAGAGGTCATACACAAATATACAGATAAACATACATCAAGCTTATGAAGTTATTGGGGCCATGAGCAACCAATGACCCCCTATTGGCCATGCCATTCAATTTCTCACATGTGATAATAGCTCAATACCAGCTAGTTAGTATTCAAATATATATAATGTTTATGTATCTTTCTTACTTCTTTTTGTCTTTTTATGTACTGCGTTTTGATTTATGAATCATTTTATCAATTAAATAAAACTAAATGGGAGCTATTATTAATACTCCAAAATTAGCATTTGCAATCACTCATGCTTATTTTTGTTTTTGTATATGTTTTTATAAGGGAGGAGTGCTTAATGAACTTCTTTGAGTGCTAATCCTCACTAATTAAACCAATTACTAAAGATTTGAGAAATCAGCCAAGTCAATTTTAATATGTATAAGTTAGTAACCTAAACCTTTGAGGGCCGGTAATTTCCTACCTAAAATGGGGCCAAATTGTGTGACATCCTTAATTTTTATTATTGTAAAACTTAAAAGTCAATAATTTTTAGGTTATAGTAGCTGCAGCTGCTCTACAAAATTTTGTATCTAATTTATTTACAGAAAAAAGTTTACTGTTAACCTACTTGTTTGCTCAAAATACCGACCATTGTAAATGAATTGAGAGTAATTACTAATTATCAACAGGCGAAATTATACATGAAGTCAAATGTAAGACTAAATTGTAAAATGAATCTTGCAAAATTAGTTTTTATGGGAATTTTGAAACTGATCTTGCAGAAATACAAAAAATTTTGAAATGAATTTTGTAGAAGTGCATAAATTGTAAAAATGATCTTGCAGAAATTAGTTACAAATCTAAAATCTGTTTGAAGTTTTTATGGATGGTGTAGTTTTGGACAAGTCTATTAAGGGACATGGCTGAAATTTTAACATTTTGGTTTGCATGTTTTGGGGTTAGGTTTGTTGAGGTTTGAACTCGTCTCTCCTTAAAATGGCTCAAAACTAGTGAAATTCTATGAAATATATTTTGTGTTTTTGTCTTATAAGTAAAGCTCCCTTATCAACACGAGAATAAGTTGATAGAAACTAAAATGGAAGTGAGTAACATGTTTTGGTACAAGTGGCAATTTACGCTAAATTCGTCTAAATTAATAAGGAAGAAGATTTAAATTATGGTGTAGAGTGCATATTGCAAAGAAGAGAACACATTACTTTAACCAATTTGATTAAACTGTGTGTTGGTGGCGAGATTGAGTAATATGTTGGCAAAAAAGAATGTGGATAAAATTAGGGTGTGCATATTTTTAAAATTTACAAATTACAAGATAGAAGTATGATTAGGAAAAAGTTGAGGAGCAACAAAGAATTAAGCATATAGAAGTATAATACTAAAAGTTTTGAGTCTCGATTTTTATTCAGACTTTGGGCATCCGAAAGGTCATGAGAGTCACTTTACTTTCCATCTTCTCACCTACTTTGGCGTCACCATTCCGTCTTCTTGCCGACTTTTGATTGTTTGTGATTTCTTTGTTTTCTTCTCTTTTTCATTTATTTTTCTCTATATTATTTTCTAACACAAAGTTTCGAAGAGTATCTCAATCCCCGAAAGATGACTCTTTGAGATATACATGTCAAAGAAACTGTGGTAACACTATCTTTAGGTACACATGTATTACTAGTGGTAATACCAAACATTTGGATAACAGTTCTAGGAAGCAACAAAAACGCCTACACGCCAATTTTATGTAAATTTTGGATAAATTAGTCCTCATCGTTTATCAATAAACCTACATTTAATAATCAATTTCTTACCTTCATGTCATCTTTATCTTATGCTCTATTCTGATAAAACTCTAGAATACTGTAACATAAGAAAAACAAGCTCTGGTGACGAATGAATGATGATTCTGAAGTTTACTACCCATCAATTATCAATAAACATATATCTAATAATCAAATCCTTACCATCACACAATCTTTATCTTACGCTCTGGTAAAATCCTAAAACACTATCATATAAGTAAAACAAACTTTTTTATTGACTGAATGATGGTTTTGAAAATTTGGACTGAAAACACTTACCCCCATATAAAGCACTCTTTATTTTTTTGAACCACCACGTTTCTGGTAAAATAAAATCTATTGAACCAGATAATTCCTTTCATCAAATCTATCACGATCATTCGCTGCACCCTTTGATTCGGCAGAGAAAAATGCAACGAAACTTTCCTATGCCGTTGCCATTCTCTTCTCTTTCGACATTACATTTGCTTTTTTTGTTTTTTCAGTTGCGTATAAAGATAAATTTAAATATTGAATTGGATTTGTGAGAGTTATTTAGGGAGCAAATTTGGATTTAAAGAGATATTGATAGTTTAATTAAAAAATATATAGGTTAGATAATAAGTTAAGTGTAAAATAAATTGTATAGATTCTAATAGAAATTTTCTTTTATCCTTTTATCTTTCGTATAGGTTTAAAGATTTCCTAAATGGTTAGATACGGATAATACACATCCAATAGATAATTAAACCACATAGTATCCGTCAATGAGGGTTTACTCAATTGGTAATGTCTCTGTTTTGTGTGTCGTTCTACTAAGATTCGAGTCTCGCTTTCAGGAATCCTTGTTGAAAATCAATAGAAGTGATCATTGAGATTGTCCACCCTCCATTATTTTGGTCATTCCATTAAAAAAACTCCGTTAAGTGGTCCCTGAGTTTTTTAACGGAATAACCAAAATGATGGATGTTGGATAATCTCAGGAACCAAAGCTATATGTTATGCAAATTTCATGGACTATTTTGGCTAAAGTTGTTTTTAAATGGAATGACCAAAATAATGGATGATAGACAATCTCAGGGACCACTTCTATTGATTTTCAATCACAAGGACCAAAGTTACGTGTTATGCAAATCTCATAGACAATTTTGACTAAAAAGCCTTTTGGTAGTAACTATAGGTAAATACCATTTTTTGATTTTTTTTTTTTGAACAAAGGATGTTACCTACTGTGACATCCCATATCGCCCAGGGGAGTGGATCATGTAAGCCTTATATGTATATTCCCATCTCTACCTAGCACGAGGCCTTTTGGGAGCTCACTGGCACTCCGAAGTTAAGCGAGATCGCGCGAGAGCAATCCCAGGATGGTTGACATACTGGGAAGTTCTCGTATGAGTTCTCATAAACAAAACAGTGAGGACGTAGTCGGGGCCCAAAGCGGACAATATTGTGCTACGGTGGAGTCGAGCTTGGGATGTGGTGGGGGCCTAGGCGGGGATGTGACAATTTGGTATCAGAGCCAATCCCTGGCTTGAAGTGTGCCGACGAGAACGTCGAGCTCCTAAGGGGGTGGATTGTGACATCCCACATCGCCCATGGGAGTGGATCCTATAAGCTTTATATGTATATTCTCATCTCTACCTAGCACAAGACATTTTGGGAGCTCACTGGCTTCTGGTTCGGTAGGAACTCCGAAGTTAAGCGAGATTGCGCTTGAGCAATCCCAGGATTGGTGACCTACTGGGAAGTTCTCGTGTGAGTTCCCAGAAACCAGTGAAGAAAATATCGATAATATCGGCGAAATATCGCCGATATTATCGTTTTTTGGGACCCCGATATTTTATTAACTATCCAACTTGTTTTCGGCAGAATATCGCGATATTTTCGAAACTATCGCGATATTTGGTATGGACTCATCGGAGAACACAGCCGGAGCAAATAATCCGAACCCCTAAATCCCCAAATTCTAATTCAAAGCAAATGAACTGAATCTACAATACAGGAATCCCTAAAATCGATTTCAGTACAAAAATCAACATGCAGAAAAATCGCAATCTGTACAAAAATTGTAATTTACAAGCCGAGAAGAACGCCGGAGCAAATTAACCGAATCCCTAAATCCCCAAATTCGAATTCAAAGCAAATGAACTGAATCCCTAATTCCTAAATCCCTAAAATCGATTTCAGTACAACAAAGGTGCAACATGCAGAAAAATTGAAATCTGTACAAAAATTTAAAGTAAAAGCCGAGAAGAAGAGAAGTAGGAGCCTGGGAACATCGTCTTCCTCACGAATCCAAGACGGCTGGGACAACGTCGTGCTCCTCAGTGGTGTCGACGGCTGGGACTACGATGATTTCCGGTCGATCTCCATGGATCAAGGTGGTTTAGAAGGCGGTTATCGAGTGGTGTCGACGGCTGGGTTTAGGGCGGGTGAGATGGGAGGAGCAGAGGGAGACACGGAGACACGGACGAGGAGGATCGAGAGATGGATCGAGATTCGAGAGATGATGTCTCTGTGTGTGTGTGGAAGAACTGGAGAAGGGGGAAGGGAGGGAGAAGACTGAGAAGTTCTCAGTGAGAACGAAGGCTCAGACCTCAGAGAGAGAGAAGAGAGAAGAGAGAGATTGAGAGGATTCGAGAATATGGTAGTGGGAAATGAATGATCGAGAGAGAGACTGAGCTCCGTGTGTGGTGTACGTGTGTGGTGTGGTGTGGGGGGTCTCGAAGTGTGTGTGTGGTGGAGTGTGAGTTCTTCACTCTTTTTTACTGTCTGAGTGGTGGCGTGTAAGAAAAAAAAAGCATCCAATGCTCCAAATTATTCAAAACCAAATCATTCCAAACCTATGTCTAGCTCTCTGATCCAATGATCCAAATAACTTTTTGCAATTTCAGAACATGGACAACAAATAATACTGCTTTCATAATGAAATCGTGTGACAGTCAGTAAGAGTCTTTCACATGCAAAACAGTGTCAATGTCTGTTATATACTTACATTCTTTCACCCAGTGGAGTATCAGAAGCATTCACAGAAATTTCGTTTCTTCTTCTTCCCATACCATTTTCAAAACCATTCCAGATTCTTTCCAAAGCTTGAACACAAAGGCTTCCGTATTTAAGGTAAGTTTACAAACTTAAATTTATATTATTGTAATTTATACAACAACAAATAAATTTGTGTGGACTCGTATGTTAATTTTTTAAAGTAATTAATACTTGCATGTTAATTTTTGTAAGTAATTAAGTAATGTTAATGTTAATTGTTTTAAGTAATTAAGTAATGTTGTATAATTATTCCCTAGGATAATTTTAATATGTTTAATGTTATTTATTATTTTATTTTCCTTACCATTTTCAAAGTCATTCCAGATCCATTCCAAAGCTTGAACACAAAGGCTTCCATATTTAAGGTAAGTTTACAAACTTAAATTTATATTATTGTAATTTATACAACAACAAATAAATTTGTGTGGACTCGTATGTTAATCTTTTTAAGTAATTAATACTGCATGTTAATTTTTGTAAGTAATTAAGTAATGTTAATGTTAATTGTTTTAAGTAATTAAGTAATGTTGTATAATTATTCCCTAGGATAATTTTAATATGTTTAATATTATTTATTATTTTATTTCCCTTACCATTTTCATTATCAAATTGGATTATTATTCATTAATATTAGGTTTTTTTTATTATCAAATTGGATTATTATTCTTTAATATTAGATTTTTTATTATCAAATTGGATTATTATTCATTAATATTAGGTTTTTTTATTATCAAATTGGATTATTATTCTTTTATATTAGGAAATTTTTTTATCAAATTGGTGGATTATTCATTAAATTGGATTATTATCAAATTGGATTATTATTCATTAAATTGGATTATTATTAATCACCATGTTTTATATTAGGATTATTTTTTTATCAAATTGGTGGATTATTCATTAAATTGGATTATTATCAAATTGGATTATTATTATCAAATTGGATTATTATTCATCGCCATGTTTTATATTATGATTTTTTTTTTATCAAATTGGTGGATTATTCATTAAATTGGATTATTATCAAATTGGATTATTATTCATCACCATGTTTTATATTAGGATTTTTTTTTATCAAATTGGTGGATTATTCATTAAATTGGATTATTATTCATCACCATGTGGTACTAAAGTGTAAAATATTGTACTAATTCATTATATATAAATGATTATGGTGTGTTTAGACTTCTTTCATTAATTACTACATATTTTCTACACTCACAATATTTGTCAGATCGCTATATAATCAACTTGATAATGTTAAATCCATCATGCAATGCATTTCCTTCCAATTTTTTGTGATAAACTAATAGATAATTGACTAAATAAACATCCTACAAAGTTTCAATAAAAATTTCCAAGTTTTTCTTACAATTTCCGTGGTTTCCATGTAATTTTTATCGATATCGATATTTTACCGATATTTCCGTCGATATTTCCGTGTTTTCGGACTACCGATATTTCCGATATTACCGATATTTTCTTCCTTGCCAGAAACAAAACCGTGAAGGTGTGGTCGGGGCCCAAAGCGGACAATATCGTGCTACGGTGGAGTTGAGCCTGAGATGTGGTGGGGGCCCGGGCCGGGTTGTGACACCTACACTAAAGAGGAGGGGGTGAGTTTAGCCTCACAATAGGCTAGTAATAAAGTGGTTCAAATTTGACTTTGGCGAGAATCGAACCTAAAACCTCTCACTTATAAGTGAAGAAGAATACTATTAGACCATAGTACTAAATGACTTTTAAACGCGTTAGAGTCTTTTGATTCTTTTATGAGATAAAACTCTAAGAGTAAAAAATTAAAAACAAGAAAATTAAAAAATAACATGGTAGACCTCCCATCTTTGTGCACCAATGCATTTGGAATTCATTATTCAAATTATTCAATGGCTTTGGACTTTGGTTGGTAGCTCATCTATAAATTTTTATTTTATGAAGATAGAAATAAAATATTTCTCACCATTATTTAAAGTTACAATGTCTTTTTTAACGAAAATAAACAAGATTTTTAGCATTTAAAGTTGAAAAGCATGATGTGGGTTGAAATTCTCAACAAGATTCTTTGATGATGATGACAGTTAGCAGACTCTATTTCTTTATATGAATTTTTATTTAAACAAAAATTGTGTGGCGCTAGACTGTATGGTCATATGTCGTGTTTGATGAAAGATTTTTTAATGTGTCTAGAATACAGACGATACGTCATATGTTACTATAGAAATAAAAAGAAATTTTTATTTCAAATATTTCTCTATTTATATAATAACGCATGATGTATGTACTCGGAATGGTACACCGAACAATCTCTTGCGTTTGAGAGAGTCTTTTAATTTTAATTGTTTTTTTTTTTTTTGGGTTTAAGAGAGTGTAGGTTTTAGGTAAAAGAAAAGGATTTTCAAGGCTTTATAAGTTTTTAACGTAATAAAGAGAGAAAGTAGAAATGCTATGACTGTTACTGAAAGCCACTCTTTATACTCTCTATTTTAGCGGTTCATGTTCTTAGTCCCTGCTTGCGTGTTTGGTGGCCAGAGGGAGGGTCCTTGTCATTTGCGGTTTCCCTACCATAATTCTAATCCACACCAAGTTCTTGCAACTGGGTATTGCTTAATTTTTCTGAACTTCTTTTTCCACCTTTCAAGATTCATTTCTCTCTTTGGAGGCCAATAAAGTTCATATTTTTTCTGAGGCAAGAGGAAAACGGTTGCTTTTTTCTTGTGGGTTTTCAACGTTGTCTGATCTCTCCGAGTGTTTTTGCAGATATATAAGGTAAAAAGTGAGGCAGTTTTGGAGAGGAAGGGAAAGATGGGGGAGAAGCCTGAAGTATTGGATGCTGTGTTGAAGGAAACTGTGGATTTGGTAAGTAGATCTAAAGAGATTTGAAGCCTTTTATTGGTTTATTCTTCTGGGTTTTTGGTTTTGTTTACTGGGTTTTTACTTTCTTTGTGAGTGCAGGAAAATATACCCATCGAAGAGGTGTTTGAGAATCTGAGATGTAGCAAAGAGGGTCTCAGCAGTGAGGCTGCTGAGGAAAGACTCACCATTTTTGGGCACAACAAGCTTGAAGAAAAGCAGGTTAAATTTTCATGCTTGCAGCCTTTTTTTCCTTTTTTTTTTTTTGTGTATTTGGAAGCTTACCCTTTTGTGCTCACACAATTCCATGTTCTGGATTTGTTTCAAACTTTCAGGAGAGCAAATTTTTGAAGTTTTTGGGGTTTATGTGGAATCCTCTCTCATGGGTTATGGAGGCTGCTGCTATAATGGCCATTGCTCTTGCAAATGGAGGGGTAAGCGCTTGCTCTTTTGGTTGCTGTTATTTCTTTGAGGCTGCTTGTGCTTTTGTGTTTTTATCATTTTGTTGATTTGTACCATGGTTATCTGTATGCAGGGTAAGCCACCGGATTGGCAAGATTTTGTGGGTATTATTACTCTGCTTGTCATCAATTCAACCATCAGTTTTATTGAGGAAAACAATGCCGGTAATGCTGCAGCAGCACTCATGGCTCGTTTGGCTCCAAAAGCTAAGGTATCAGATTGGAAACTTGTTGTCTTTAGTTTTTTATAGGGTGGTGGTAGGAGTCGAATAAGTCAAATCGTATGTGATTTTGTGCGCACAAGTAGTAGTTTTATGTCGTGGACCTGTGGTATTTTTCAAATTTTTGAATTTCTTTGCTTGTGTCGTTGCTGACAAGAAGTAATGTTTGAAAGGTCCTTCGAGATGGAAGGTGGAATGAGCAAGATGCTGCTGTTCTTGTACCCGGTGATATAATCAGTATTAAGCTCGGCGATATTGTTCCAGCTGATGCTCGTCTACTTGAAGGGGATCCTTTGAAAATTGACCAGGTTGATCTGCAGTTATAATTGTCTTGTTTATCATGTTGAAGCTGACAATAGTACTCAATGGCGAGTCTTGGGAAATTTTTGGCTGTTTCTGAAGTTTCCATTTTGCACTTGCAGTCTGCACTTACAGGTGAATCCCTTCCCGTGACGAAAAGCCCTGGGGATGGTGTGTATTCTGGTTCTACTTGCAAACAAGGAGAGATTGATGCAGTGGTCATTGCCACCGGTGTCCATACCTTCTTTGGGAAAGCTGCTCACCTTGTTGATAGTACGAATCAAGTGGGCCACTTCCAAAAGGCAGGGAAACTTTTTTTTTGTTTTTTTGTTTTTTTTTGGTTTTTTTTAGTTTGGGCTTTGTGGGCTGTGACTTTATTGATACTGATTTCATTTCATTTTTTAGGTCTTGACTGCAATTGGGAATTTCTGCATATGTTCGATTGCTGTGGGGATGGTAATAGAGATAATAGTCATGTACCCGATACAAGACCGACAATATCGTCCTGGAATTGATAACCTTCTTGTGCTTCTCATTGGTGGAATTCCAATTGCAATGCCCACAGTTCTGTCTGTGACAATGGCTATTGGGTCTCATAGATTAGCACAGCAGGTTGGTTTGATTCCTTGTAATGCTACAGCACTATGTGGTATAAGGTGTTTTGAAACATGATTAATTGTGTTAATAATGAATGCAGGGAGCTATTACAAAGAGAATGACAGCAATTGAAGAGATGGCGGGCATGGATGTCCTTTGCAGTGACAAGACCGGAACTCTGACATTGAATAAGCTTACTGTTGACAAAAATCTTATTGAGGTTGTTTAGGAGATATGTTGCTTCTTTGTTATAGAATTTTTTTCTTCTTTTCTTTATGGAAAAAAAATCCTTGTTTACATGCGTGATTGACTTTTAAACTTGTAGGTTTTTGCAAAAGAAGTGGATCCGGATACTGTTGTGTTGATGGCAGCTCGAGCCTCCAGACTGGAGAATCAAGATGCAATAGATACTGCTATAGTTGGGATGCTTGCTGATCCAAAGGAGGTGATTACATCTTTATATTGGATTGTGCCTCCAAACATAGCTGTGAATTTTGAGTAGTTTTTGAAATATATTTGTTATACATGTGTTATTATCTTTTTAAAAGATCCCATTTCTTTTGATTTTTGTGAAAGGCACGTGCTGGCATTCAAGAAATACACTTCCTTCCTTTCAATCCTACTGATAAACGAACTGCATTAACTTATCTTGACCGTGATGGTAAAATGCATAGGGTTAGCAAAGGTGCACCAGAGCAGGTAAATTGCCTTCCACTTTATGTCATTGTCCCCCATCTGTTTTCAATATTAAAGACTAATTCCTAGCTGCATTGTTTTTAGATTTTAAATCTTGCACACAATAAGTCAGACATTGAGCGCAGAGTTCATGCTGTTATTGATAAGTTTGCTGAGCGAGGTTTACGATCTCTTGCTGTAGCATACCAGGTAACTAAATCTCTAATTTTATTCTGGGCTCCTGCAGTAGTTTAGAAGTTTATTCTTTATTTAAAGTCATTTCATTTGTTTTAATGCAGGAAGTTCCAGAAGGAAGGAAAGAGAGTGCTGGAGCCCCGTGGCAATTTGTTGGTGTAATGCCACTCTTTGACCCACCTAGGCATGACAGTGCAGAGACAATAAGGAGGGCATTAAATCTTGGAGTGAATGTGAAGATGATTACCGGTATGTTTCTTTATAGTAGGTTAAATTAGTATTGTTTCTGCTTGTTGGATATCTAAAGAAGCATTAATAATTCTTTGCTGAATCTATGACAAATCACGAGTAATCCAAGTGGGTGTTTTCAGTTTACATACTTTTGTTGATATATTTTTATGTTCTGTGTAATGTTGGACCATCCTTGGGGTGATTACTGGTGAAGCTAGCGTATTAATATGTTAATGTGTTTGTAACTTTGTATGTTTTAAAGAGGGATGTGTTTGACCTTTAATAAATAAATGTCATGTAACTTGGTGTTGAAAGAAATGGGTAGAAGTTTGTTGTGTTATTTTTTCATATTATTGTTATTAATCGGAGTCTATAATACTGCAAGCACATAATTAGTTGTGTTTCCTGCCACCCGACCTCCGAGTTCAGTACAAAAAGTGATGATATTTAGTTCTTTGTTTTTGTTGCCGTCTTGCTCAACGTTGTATTTTGTCAGGGGATCAACTGGCAATTGGAAAGGAAACTGGACGTCGCTTGGGGATGGGAACCAATATGTACCCTTCATCTGCTTTGCTAGGACAGGACAAGGATGAGTCAATTGTTGCTCTACCGATTGACGAGCTGATAGAAAAAGCTGACGGCTTTGCTGGGGTTTTCCCAGGTATGCTTACCGAAGTATATGCTTGAGAAAAAAAAGTTTTTAGATTTTACTCTTGGTTGCTAGACCATGGTTTCAATTATCCAATTTAGATTGACTGGATTAATTTTGTATTGGTACAGAGCACAAATACGAGATTGTGAAACGCTTGCAAGCTAGGAAACATATCTGTGGAATGACTGGTGATGGAGTCAATGATGCTCCTGCCCTTAAAAAAGCTGATATTGGTATAGCTGTTGCTGATGCAACAGATGCTGCTCGTAGTGCTTCTGATATTGTGCTTACTGAACCTGGCCTTAGTGTCATCATTAGTGCTGTTTTGACCAGTCGGGCAATCTTCCAGAGGATGAAAAATTACACAGTAAGCTTTTGCATCTACAGTGGCATATTATTCCTGTGATTAAGCGTCATTGTCCACCTTACCAGTGAACTATATAAGTAACAAATTCTTGTTTATGGCTGGCAGATATATGCTGTTTCCATCACAATTCGTATCGTGGTAAGTTAATGGTTCTTTGGTTTGAATCGTTTGATTCATGTAGGTGGCATCTGTGCATAAAATTTTGAAATAAATTTCTTTTAGAGCGTTCGATAGTAGTGCGTTTCTTTTCTGATTCTTTTTTTATGGCAGCTTGGCTTCATGTTGCTGGCTCTCATATGGAAGTTTGACTTTCCACCTTTCATGGTGCTTATTATTGCGATCCTCAATGATGGTTTGTACTTTCTTTTCCCCGTTCACAATCTCTCTCTCTCTCTTTCTCTTTGTGTGTACGCATTTGTGTAATTTTGTTTTAGTAGAGTCATCTGTTTTGTCTCTCGTTAGCTCCATCTTTTATTGATGTTTGGTCAATGTTTGCTGAAAATGCATGCACTTTTCTATAGCCGTAAGTGTATTTTCCACATAATTTACTAACAGAATGACCTTTTAGGTACTATCATGACAATATCAAAGGACAGGGTTAAACCGTCTCCTCTGCCAGATAGCTGGAAGCTGGCCGAGATTTTTGCAACTGGAATAGTGCTCGGAAGTTACTTGGCAATAATGACTGTGATATTCTTTTGGGCAGCATACAAAACAGACTTCTTCCCAGTAAGATTCTCTGTCTTGTTCGATCATAAAATGTTCTGATTGTTGCAGATGTATCACTTGCTGTCATAAAATATGCGTTCTTGGAGCTAATTTGCTTATCCTGTGGCTGCTTGTCATCTCTTTGTAACGATTAATTAATATCTAGCCACTGATTGTTTCAGAGAACATTTGGGGTGTCAACCCTTGAGAAAACAGCTAATGATGACTTTCGGAAGCTTGCCTCTGCTATATATCTACAAGTGAGCATTATTAGCCAGGCTCTCATATTTGTTACACGGTCTCGAAGTTGGTCGTTTATTGAGCGTCCTGGATTGTTGCTTGTGGTGGCTTTTATAATAGCTCAGCTGGTGAGCCAATTTTCTCAACCATCTCGTTTTATATTCATTTTGATTTGATCGTGAAGGGAAACTGAATTTCTTACCTTCTATTTTGAGTAGATTGCCACCTTGATCGCGGTCTATGCAAACTGGAGTTTTGCTGCCATTGAGGGGATCGGATGGGGTTGGGCCGGGGTGATCTGGCTTTATAATATAGTCACATATATCCCTCTGGATATCATAAAATTCATGATACGCTACGCTCTGAGTGGGAAGGCTTGGGATCTTCTGATTGAACAGAGGGTACGATTGTTGACACTGTGGATTGCTTACCCGGTTTTACTTGATCAGGGAATTTCTTGTTAACTGTTCGTTGAGGGGTTCTTTTTGTTTTGTTTTCTAGGTTGCTTTCACAAGGCAAAAGGACTTTGGAAAGGAACAACGAGAGCTTCAATGGGCACACGCACAAAGGACATTGCACGGGTTGCAACCACCGGACACCAAGATGTTTACAGAACGAACACATTTCACAGAACTCAATCAGATCGCCGAAGAAGCCAAAAGAAGAGCTGAGATTGCAAGGTGAGCTGCAATCTTGAGTTTAGTTTCTTTGCGTTGTTTGATCTTCTTTACTAATATCCAACCGCGACTCCATCTTCTTGTAGGCTGCGGGAACTCACTACGCTGAAAGGCCACGTAGAATCCGTGGTGAGATTGAAGGGGCTCGACATCGACACGATTCAGCAATCTTACACAGTTTAAAACAGATGCAATGTATTTACTTGTTATATACTGTATAAGACGATGAATCCTCTCCCTCCAAGTGTGCTGAGAGTAAAGACGCACTCAGCATGTTGTGAGCGACCTCGTAGTAGACAGTCGTTTTAAATTTGCTACTCTGCTTTTCTGTTTTCGGCGTGTAAAATGAGTGCTTCAATCAGCTGTCGTCTACGTTTTTCTTCCCTCTACCCCTCTTCCTTCTTGTGATTAAGAGTCGACGGAAATAAACTTCTCTCCATTAATCCAAACCGTTTTTTAGATGTTTCTGTAGCCCCACAAGTTGCCATCCCTTTGTTTTGTTTTGTTTGATATGATCAAACACAAATCGGAGTCTTGAAACGCGTCAAGAGCTTGTTTACGTACTTGGAATAGGAAAAAAGTCGAGATTAGTCGAGAAAATTATCGACTATCATATCAATTCTTAGTATAATCAATCTAATTCCTAGTTATTCATGTACTAGATGAAAGATTACAATGTGAGACTTGCATGTATTAGAAAATGTTAGAAAGTTAGGGCTTGGAATATCGTCTCTTCTTATACTCATTCCAGGTAAGTAAACATGCTATTATTGACGATGGTTTGATTTTTCAAAGGGGAAATTTAATATGAGTCCAATTTTATGAGCCATTATTAGTTATAGTCCAATTTTGTTTAATTTTTGGGTTTGGTTCAGTGATTCATTGTCCACGTAAGCTTATTTGTATTCTCTTACCAAATTTACCCATAAATTGACCAATTAAGTAATTATTTTTTTAAGTTTGTGATTAATGTTAATCTTATCCTTAATTATAGGATTAGGGATTAAAATCTTCTTTTTTTCCTTCTCCTTCCACAAACTGTTCATTTCTCTTTTCTTGTTTCTCCCTCAAAATATCTTTCTCTTCCTGCATTATTTTGTATCACAGATTATTTTGTTCATAGTCTATCTGTATCACAGATTATTTTGTATTATCTATCTATGCAATAGGTTTTTGTTCATAGTTTACCTCTATCATAGATTCTACCTACATCACAAACTTTTTATTTTATTTTTTATCTATCTCTGGCAATGTTTCTTTTAGTTTTTCATAAACTTATAAGATTTGTAATAATGTGTTTTTAATTAGAAAACATGTAGATAAAGGTATTTGAAGATTCAAATTTTAAAATTCAAATATAAAGAATTAAAAAAAAATTATTTTCAAGGGGCAAAACAGGTGTAATAGAAAATCAAATAAAATTGGATCGAATTCAAAAACAGCTAAATTTTTTGGACCTAGATCAAAGTGCCCTTTTTTCAAATGTAGTTTAGAGATCTGGCATGAATATACATCCCCATCTAGGTTACAATCACTCAGCTTTAGCATGTAAACCCAAATAATACCGCATCAAATCTCATGTTGATCATGTGATTTCTGCACCACTTCAACTTCAAGGGCATTGTTGTCCCCACCACCTTTGTAATTGTACCACTTTGAACACATTAAAAAGTATCCCAAATTAATGACTCCTAGAGCAGCAATAAGATAATAGAAGTAATCCAGCCTCCCCTTGTTGAGATCTTCCGGCAGCCAGTTTCCGGTTGCAGCCCCCTCAGTAGTCCGGTGAACTATGGCGATTAACGCACTACTCAAGTAACTAGAACCTGCCATTCCACAAAAGAAGAGAGACCCTCCAATGCTTCTCATGTTTTCCGGGAACTGCTTGTAGTAGAATTCGATTTGGCCAACGGCAGCGAACGCTTCAGCAAGCCCGGCTAGTGTGAGCTGAGGGACCAGCCAAAAGCCAGACATTCCTGGAATTGGTTTTGTTAGCGCTATAGTCCTTCGGTGTTGTTCTACGAATGCAGATACTAGCATCGTGATCACAGAGAGAAAAATGCCAATTCCTATTCTTTGCAACAATGTGATGCCGCCTTCTTTTCCCGTGAGCCTTTGGAGGAACGGGACAAGAAGGCGGTCGTAGATTGGTATCCATATGGTCATGCCCAGCATCAGGAAGATTGTGTAGGATGCAGCCGGGATTTGGAAGCTTGTTTTTCCAAGGCGTCGATTGGATTGAAGGGCTTGGAAGACAACATAGGTTTGCTGCTGGACTATGGCAATATGGTATATGAGGGCTGCTGCCCATATTGGCAAAACTCTCAGCAAGCATTTCACTTCTTCCACTTGTTGCATGCTGCAAAGTCTCCAAGGATCAGCAGCTGAACCATCCGGATTGATTTTGTCTTCCGGCGTAAGAATTGCTGCTTTGTCAAGGCATCTGAGAAGTGACAACATTGTTAAGAACTTACCTACACCACCGCATGGATTTCACATCTCAAACTCCTTCGAGTCAAACTCAAAGACTTCAGTTTGATCCGTAAATTTGAATATATATGGACTGTCTAACTGAATCTTCTTCGGTTTGATTCAAAGAGTTTCTAATTTGAAATCAAAGAACGTGTTCAAAACCGAAACTCCTAGAAGGCAATTAAAGAACATGTATAAAAAGGTATGCATATGCAGTAATTCTTTGTGCATGTTCATGGCGTCCATTCTTTAATATGTTCCATACATGTGCATCAGCTTAATCTTTTGTAATTTAATCCAATCACCAATTGCCATAAAAAGTTAAAACACATGGCAGTGCGTGATTGATTTAGAATAACGCCAGAATGATTCTAGGTGTAGATAAGTTTCTTTCTTTCACAGCCAAGGCATATAAAGTGCATGAAGTTGTAGCTAATTTACCTGAATTGATTTGTATAAGGAAGGTTGGAGTTGATAGAATCGGGAGGCATATAAACAAACATGGAGAGCCACGGCCGCTCTGGCTCTTTAAGCTTCAAATGCCTTTTCGCAATGGAAACCACCACGACCTGTGCTACACTATTCATCGGACTACCAGAGGCTTTCACTTTCACGTACAATTTTGATCCGATGAAGAAGAGAACACATGATATCAACATCAAAATGGCTGGAATGCCAAACCCTAGACTCCAACTTACATTTGACTGGATGTAGACGATGAGGGTCAATGCTATCATCTGTGCGAAAGTGAAGGTGAACATATACCAGTTGAAGAAGCTGTTGACTCCTCGTTTTCCCGACTCCGTTTTCTGGTTGAATTGGTCTGCCCCAAATACCAGGTTACATGGCCTGATGCCTGCAGCTCCTACTATTAGCATCCCAAAACCAGTTAGTAGAAATGCCATTTGACCAGCTGTTGCCCCTTTACATGTTCCTTTCTCTTCTGGTTTGCAGTGAGGAGGATGCAAGTTCTTGAACACTGCTGTAAAATCTATCAGCAGCAGTCCCTACATAAAGCAGCAAATTAATCATAGGATTAAGATATATACATTTTGGAGCTAATGAGTCAACAGGGTTCATGATGAGGTAAGAAACTTTGGAAGTGAAAATGAATCAAAGCTTAATTTTCGAGGAAATATGCAGAAACAAAATGAGTTACAATCTTTCAATCAAATATATAACCGAATGGATGTTAAACAGACGATAAAAAGACACTAAAATGTGGTTTACAAATAGCTTATTGCTTATTTGTGCGCATGTTTCCGGAATTTTCTTATGTTGGACATTGAAAATGAATCAAAGTAGCACATGGTAGTTTTGTAAGTACTATAAAGGAAGCAATATCCGAATATGTCAGCCTTTTATAACGATCAAGATAATTAAGTGTTGGAAAGTTCCGAGCAAGCTTAAGATACATTTGGAGCTAATTAGTCAAAAGGGTTCTTGAGGTAAGAAACCTTGAAAGAGAAATGAATCAAAGCTTAATTTTTGAAGAAATATATATGCACTAGATGGGCCGCTACAAAAATCGAACCAGATGGATGCCAAATAGACAATAAAGAGGTAGTCAATGTTATTTTATATACGATTTATTGTCTATTTGTGCATATTTCCCTAATTTTTATATGTTGGACAATGAAAATGAATCTAAGTAGAAAATGTTAGTTTTGTGAGTACCATAAAAGAAGCGATTGTCGAAAATCCTAACGTCTTGTAACGGCCGAAATAAGTGTCGGAAGCGAAAGCTCCGAGCAAGGTTGCAAAGTTGGTGGTGCCATTGAAGGTGGTAACAAGAGTCGCAGCTGTATTTCTCTTCATGTTGAATACACTAGTGAGATAGACCAAGAGGTTGGCCAAGGTCCCAGTGGTTCCCAGCTTCTCAAACGTTTCATTTCCTGAAATTTTATGCAGATGCTCAAAAATAAGCGAACAAAATTAAGATAAATTCATGATTAAACAGAAGAGAAAAGGATATTAATCTGATGAGAAGAACATGAAGCAACAAAAATGCAAAATATTGCGCTCACCTATGACAAATGGCATTACTTTCCATCCTCTGTATATAACTGGTTCTTCATCCGTAGAACCTCTCTCATTCTTCTCCATGCTCTCTCTCTCATTCTTCTCCATGCTCGCTCTCTCATTTTTCTCCATGCTCTCTCTCTCATTCTTCTCCATGCTCTCTCTCTCATTGTTCTCCATGCTCTCTCTCTCTTTCTTCTCCATGCTCGCTCTCCCATTTTTCTCCATGCTCTCTTTCTCTTTCTTCTCCATGATTGCTTTCATGTTTTAGGAAAAAAGGAAACCAAAAGGAACTATATAATCCGAGAAGAAAATTCGACCACGTAATTCACAAAACACTTATCACAAAATTAACAGATACGGTTTAGTTTCGTTTGTCCGTCTCTACGTTAAGTACTTTCATTAGAGCCAGAATTACAATAATCAAGTAGTTGTAGCACATGTAGCCCAGCTACCTGTCATGACTAGTCTCCTTTTTACCTAGATTAATTGTTTGAGACACTGTCCCTTTGTGTTTTTCAGTTGTCCCGATTTGAGTAGTATTTTCATATGCTTTCTGAGATTTGTTGGACCAACAAGTCGTCATGGTTGACCATGAGTTCACTGGCTATTCTATGCATGTAGCCGAGCTACCTGTCTCGACCGTTTTGCTTGAATTATTAGTCGACAATTGCCGCTTGTGGTATATGTGCATTGGATGATCAGCATCGAGCTTTCATTGTCTTCATAAATGGAGTCCTCCCTTGCCTTGCGTTTTGGACTTGGAGATGGAGAGCTAATTATTTGATCTTTTGTAAATCTGATCAATCAGAAAACACGTGTTGCAATTATAATCGTTTTGTTGGTGTGGCGTATAAGAAATTCTTGCATACAACCTCTTAGAATAACCGCACATAAGAGGAATAAAGTAAAATTGTAACATAAAAATTCTACAAACCCGTTTTATGTACGAATTTTCCTAATCGGGACCACAATTTTGTAGATAGCTAGCTACGTTTTATCTTAGTCTATCAAACAAGATGTCTCTAAGATTGCATATTCTCCATCCAAACTTCAGAGGCACTTTCACAACTTCGTTTGTACTCAAACCACCTAGCAAGCACTACGAAATAGACAAGATTCATGGCCTCCAATACAGCAACCGCATAATAAAAGTAATCGAATCTCGGTGTTAAGATCTTCAGGCAGCCAATCACTGGTATGGTGAACTATTGACACCAAAAAACTAATAAGGTAATTGGACATTGCCATCCCTACAAACAAAAATGAACCCCCAATGCTTCTCATGCTTTCTGGGAATTGCTTAGTATAACTCCAATTGGGCGATCACCGTAAAAGCCTCCAAAAGTCCGATTAGTGCCAAATTTGAGAATTGAGTCTGTCATAAATTGGTATCTAAATTGTGAGGGCAAGCATAGTGAATATTGTGAAAGACGGGGATTTTAAAGCCGGTGTTGCCAAAGTGCCTGTCGGATTGTAGGGCTTGGAAGACTGCATAAGTTTGTTGTTGCACCAAGGCAACGTGTTTGGGTTAATATTTGAATATTGGGTTTGAATGAAAGAAAGCCTAAGGATGCCAAATTAAAGGAAGACTTGCCCGAAACTCAGCATCGAGCCCAGAAGCAAACTAAAGCCTTCTCAGCCAAAACACGAGCCATGTGTCTATGATGGAAGTGACAAGAGATGGAGACCAACCTACTATCAGCCAAAAAGCACTTTCTAGTGGCAATACAAGTAAAAAGCTGATGATTCACTACCCTCCAAGAGATTTCGGGCAAGAGCAATGCCCTGACCCTCGGGCCGCCTATAAAAAGAAGAAGAGACAACATAGACAAGGACACTCAACCAATCAAACAAACAAGCATACAAACTCTGCTCTCAAGCTAGTTCATACTCTTCAAGCCTGAAATCAACTCAGATTCAGTCTCTTTAGCAATAGTTTCCTCATAAAAGCTATCTTTTGTCTAGTATAAAAGCTCTGCTACCTCCCTTAGTGTTGTAGTATCGATTCCCTCATGTAAACCTGTTTACCATCTATCCTTTTTAGCATACAAACCCTGTAAACTCAAAGAGAAGTGGCTGCAAGAAGTTCAACCTTGCCAGACAAGGTGAAATCTTGTCCGAATCTCTTTGTTTGTTTTCTGAATTAGTAGATCTATTACCTAATGCATTCTCCAGCATGTATTCAAGTGATTTCCACTTGTTTTCCTATTTTAAAAGTTCCATTTGCATGTGGATCTAGTTAACTTAATGGATATGTTTACATTAAGAGCAATTTGGAAACAAATAAATGACTTAAGGGCTCTGTACTCCCTCCATTAGAACATACAAGATCATGAACCCATCTGTGACAATCCTTTGATAACAACAAGTTTGAGTAACTTGGGGCGCAAGTAATTGACTTGAAACACACTTGTTCTCCATTAATCCAAATCGTTCGTTCTAGGTTGCTTTCACAAGGCAAAATGACTTTGGAAAGGAACAACGTGAGCTTCAATGGGCACACGCACAAAGGACATTGCATGGGTTGCAACCACCGGGCACCAAGATGTTTACAGAACGAGCACATTTCACAGAACCCAATCAGATCGCCGAAGAAGCCAAAAGAAGAGCTGAGATTGCAAGGTGAGCACCAGTTTTTCTTTTCAACTTGAGAGTTCGGTTTCTTCGTGTTGTTTGATTTTCCTTACTAATCTCCAACCGCAACTCCATCTTCTTGTAGGTTGAGGGAACTCATTACGCTGAAAGGCCACGTAGAATCCATGGTGAGATTGAAGAGGCTGGACATCGACACGATTCAGCAATCGTACACAGTTTAAAAAAGATACAATGTATTTACTTGTTATATAAGATGATGAATCCTCTCCTTCCTAGTGTGCTGAGAGTAAAGATGCACTCAGCATGTTGTGAGTGACCTCGTAGTAGACAGTCGTTTTAAATTTGCAACTCTGCTTTTCGGTTTTTGGCATGTAAAATGAGTGCTTCAATCAACTGTATACTTTTTTCTTCCCTCTACTCCTCTTCCTTCTTGTGATTAAGAGTCAACGGAAATAAACTTATCTCCATTAATCCAAATTGTTCGTTCGATGTTTCTGTAGCCCCACAAGTTGTCATCCCTTTGTTTTGTTTTGTTTGATATGATTAAACATGTTGATGCACAAAATCGGAGGGGTCTTGGAACAACGTAAATCCGACCGTGAATCTGCAAGAAAGTAAATAACACAAGATGTATCGTGGTTCACCCCAAAGTTTGGGCTACATCCACACTGATATTGTATTTCTCTGTTTGTGAGAGGATTGTGAGGGAGAGAGAGCTTCTGAGGGTGAGAGTGAGGCTTTGCTCTGAATCTCAGAGCTTGAGGATTGTGAGGGTGAGGATGCCCTTTTATAGACTAAGGGCTTCTCCCCTTTTTACATATTTGCCCCTTCATTTATTACATAATTACATTTGAGTCCCTCGAGTATTTATACGAGATCTAAATACGGAGGCCTTAAGTATGGTACAAACAGTAGTCCCCCAAGTCTTCAGTTAAGATAGTCTTTTGGCTGGAGACTTGAAATTCAGTCCATGTGTGGGCCGAAGTAACTAGATGTCGTCTAGAACTGATACTCGATATGAGGCGGTACTCAATGTGAAATGATGCTCAACTAGAAGTAGCACATGTTGCGAGGCTGCTCGGCTTGTGGCTTATGTTGCCTTGGTTGGCTCGACTTGTGGCGTTGAAGGTGAGGGAGTCCCTTTTATAGAATAAGGGCTCGCTCCTCAATACATAAATGATGGGCTATAGTTGATGCTCGCGGCGAGGCGGTTGCTCAGCAGGCGGCGATGCTCTCTAATGATGGTGATGAAGTCCCTTTTATAGAATAAGGGCTCGCTCCTCAATACATAAATGATGGGCTAGAGTTGATGCTCGCGGCGAGATGGTTGCTCAGTAGGCGGCGATGCTCTTTAATGATGGTGAGGGAGTCCCTTTTATAAAATAAGAGCTCGCTCCTCAGTACATGAATAATGGGTGCTCTCTAATGAAAGTGAGGAAGTCCCTTTTATAAAATAAAGGTTCGCTCTTCAATACATAAGTGATGGGCTAAGTCCCCTAAGTATTTTTCATGAGGCCCAATATATGGTACATAGTGTAGTCCCCCAAGTATTCAGTCAATAGAGTCTGTTGGTTGGAGACTTCAAATTCAATCCATGTATGAGCCGAAGTGGCGGTTGTTCGGAGGCGGTCTTTGTAGACCATGCACTGAAGCTTTGTAGATGAAGCTTTGAAAGTGAAGCTTTGAAGCTGGAGCTTTTGTAAATGAAACTTTTGAAGCTGGAGCTCTTGAAGCTAGAGCTCTCGAAGTTGGAGCTCTGTAAATGAAGCTTTCGAAGTTGATTGACATGAGTGATGCTTATGAATGTTGACATGAGTGATGCTCATGCATGTTGACATGAGTGATGCTCATGAATGATGGTCATGAATGTTTATATATGATTGACATGAGTGATGCTCATGTATAATTTTGGAGTATTGGACGTACTTTTGATCACCTAGTGGTTGATAATAGCGGTAGGCTGCCGAATAATTTTGGAGCCATAGGGCCTGATTCTTTTGGGCATACGGGCCTTGGCTCTCCACATAACATTCCAGCCTATTATTTTGGGCTTGCCGTTTTTTTTTATTATTATTATTACCCTCTGATGGGGTTATACAAATGTCTCCGAAAGATGAGAAAAATAAATTACATCATTAAAAAATAAATCCGACCATCTGCTCAATGGGTCACGCCCATAATTCCTTTTTCTGCATGCTATCACCACCGCAATTATGTCTACTTCTTTTTATCTTCTTTTGCTTTATGCTTTTGCTTTTGCTTTTACTTTCTCTTTTCCATTTCTTGCATGTTCTCCTGTAAAACGTAACAGCTGCCTGGACAGGCCAAAACTACATGGAATACTGTCAGCCTTGTCGAACCCAAATCTGGCACTAAAGTAGAAAGCAACAGAAACTAGCCAGGCATCACTATGAACAACAACCAAAGATAGCAAATCCTTTTCTGCCATGCCATGCCGTCGGGTTTCCCACTGCTTGTGGATGGGCAGATTCTCTTGCTGAAGAAACTCGACCCGAAAAATGCTTGGTACGACGGGAGAAAGAGCATGGAGCTGTCCAGGGTCTCATGTAAACTCCTTGGATATCTCCACGCAAAGCCAGTAGTTGATACTGCTCCAATCACGCTTCCTGCAAGACCAAATTTCACTATGATTGTGGCGGACACTGGTAGCTGTAACTGCAACCCGTAGCCTCCGTCTTCTTCATCGATACCCCACACTACAATCAATCATTTCTCACTTTTAGTCTCTCATGGCGTCGAAGCTGAAGATTGCAGGGACATGGGCGGGAGTGCTAGAGGTTGAATTGGAGAATTGGATCGTGCCCATGTTGCGAGACGAAGTTGCAAAGCGATCAAACTGTGACCCCAATTCGATCAATTTGATTGCGCCGGCAGGGTCTTGAAAGACGGTGGCGGCGATGAGAAGTTCGCCCAAGTGGGTATCTAGAACAACGCCAAGATTCTTGCCAATCGGGTGTGCACGAAGGAGGGCAAGTCGTTGAATGAGGAATTGATGGCTGATGGGGAACGCTCTCGAAGAGAGGGACTACTGGGTGGGAATAGTGAACACTGTGGTGTGGAGGAATGGCGGGTAAAGTGGTAATTACATTATCGAAGACAGTGAAGCAGCTCAGTAGGAGGACCAAGAGCTGCACAAACACTGCAGGAGAACCCATGTTTTGTTTCTTCCTCTCTGTAGATTGAATGGGTGTGTCTCTAAGTGTGGGTGTTGGGTTGTTGGTTCTTGGGTTTCTGCAGATTCACGGTGGAGGTGAAAAAAATGAAAGAGAACAGACATAACTTTTCGTATCGATTCCCACAGACGGCACCAAATGTTGATGCATAAAACAGGTGGGAACTTTGGAACAACAAAAAGAGTTAAGTTTGTGACCTTCGCTAGATTGCTCCGGTCACTAGTGTGGATAAATATGTAAATGGATAGAGACAAGGAAGCAAACACAAGATGTACGTGGTTCACCCAGATTGGCTACGTCCACGGAGTAGAGGAGTTCTCATTAATTGTGAAGGGTTTACACAAGTACATAGGTTCAAGCTCTCCTTTAGTGAGTACTAGTGAATGATCTCTATTTATAGAAGAGAGTTTCTAGTTTCATTCTGACATTGACACGTGTCGTGTTGTGATTTGCTTCTGATGTTGACACGTGTTGCACTATGATTGGCTTCTGATGTCGACACGTGTCGCGCTATGATTGGCCTCTTGGTTGGAGGGAAACTCTTTTGGGTCCTTGACAATATAACGTTGACCGGTGCTCAGTAGTTTCGGGATTGGTCAAGTATGGTACAAACAAAACACAAATCGGAGTCTTGAAACACGTCAAGAGCTTAGGAAAAAAGTTGAGAGTAGTAGAAAAAATTATCAAGTATCATATCAATTCTTAGTATAATCAATCTAATTCCTAGTTATTCACATACTAGATGAAAGATTGCAAAGTGAGACTCGCATGTATTAGAAAATGTCAGAAAGTTGGGGCTTAGAATATCGTCTCTTCTTATACTCATTCCAGGTAAGTAAACGTTCTATTATTGATCATGGTTTTATTTTACAAATGTAGTTTAGAGATCTGGCATGAATATACATCCCCATCTAGGTTACAATCACTCAGCTTTAGCATGTAAACCCAATAATACTGCATCAAATCTCATGTTGATCATGTGATTTCTGCACTACTCCAACTTCAAGGGCATTGTTGTCCCCACCACCTTTGTACTTGTACCACCTTGAACACATTAAAAAGTATCCCAAATTAATGACTCCTAGTGCAGCAATAAGATAATAGAAGTAATCCAGCCTCCCCTCGTTGAGATCTTCCGGCAGCCAGTTACCAGTCGTAGCCCCCTCAGTAGTCCGGTGAACTATGGCGATTAACGCACTACTCAAGTAACTAGAACCTGCCATTCCACAAAAGAAGAGAGACCCTGCAATGCTTCTCATGTTTTCCGGGAACTGCTTGTAGTAGAACTCGATTTGGCCAATGGCAGCGAACGCTTCAGCAAGCCCGGCTAGTGTGAGCTGAGGGACCAGCCAAAAGCCAGACATTCCTGGAATTGGTTTTGTTAGCGCTATAGTCCTTCGGTGTTGTTCTACGAATGCAGATACTAGCATCGTGATCACAGAGAGAAAAATGCCAATTCCTATTCTTTGCAACAATGTGATGCCGCCTACTTTTCCCGTGAGCCTTTGGAGGAATGGGACAAGAAGGCGGTCGTAGATTGGTATCCAT
The DNA here is from genome assembly GCF_916048215.2 of Malus sylvestris. Taxonomy (NCBI): domain Eukaryota; kingdom Viridiplantae; phylum Streptophyta; class Magnoliopsida; order Rosales; family Rosaceae; genus Malus; species Malus sylvestris. Next base: position 30,969,216 of record NC_062265.1, read on the forward strand.
ATGGTCATTCCCAGCATCAGGAAGATTGAGTAGGATGCAGCTGGGATTTGGAAGTTTGTTTTTCCAAGGCGTCGATTGGATTGAAGGGCTTGGAAGACAACATAGGTTTGCTGCTGGACTATGGCAATATGGTATATGAGGGCTGCTGCCCATATTGGCAAAACTCTCAGCAAGCATTTCACTTCTTCCACTTGTTGCATGCTGCAAAGTCTCCAAGGATCAGCAGCTGAACCATCCGGATTGATTTTGTCTTCCGGCGTAAGAATTGCTGCTTTGTCAAGGCATCTGAGAAGTGACAACAACATTTTTAAGAACTTACCTACACCACCGCATGGATTTCACATCTCAAACTCCTTCGAGTCAAACTCAAAGACTTCAGTTTGATCCGTAAATTTGAATATATATGGACCGTCCAACTGAATCTTCTTCGGTTTGATTCAAAGATTTTCTAATTTGAAATCAAAGAACGTGTTCAAAACCGAAACTCCTAGAAGGCAATTAAAGAACATTTATAAAAAGGTATGTCTGTGCAGAAATTCTTTGTGCATGTTCATGGAGTCCGTTCTTTAATCTGTTCCCTACATGTGCATCAGCTTAATCTTTTGTAATTTAATGCAATCACCAATTGCTAGAAAAAGTTAAAACACATGACAATGTGTGATTGACTTAGAATAACGCCATTATGATTCTAAGCATGGATAAGTTTCTTTCCTTCACAGCCAAGGCATATAAAGTGCATGACGTTATAGCTAATTTACCTGAATTGATCTGTATAAGGAAGGTTGGAGTTGATAGAATCGGGAGGCAAATAAACAAACATGGAGAGCCATGGCCGCTCTGGCTCTTTAAGCTTCAAATGCCTTTTCGCAATGGAAACCACCATGACCTGTGCTACACTATTCATCGGACTACCAGAGGCTTTCACTTTCACGTACAATTTTGATCCGATGAAGAAGAGAACACATGCTATCAACATCAAAATGGCTGGAATGCCAAACCCTAGAGCCCAACTTACATTTGACTGGATGTAGACGATGAGGGTCAATGCTATCATCTGTGCGAAAGTGAAGGTGAACATATACCAGTTGAAGAAGCTGTTGACTCCTCGTTTTCCCGACTCCGTTTTCTGGTCGAATTGGTCTGCCCCAAATGCCAAGTTACATGGCCTGATGCCTGCAGCCCCTACTATTAGCATCCCAAAACCAGTTAGTAAAAATGCCATTTGACCAGCTGTTGGCCCTTTACATGTTCCTTTCTCTTCTGGTTTGCAGTGAGGAGGATGCAAGTTCTTGAATACAGCAGTAAAATCTATCAGCAGCAGTCCCTAGATAAAGGAGCAAATTAATCATAGGATTAAGATATATACGTTTTGGAGCTAATGAGTCAACAGGGTTCATGTTGAGGTAAGAAACTTTGGAAGTGAAAATGAATCAAAGCTTAATTTTCGAGGAAATATGCAGAAACAAAATGAGTTACAAACTTTCAATCAAATATATAACCAGATGGACATTAAACAGACAATAAAAGACACTAAAATGTGGTTTACAAACAGCTTATTGCATATTTGTGCGCATGTTTCCGGAATTTTCTTATGTTGGACATTGAAAATGAATCAAAGTAGTTTTGTAAGTACCATAAAGGAAGCAATATCCGAATATGTCAGCCTTTTATAACGATCAAGATATTTAAGTGTTGGAAATGAAAGTTCTGTGCAAGCTTAAGATACATTTGGAGCTAATTAGTCAATAGTGTTCTTGAGGTAAGAAACCTTGAAAGAGAAATGAATCAAAGCTTAATTTTTGAGGAAATATATATGCACTAGATGCGCTGCTACAAAAATCGAACCAGATGGATGCCAAATAGACAATAAAGAGGTAGTCAATGTTATTTTATATACAATGTATTGTCATATTTCCCTAATTTTTATATGTTGGACAATGAAAATGAATCTAAGTAGAAAATGTTAGTTTTGTAAGTACCATAAAAGAAGCGATTGACGAAAATCCCAATGTCTTGTAACGACCGAAATAAGTGTCGGAAGCAAAAGCTCCGAGCAAGGTCGCAAAGTTGGTGGTGCCATTGAAGGTGGTAACAAGAGTTGCAGCTGTAATTCTCTTCATGTTGAATACACTAGTGAGATAGACCAAGAGGTTGGCCAAGGTCCCAATGGCTCCCAGCTTCTCAAACGTTTCATTTCCTGAAATTTTATGCAGATGCTCAAAAATAAGCGACCAAAATTAAGATAAATTCATGATTAAACATAAGAGAAAAGGATATTAATCTGATGAGAAGAACATGAAGCAATAAAAATGCAAAATGTTGCTCTCACCTATGACAAATGGCATTACTTTCCATCCTCTGTATATAACTGGTTCTTCATCCGTAGAACCTCTCTCATTCTTCTCCATGCTATCTCTCTCTTTCTTCTCCCTGATTGTTTTCATGTTTTAGGAAAAACGGAAACCAAAAGGAACTATATAATCCGAGAAGAAAATTCGACCACGCAATTCACAAAGCACTACTCTCCTTTTGACCTAGATTAATGATTGAGACACTGTGCCTTTGTGTTTACCAGTTGTCCCGATTTGAGTAGTATTTTCATATGTTTTCTGAGATTTGTTGGACCAACAAGTCGTCATGGTTGACTATGAGTCCACTGGCTATTCTATAGCAGAGCTACCAGTCACGACCGTTTTGCTTGAATTATTAGTCGACATTTCCCACTTGTGGTATATGTGCATTGGATGATCAGCATCGAGCTTTCATTTTCTTCATAAATGGAGTCCTTTCTTGGCTTGTGTTTTGGACTTGGAGATGGGGAGCTTATCATTTGATCTTTGTAAATCTGATCAATCAGAAAACACATGTTGCAATTATAATAGTTTCTGTTGGTGTGGCTTATAAGAAATTCTTTCATACAACATTTGTATACATACCTCTTACAATAACCGCATATAAAAGGGATAAAGTAAAATTGTAACAGGGAAATTCTACACACCCGTTTTATGTACGAATTTTTCCTAATTGGGACCACGATTTTGTAGCTCGCTAGCTACGTTTTATCTTAGTCTATCAAACAAGACGTTTCTCAGATTGCATATTCTCCATCCAAACTTCAGAGGCACTTTCACAACTTCGTTTGTACTCAAACCACCTAGCAAGCGCTACGAAATAGACAAGATTCATGGCCTCCAATACAGCAACCATAATAAAAGCAATCGAATCTCGGTGTTAAGATCTTCAGGCAGCCAATCACTGGTATGGTGAACTATTGACACCAAAAAACTAATAAGGTAATTGGACATTGCCTTGCCTACAAACAAAAATGAACCCCCAATGCTTCTCATGCTTTCTGGGAATTGCTTGGTAAAACTCCAATTGGGCGATCGCTGTAAAAGCCTCCAAAAGTCAGATTAGTGCCAATTTTGAGAATTGAGTCTGTCATAAATTGGTATCTAAATTGTGAGGGCAAGCATGGTGAATATTGTGTAAGACGGGGATCTTAAAGCCGGTGTTGCCAAAGTGCCTGTCGGATTGCACCAAGGCAGTATATAACTTGTGAGATCCAAATTGGAACCACTCTCTCCAAGCACTTAATTTCCTCCACTTCCTGCATGCTGCGAAGTCCCCATGGATTTGCTATTGTTCTCCATCTGGATTGATATGTCTTCACTGGTCATTATTGCAGCTTTGTCATAGATTCTGAAATTTAATAAAGTGCAACTTTTTGGTTAGTGAACAACACATCAATTACTGTACTATATTAATTGACTTTATGATGATGATGATTCAATAATTGTATCGTAATTATGTCGCATATATGTTGATGGTCCGAGTTGTAAAGCCAATGATTGACTGATACAGTACTGAGGGATTGTTGATATTAATATTATCAAAATATATCGAGTGAATATCAATGATGCATGCACCAAGTCTTGTAAATTGATAAGCTAAAGTCATTTAGTCTTTTCATGTGTTAAAGTCCACAAACTCTACTTAAATTTCTAGGGAATTTCCACGTAATTATTGAAAGGGAACACGACATTCTAATCAAGAGGAAATCTTAGGAAATTAATTAGCCGTTATATTGGAATCTTTGAAACTCAATTTTTATCATCAAGTGCTATATGTATGCTTTTGAATTCCAAACTCTAGTGTTTATATAAGGCATTATTGAATTATATTTGCAGTTAATGAAATTTTCAATTGGGAACTTGTGAGAAATTTTTCAAGAAGAATTGTCTAGTACATCAGCTGTCATAATACAATTAGTTGGATACTTAAAAAAATTTCCAACCACTTATATTATAACATTTTGTGTACTTCGCCATATTCACGCCACACTAAAAAATTTCTTGTCAACCCTGATGTTGAAATCATTTCTCTCTACCCCACCCAACTCCAGCTAATAAGGTTGAAATCACGATAAAAAAGAATTAGACAAAAAAAAAAATTTTCAATTTCTGTTTCCCTTCGTATTTTGGGTTGTGAGCACGTCACATGCAAAAGTTGGGTCCCTTTATTAGAAGTAATGTATGTTTTTCGTTCATGACTGGTAAGGCTGCCATAATAAAGGACTTGGTGTCCAGCTTTTCTTTTCTGGAGTTTGGATATTATCAAAACAATTTTTGCTTTGAGTTATTTTATTTGAACACACTGGTCGGACGAATTCACTCCGTATTCTAAACTCTAAAGTACACTCCAATTTTTAATTTGTATCCTCGTTTTTTCTAAGAACCCCAGCCAAACCCTTATAAACCCAAATTGATAAAAAATTGAATTAAAAGAAAAAATCTTGCATGGATTTTTATGGGGACTGCACGAGCCACAAGTGTGGTTTGTTACACCACGTAAGACTTTTAGTTGAAATACAAACTCTCAAGTTTGTTATCAGAGTCCTATTTATTCAAGATAAAGTTTGTTAGTTGTATTTTATTCAAATATTGTTGTTGTTTTGAATTTTATAGACCACTCCCAACCCATAAATAGTTTTTTGAAAACCTGGTGTAATTATCTGTACTTTATAAATACATAGCACCCATCAGACTGATGGTATTCAATTCATCACGTTGATGGTATGCAAATTCACTCAAACATTTTCTAGTATTCTACGTTTTTATGGTTTCCATTACATCATTGCAACTGAGCTAGACACATGTGGTGTTGTGTTCACTATAAACACAATAAACAAATGATTTGCATGTTAAATACGTAAATTTTTTTGAGTGTGACGATCACTCTATCACGTGATGTTATTAATTTACATGCTATAATTTAGATGGACAACATAATCGATATTTCATGAACTATACAGTTTTAATAAATAAGTACATGTATTGTAACATTAGAGTATTGGTGACACCACGATCCAGGGCTACGGTTGATTGCATCGAAGAAAAAGGAATAGGCAACAAACGGCCAAGTGAGTATTGTCATGTGTTTCCACTTTCCAGCCCTCTCTAGTCAGCACTTTCTAGTACTGCCTATCTTCATATAGATACTTTTAAACAAACAGAATAGCATTAATAAATTATGTCCATTTCCAGGTACGTAATTCTTAACAAACAAAATAGCATAAATAACATAAAAGCACAAATAACATAATTATGTCCATCTCCATCTACGCATGAGTTCCCAACCCTTTCTCCTCATCCTTCGATTCACGTTCCACTCGGTCTCTTGAACCATGCACACTCGGATTCTCCAGCTGCATCTCCCTTACCCCTTTTCCGGACCTTCCAACCGTTACGTAATGTCGAGCAAAGAAATTGAAATACACAAGGTTAACAACTCCGATGCCAGCAATGATGTAGTAGTAGTAGTCCAGCTTATTCTTGTTAAGGTCATGACCGCCGAGCCACGGAGTTTTCCCCTTCATTTGGGTTGCCTTGTGGACTATATTGACTATCAAAGAGCCTAGATAACTCGAAACCGATAAGCTGAGGAAGAAGACTGCCCCGGAAACAGTCCTCAGGCTCTCCGGCATTTGCATGGTGAAAAACTCCATTATGGAAACAGCGGCAAAGGCCTCAGTCAACCCTGATAAGACAAACTGTGGCAAGAGTAGAGCAAAGCTCACGGGCGCAATAAATGATCCGTGTTTCAAAGCAGTTTTCCGCCGATGTTCTTCAACTATTCCAGATACCAACATTGACACAATGGACAGCACAATGCCAGTGTTGATCCTCTGTTGCATTGTCAGTCTTTTGTTCCTCCTGCTCCTTCTTCGGGCCAGCGGGAGGTAAATTTGCTCGTAGATGAATATCCACGTTGCAAGTGCAAGCATGGCTATGATATTCATCCATCCGGGTGCGAATTTGAAATGCAATCCCATGGATCTGTCCGTTTGCAATAGTTGTAAGACCCCGAATGTGCTATGTTGGTCCATGCACATGAAAGTCCCAATTGCCGTAACCCAAACTGGAAGAATTGCCACTAAGCACTTCAGTTGCTCAACTTGTTGGAGGCTGCACAGCCTCCAACTGCTCCTAGGCTTGCCTTGATTGTCCAATTCATTCGGGTTCGTTATTATTGCAGCTCTGTCAAGGAACCTGAAGCGATTAGTGTGAGAGAGCTTCAAGATCATATGTGGCTGATCAGATGCATTGTTTAGTGGAGGATCATAAAATGAGTGCTCGGAAGCCAGTGCAACCCTAACTCTTGATTTTCGACAGGCAGCCGTGATGACCTTGGCTATGTCCGAAAAAATGCTCCCTTGAGGCTTCAAGTAAATGTAAGTGTGGCGGCCGAACAAGAAAATGGTGATAGAGGAAGCAAGGCAGGCAGTGGGAATGGCAAACCCTATGACCCAACTGATATTGGTCTGGATGTACACAACTCCAGTGAGGGCCACAACTAGGGCAACTGTGAAAGAGAAATACCACCAATTGAAGAAGCTTTCTAGTTGCGCCCTTCCTTTCGCTGTTCTGGTGTCAAATTGATCAGCACCAAAGGCAATGTTGCAGGGCCTGATGAACCCTGCTCCTACGGAGAGCAGTCCAAGAGCAATGTAGAGGAAGACCAGCTGCCAAGTGTGGGGCTGAGGGCAATGGTCTGGCTCTTTGCAGGTGGAGGGTCTTAAGCTATCTATAGATGCAGTAAGGGTTATGGCTCCCATACCCTGAAATAAAATGAAAAAGTGTGAAGAAAAATTTGCAACCTCACGTACAAAGTCACCATTTTCCTGGATTCAGTGTTGAATAAAATAGAAATGGGACACACTAAACAGATGATAAGCCATGTATAAACACCGGTTTGGTGCTAATTTGTTGTCTGTTTAGTGTCTTTCTAGTTCTATTTTTGTTCTAAGCATATAGAATATCAGTTAACTATTTCACTTCAACGTGGAATATCAGTTAAATATTTCACTTCAACGTGAGTTTTGTACGACTGAAATTCCAAATAATGGGTTAAATTGATTAATCAAGAGTGAGAACTTCTAATTAGAAGAGAGACATATAAATCGTAATTATTACCAGGAAAGATGATATGGATCCAAGGAGAAGAGCACGAAATCTGCCCAGATAAGCATCAGACAAAAAGGCACCTGCTAGTGTTACAGCATTGGATGTACCATTCCATATATTAATCACATTTACAACAAATATTCCACTTAAGTTGTATCTTGTACTCAAGTACACTGTGATGTTGGCTATCAAACTCATCGAAGCCAGCTTCTCGAACGATTCATTCCCTTCATATAAATCAACAAACGAAACAAAATTAACGAAAAGGCAAGCCAAAACCCCATCATAAATCACATGAAAAAAAATTGAATACAAGATAATATGATATTGTGTACCAAGAATGTATTTGATAGCTCTCCATCCTCCTTTTCTAGGGTTTGGAGGAAGCGCTTGCTCTAATGGTGAAGAATCATTCGCATTCTCCATCTCTTTCTTTCTCTTTCTCTCTCTCTTCCTCTCTATGTTTTCCGCACTTGCTGGTCACCAACCTCTCTTAAACCACATTGCGTCCCTTTGTTGTAGAGTGGTGTTATTCTCAGCCCAATGTCATCTTCCCACCCACCTTTTAATGAAATTTTTAATTACAAATTTGTCCGTTGGCAAAAAGACTAATAAGGACATTAATTATCTTGTTTTGCTTAATTTAAAAAAAAAGAAAAAAGAAAAAGGTTGGGCGTGGGAGACAACCTTAAACCCTAACTCATATTTTCATCTCCTTTCATTTAGAGAAAGTAAAAAAATATCAATGGACTTATAAGATGACTTTTTCATTGAACAGGTGAAAGATGACGCTTCTACATAAGAGATAAAAGATTATGTTTCCATTGAAAATGTAGAAGAATAATTTGTGTGTAGGTCATTTGAATTTGTCCATCGTATTTTTTAAATTTGTCGTTGTCGAATTCTTTTGAATTTGGATACCTCTATCGTTTTCATTTGAATTTGCAGACCTTAGTTTTTTATTTATATATTATTTGTTATATTTTTTAAGAGACAATTTTATAATTTCATATGTATGTATATATTAAAGGTTATTTTGGGAATAATAGTGGGTAGGGAAATAGCATTTTAATTTTTTTAACTTTTTAAGGTGGGTGGGAAAATAGGACAATGGGGTGAGTCTAGTAGCTTTATTGTTTTATTATATACTAGCATATGGGCACACAAAGTGTGTGAGAAATTTTTTTATTTTTGTTTTTGATATAGAAGGAGAGAAGGAGAGAGGAAGAGAGTGATAGAAAATGTGGGAGTGGGAAATGTTTTTTATTTATTTAATTAGAGATATGTTAGAATTATATGTAGGTGAGGTTTTGAAGAAAAAAAACAGCAAAATTTGGTTGTATGAAATTACAATTCTGCCCCATATTTTTTATTCATTTTTTGTTTTAATTGGAGGGTTAAACTGGTAATTTTATAAGGTTTTGGTTGACTATAAGTGTTTTATTAATTAGTAGAGATAAGAGCTTAATTTATCCTTTTTTTTTGGTCGAATAGTTTATCTTAATTAGTTAGTGTAATCAAAATTAGGATAGATAATTATCACAGATTTGATTCTTCCGGCTTACCCGGATAATTATCTAAGGTACGAAATCGGAAACGGTTAGAGGTAATTAAGTAAAAATCTTGAAAGTTTAGTCTTCAAGTGTTGACATAGTTATGATTGGTGAGTGAAATGTGAAGCAGCTTGTTATGGGTGTGATGGCTTGTGAGTTTTGACCACTGACTTGGATTCTAAGTTTACCTGCACTACGTACCTCAACAAACTTCAGTACAAACTACAAACAAAATATTTCTTCTTATCCCAAGCCTTGAGTTTCTCCGATCCCAATCTTTTACTGTATATTCAAAACCAAACTTATGTGTTGCCTAACAAGAACTTATCTGATCACTTTGGTTGTAAATTAGGCTTTTTGTTGATTGTTTACAGAATTTATTGAAAAATAAATAATAATAAATGTTTAATACAAAGTTCTGTGTTTGTTAACATTGTACTAGTCTCTTGGCATGCCCGTACTAATTTTTTTTTCTTAATTATTTTTCTTATACTTGATACTTGTTTTTTTCTTAGATGTTAATTTTTTTCTAGAGTATACATCTACACGGGAGTATTTTTTTTTTACCATTTTAATTAATTGGCTCATTTGCAAGTAATGTCTTGCTACAATGGCAGAAAACAATGTTATCTATGCACCATGGTACGGGTTCGATCCTACCGATCCTCTCTCCCTACCAACTGACAATTTATGGAAAATTATGATGAAACTTGTAACACCAAAGAGAAAGGCTCGCAATTATTAATTTTTTTTAAAAAGGAAGATTTGGCATTATAATAATAGAGATAGATAAATTAAGTTTATTTACTTTTATTCTGTTATACTTTGAAAATAAGAGTAGACATATTTTCATTGCACTACCTTCTACCATATTATATTTGTTTATTTTTTTTTTTGTAAGTATCTTCTATCATGCTCAGTATTTTATTGCAAAGTTTTAACTAAAACTATCAAAAGTTATTCTATGAGCTCTAAAAAAAGGTTGTACTCCAATAATATTCTCTAGAGAGTCATAATTACTATGAATTAATAATTAGCCAATATGAATTAATTATTTATTTAAAATGATATTAAAACAGTTAACATTAATTATAGAGAGCGCGATAATTATAACGAGCCAGAATGAGCTTCTTTCTCCTTGTCTATATTTAGAAGCTGTTAGATGAATCTCTATATTAAGAGGTGAATAAGAAGCATGATTGGAGTTGATTTTTTTTTAATCCACCCTAAATTCCAGTTAGGAGCTCATGGAGCTCATTAGAGATGCTCTAAGGGATGCTACCGAATTTATTAGATGGACAGGTTTGGGCATCTAAAATTTAGAAAATCCATTCTCCCATAGAAATCCTTTTTACTTTTAGTTTCTTTAGGTTGTGAATCATGTAATGTAAAATTTTTTTCTTCTCAAAATATAATTAATTTATGAAGTGTCAATCGCATTATTTTTTGTTTATTGATTGTCTCTAACTTCTAATTCTTATGCTCCAACGTCTATATTTATCTAGAATTTGAATGGAGGTTTGGAATTATTTTTTGTACCTCTATCTTTTTATCAATAATTATGTTTATGAGATTTGGAGACTTTCTTCAAAAAAGTAAAGACGTCTCTTAAACCAAATGATGATGTCATTTATACACGCGCCCGCGCGGGATTGAAAATTGTATGAAAACTTATGAAACTTGATTCTTTCAATAAACAATGTTTGAGTCATAAATTGAGGGTTACAAATGCCAAAGTAAGCTGCGACCCTTAATTAATAAAAATATAGTAGCTCTCGGTAGCTATTGTTACCCTTTTGCAGCTCTTGATATATTTTACAAAGTGGGTTGTATTAGTTCAAATTAGATGGCCACAAGCCACAAAGATACAGTAGCTCTAGGCAGCTATTGTTACCCCTTTGCAGCAGCCTCCTTCTGTAGTACTCTCACTTTTTTTTTTTCAAGCATTTCGAGCGTATGGCAAGCATTTATCAAAACTAATTTAGAGAGCAATTTAATTGTATCAACACAAAGAATACATATAAAGCACTATACAATGAAGAAACATTCCATGTTCCACCACCACCTCTCAAACTAAATTCTAAACTACGCACAAAACATTCCATGTTGTCAAATTTCCAACTACAGCAAAATCTATAGCCCTTGCATGTACACAAATCGGGTGAGCACATTGGAAGACTATATTTCAATTAAGTTATCTATATGGTGCAAAACAAAACAACTGTACATGTAACTTATGAACAACTGTACATGTAGCTTATGAACAACCGTATATGCAGCTTATCAAAATCCTTTAAAATTGCTAACTGCATAAGTACATGCATAATATTCAAGTGAAAAAAAAAAAAGAGAAGAAAGATAAGCCCCAGTTTTCAAATAAGAGCAATGAAATAGGTTCATATGAAGCACACAGAGACTAAAAACGTGATTCTATGACCCACAAAATCATTTTTATATCAATTCACCAATCCTTGTTGTACTATAGTCAAAGAAGAGCAATTGATACTTGAAGATAACTGTCTTAGAATTAATAAATAATACTACAAATAATAGATTTTCTATGTATTAAACAACCACACTTGTGGAAGTAGAAAAATGAAAAGGAAAAAAAAAACTGTGTAGAAGTTTTTTCACCAGTATCCTCTGAGATGCTCGCCATCAACAATCCCCATTCGGTATTGATTCCAACACCATTTACCTACAAATAGCCAAAAAGGTGAAGCAACTTGGTGGTACTGATCTGCACCACAAAATTGTACATTAACCACACATACAGTAGCAAGAATAAAGACGTTTCAACATTTGGTTTAATTCTTGGCATTAGATCAAATATGTCAGACTCAAACCATTGTGATTGGTGGAGAGGTTCAAATGCAATTTATTGTACACAACAGAAAGTATGCATCCATTAAATCACTGTAAAAAAGGTGTCTCAATGTTAAAATTATCGAAGATAGAGGGTAAGCTTTTCACATATAAAGAAGACTTGTGGGACACCCATAACCAATAATTTTTTCCCCTAAAATGTCATATGATAAACCTTTTATCCAATTCAAAAAAAAAAAGAAAAAGATACTAAACAGAAACAACCATCTAATCTGGCACTGAAAAATTTTAAACTCATAAATGGAAACTTGGCATCAAGTCCCAAACTAAGTGAGATAATGTACAAACAGAAACACACCTCACTGACATTAACTGGTTTTTGTTTATTGATCAATATAAACTGAATTTTCCAGTAAAAAAATTTGATTGAGAAAATGACCAAAAATGGAATAATTAGGTAACAATACTTAAAACCTGATCAACATTCAAGAAAAAGGTGTGTGAGAGAGTGAGAAGGTCCAACCGTAATAGTGTGCATGAGATTCCCATAGTGCCTTTGTAATCGTATCACCCATAGGGCTACTGAAATGAAACCAACAAATGTGAAATTAAAATATGAACTTGATGAATTGAATAGATATATATATACAATCTGATATTTCTGGTCAATTGTAAAATGAAAACAATTGTAATCTACAAACTTAAGGGTGCAATTGTAAAACCAAAACAATTGTATGCCATTAGAAGGTGCAACCAAAGCATATAATCTCATTAAGCTCGAATTTACGTAACAATACGCGGATTGGATCACAATCAAAATTCAAAACCCATTAATAAAAATCTAATCTTTTACTTCCAACACAATTATAAATTAAGATTAAAACATTATTACCTGCTAAGAAATCCCAATAATCAGATCCTTCTTGTCACTTGGAAGAGTCGATTGGAGCCATTCGGGATCACGTTCTCATTGGTATGCAGGCATATAAAAAAAAATATTACAAACTACAGAGAAAAAAATGGTAAGAATGAAGAAAGAGGAGCGTGCGTACAGAGAAGAAGAGTCCTCATCTAAAATCCAACCATAAGTATCCATAGCAAGAAGATTTCAAGGAGTTGACTATCATTGATGAATTGATAGTGTGTATGGTACTTGGGAATAGTTATTGATTGCGAAAGTATTGTACATAGATGAATGGTAAATCAAAACATACTGAAAATACCAGAAGCTACAACTGTGTTGACTATCATTATCTGTTTAACACAATTTGTTTTGAATAAGGATGTTGGATATATATGCAATCACAAATATTTAATCCAATATATAGATCTCTATATACTAAAGTGAAATGCTTGAAGAACCTAAAAAGAAGATAATACATAAATTTATACTAAATTGTAATATATAGATCTCTATATACTAAAGTGAACTTATTGGACATGTCCAGAAATAAATCTAAGCAAAAACTGAAAAATGAAAACCAAATGGTTATCAAACGCTCCCCAAAGGAATTACACATTTTGGATTCATTAAATGGAATCTTTCAAGACCTCCAACCAAGTGAAACTGGTATACAAATCCAATGCATATATAGGTATTGTCGATCACTGAAAACCATATGCTTAACAATCATTTTAAGGACCATAATAACAGTCATTTTATCAAACAGTTAGTAGGCATATTTGTCAAACGGAGCCATCAAACATGCTTACTACGACCTTCAGCTGGTTCCATTCACGTATACTATAAGATGGAAAATTATACCATTCCCTGGGACGATTACAACCAGAGCTGATTTATAGTTGCATATGCTTCCTTGTAGACCATGCCTGCAGCTGGTTCCTTGATTAGGTGGTTGACAATGCGCTCGAGTAATGGAGCGCCAGAGAAGAACAGATAAAAACTGGAAGGAGGAGATTTTGGTGGTGCCAGACTCTGCATTGGCCTTTGCTTTGAGTTTGGCTAGGGATTCCGCGGAGAAGTGAAACATTCCCTTCCTAGGGGGGGGGCTTCAAATCTGCCAATGAACTCATCTGAGTGTTTGAAAGGGAGGCTGATAATTGGACCATGACCATCTGGAAACCACCGTTTCTTGAAAATAAAAAGAGAACCAAATGATAAAACAATAAATTTCAATTCATTTACAAATCCCAAACTACAAAAGCACCAAATTTAAACAAAAGAAAACCACCCGTTTCACATGTCTGAAGAACTCACCAAGAAACCCTAGAAATTCCTTCAAAGCAAATCCAAAAACTGAACATGAGTACCTGAATTGAATAAAAATTAAAATACAATCAACTGTTAACCATTTTTTTTCTCAATAAAAAATAAAAAAATAAAAACCTTCAAAACACCCAAACAATCCCAAATTCTCAAATCCGTTCAAAGAAACTTACCATGAAATCACAGCATCTTCACAAATCATCTTCATATCTGCACCAAAAATAACGAAAAAGAAGAGCAATCAGCCCAAGAAACAAAAGATCAGTAGAAACAAACCAAGAAAATCAAGTATCGGAGAAAATTTTCCATCAGCATTTCTCCTTTTTATCAGAGGACTCGAGCTGGGCTCTGAGAGAGAAGTCGAGATGTTTCGTAGTTTCTCCGAAATAGAGCTTGTGGTTTGATGCGAGAGAAAGCTCGTTGTTTCTGGAAGCAAATCGAAAAAGATCGGCTTTTCCGTCCTTCTACTTCTTCAAGAGTACGAACACGTGTACGTCTACCAACACGTGTAAATCAGGAGTAGCGCCGGAAAGAGGCACCAACTGAAATTTTGACAGAAATGAAATAATATATAATAAAACAAAGGACTATGGAATGGTGCTTCAGCATCAGTACTCGGCGATAGAAAATAATATAAAAAAAATTTTAAAAAAAAAAGGAAAAAGCAGCTTTTGCTTTTGAAAGTTGATGTTTTTTATTGTTTATTAGAGAGATGTCGGTTGAATGATGGAGACGGGAGAGAAACAACGCGTGGATCCAAAAAGTCAGTGGCAGAAACGAAATAAACAAGGAGGAGGATTGTCTGCCCTCCAAGTTTTGGGAGAACACTGTTTGTGAACAGTAGCCCATCTCACATGATGAACAGTGAGGGGAACTGAACTTTAGTATATATAGATATGTTTTACGTTATCCAATGAAAAAAAAATTGAAGCGATCACCATATTTTTCCTGATACGGGAGAAGTGATCGCCTTGTGCAAAAAAAAAAAAAAAATATTATAACACTACGTCACAATGAATTTGGAGCTAGTAAGTGACCCTTTTTTCCCCAAACGATAGAGGGTTCATAGTTTTTTTTTTTTTAATTAAAGTTTTAAATCATTAATCTAAACAACCCAGTCGAACGGAGCTCAACACAAATGTTAACTTTACTCTTGACCTCTGTATAAAATAGTTAGTTAGTTTACTTAGGACAACGACAAATCCCATTAGTTATATTACAATAATTTGAACATTTTATGCAAGTGTGGGAGGGTGGACAAAAGAATCTTGAATGCAAGAGTAAATGCTAGACACACAAAATCAAACATGTCACTTGATTGAATTTGTAGTATCTTAAATTTTTAAAGTGCTCAGAAAGTGTTATTATGAATTTAAAATGTCTTCAAATCTTACAATTTATGGTTCTAATTGGGCGATAAGTTTACTTGAGGTCAGCGATTATTTTGAGGTGATAAGATGACAATGGGTGAGTTCACGAGTTTGTATTATTTTTCAGGTTAATTTTGGAGTTCCAATGCATTTTAAGTGAATTTAGAAGAGATGGGACGGTTTAAAGTGGTGCCACGAGTCAAGCAACAATTGCACCTCCACAAGGATGCGGTTCGTCGGCATAAGCGTGGGATAAATCCCCGCCTTCTTTCTTCTTCGTTGAACGGCACGAAGAACAAGGGTAAAAAATAAAAAATAAAAAATAAAAAAAATCCTTCAATCTTCCGAAACTCATAAGTTTCAATTCGAGAATATGATACGATTGACGAACAGTTTTTGCCTACATGCTCAATGAATCATACCCGTTGTTCTTAGGTAAATTTTGAAGATTATTATTTAGGTTTGAACAATTCATTCAGGTTGAGATTTTTAATTAATTCGGGTCAATTTTATACAAGAGAGTGTTGAAGAGTGACAGAATGATATCGATGAAAGAGTTCAAATCTTTTGCATCTATTTTTTTAGGGATAATTTGATTGCGGTCTCTAATCCTTAATATTATTTTATTAAAACCTTAATAGTATTCAAAGTTTGATCAATGTCCCTTGACTTTGTACACCTCATTATATTACTATTAATATTTATATTTTTATAGTTTTGACATTAATTGTTTGATATTTTATGAGATTTATAATCCTATAAATTTAAAATCCCTCATTATAATATTATTAGAAACGGTTATAATAAAAAAATTCAAACATTTTAATTGAATAAATGGATAAAAACTATGTAAAAATAAGAAATAATAAATGGCAAAAGAATGTATCCATAGTGTTAAAAAAATTGGTACATTTCACATATAACAAAGTGGTACATCAATAAAGAAGAATGGGTACATTATAAATAAATTAGGGTACAAATAAAAAATTAAAAATTATGAGTACAAATGAATTTTTAAAAATATAGATGCTAAAAGAAATTAATAAATGGGTACAAAATAAAACTAAAAAGAAAATACTACAAATTTAAAAAAAAATGTTGCAAATTAAAAGTGGGTACAAACTAAAAATATAAATTTATGATACAAAGTTTAGGCATAAAACATAAATATACCATATGTAATTTTTCTATCATTGATTAAATATACAATGTCACGTAATGGTATACACATGAGTACAAACACAAATAAAACTTTAAAAAATATGGGCACAAAAAGAAACTAATATATGGGTACAAATTAAAAATGAAAAGAAAATTGATACAAATTAAAAAATATTTGCAAATTAAAAATTGGTAACTAAAAATAAAAATATATGATAAAAAATTTAACCATAAATATAAATATACTAATTGTAACATTTTTAACAATAAAGGAATATATTTAAAAATAAAAATATTTTATTATTCAAATAATTAATGATGTTATTAATACCCAAGGACCTTGATCAAAAATTGAAAATAAATAGGATTTTAATCAATGGAGTAACAAAAAGAATGATGTAAACCTAATTTTCCCATTTTTTAATGTGGTTTTTCTATGGCTTCTAGCTTGGATTGATACGTGTCTACAAACTTAATTCTCCTTAATTTTGTTTGTCATTAACTTAACACATGTTAATTAATGATAAAGACCGTATACAAAATGTGTGCAGTAGGTTTGTTGATTTTGATATCAATCTTATTTGAATCTGATGTAATTAGTAGAATATGAATTAATTGGCAGGAAAACTAATGAAAATGGCTTAAAAACTTTGAGTTTTAATGATAAGGACAAAATAAAGGGTAAAGTGAATAGTACCATGATTGACTTTTTAGTGTAAAAATGTGATTTTTCGTTAAAGTAAACAGTACCGATAGCTTTTCGTTTAAGTTCCCTTAATTGGCGTGCTGTATTCGATAATCGATAAATCTTTCTTTTCATACTTTTTTTTGTCAATATTGTATGTATTTAAAGATAATGAGTTCTCCACTATCGTTTCTCCAAAAAAAAAATAATAATAATGAGTTTTTCATGTTATGAATACTAATACGATTTATTTATTATTGAAAAAACTATAAAAGGTAGATAAAACACAATATAAGAATAAGATTTATATATATATATATATATATATATATATATATATATATATATTCGATTATAATGGATATGATCCATCCCTATCATATATGAATTTAGAAGTTAAATCTAATAATATGAACTATCTCTGAATATGATAACTCAATTGATAAACGAATCGAATATGAATTCGAGTAAACCCATCCATATACGATCCGATTACATGTAGGCACAAAACTAATATAATAATGTTATTTAAAATTGCCACATCAGCTGACATACTTTTAAATAGAGATGCAACATATCATTGTGTGTGAAATTCCTGTGTTTTAGAGTGTATTGGCAATGTCAATCTTATGCACTGTTCTAAAACTCTCCCCCAATTCGTTCTATTATGGGACAGGTAGGGTTTTACACTAAGCAAGTAAACTACCTTTATCTAGCTGAGTTATCTACCATGTGAGACATAGAAGGATTATCTCATTAACTCATTCAATCTAGAAGAAGTTTAGACAGAACGATTAGGCTATTTCAGTAGTTTTAATCTAGTGCCGCTTAAGCTACGCCTAGGTACTAGGTGACTAATTACCACCTCAATTAATCCCTAGGTGTTTGAAAATTAAGAATGGACGCCTAGACCTGCTTAGGCACCCGCTTAATCCATTTAGGCACCCATCTAGACCCGCATAGACACCCACTTAGGTCGCAACTCTTACTTAGACAAAAAATAAATTACTTTTATTTGAATATATTATAAGATACTTGTTGAATACTTGGATGAACACTCATTATGTTCTAGTTCCATGTTTTCAATATGTTCTAATAGTTTCTAAGCTTTATGTCTATTTATTTTTCAATTTATGTATCTCAATATTATTATATATTTTTAAGTATAAATAAGCATTTATGTATATGATATTATAATAAGTTTACTTAAATTCGCCTAATCCACCTAGGTTCAGCCTAGGCGCTAGGCCCTAGTCTGTTGCCCGACTAGCGCCTAGCATCTTTTAGAACCTTGTTCTTATGTGTCTAAATAACATTGTTTATTTTGAAAAATGAATAAATGAATTGATTATATTACACCTAGTTGGTTCATGTGAAAACGTGAAGGTAAAAGATTTCCACATCAATGCAATGAGAGATCTTGCAATGACTTATATTGCCATTTAGTGGTATAGTAGAACCTCAACTTTCTTTTTGGTATTAGAAAATCACCGTCCTGAAGGACGACAAGAACTATGAACTGTATTTTATCTTCATATTCTCACAATTCATAAGATGCTAAGTGATTATGTTTTCGCATTTTAAAAAAGAATATTAAACATATTAAATTGTCATGTATTTTGTTCCTGCTTGTTTTCCTTTACCCCAGCTTCCGTTCTTCTCCTTGCTGCCACCACCGATTCTAGCTATGGCTAGGGTTGGTGGTAGCCCATTGCTCCTCTTGTTTTCCTTTTCTTTCCTTTTGTTCCTACTTATTTTTTCCTCTACCTTTTTGTAGGTTCGACCATATCCTCATCTCTCTAGTGTATTGGGTTTCACTTCACCAACTCCCCCTTTTTTCATTTACTTTTCCCTCCACATCCTTAATTTCCAACACTCCACATCCTACCCTTTCCAATTGGCTCACTCCTCCATTAATGTCACACTCTAGATCGAGTTCCACTAATCAACACCGTGAACGCGAATCTTTGCGATTCCCGTTTAAGAGGAAGATGTGTAAAGCTTCGGATTTTATTGATGCTCAGGTGTTTTCACCACCTTTTTGCCTCTACTTGGCCTTGTTGCCTCTGTTGCTTGTGGGTTGTTTCCTGCGAGCTTCATTCGATTCTTGATGCCGATTTTCTCTGTGCTCTTTGGAGGTTGTTGAAGTCTTCTTCTTATCCACTTTGGGGGCTTGATTTAAGGCCGCTGGTTTGAGTTTGGTGGTCCTTCTGATGGCAGCAGCGGCAGAGGATGCAAGCTGTTAGGGTTTTTTCTGTTTTTCTGTTGGGCTTGGTTTCATTGTACTTTGGAGGTCCATAATTTTGTTGTTGTGTTTGTATTGCCTCTCTCTTATAAATGTGTGTTGTTGGTAATGTTATTACCTTTTTACCAAAAAAAAAGTAATAATAAAGACAATACTGCAGTTTATTACTCATTATTTCATTAAGGAATTAAACCATATAGTAGGACGTGACATGAAACATTTTTTTGTGGGGTTGGTATTCTCTTGTCTATTTGCACAACTTGGTAAGACGAATAATCAACTCGGAATCAACCACAACTATATAGCCAAGTGTGTCACTGGCATTAGCTAGGACAAGAGCCTGGGGATTGACTTGGATATTCTGTAGCTAGAAAGGGTCAAGGAACATACATGGATATCTCTATGGGAGTGGGGGTGACCTTGGTTTTGGGAGGCTTGCCGCTATTGGGGTTGCTCTTGTGGTGGTGGAATGAGCTTTGGTACGTGCTTCCTCTCAAACTTCAACATTCGACTACTGGTGCTAAGTTGCCGCCTGGCCACATGGGACTTCCACTTGTGGGTGAATTACTCACATTCTTGTGGTACTTCAAGGTTCTTCGTCTTCCAGATGATTTTATCAATGCTAAACGAGCAAAGTATGTTTATTTCCTTCAGTTTTTTAGTACAGCTACTACCGTTTTGTTTGGGGGAAGTGTATTAATTCATTTACTCTTAGTTTTAAAATTTGTAATCTTATAGTTTTTGTTGACAAGTGTTTATCATATTCAAGTACCAATTGGATTACACATCTTCATTTAGAGGCACACTTTGTGGAACAAGTCTCTTCTATTTAAATTGACATTCAAATATATAGAACATATAATATCAAAGATTGAAACAAAATAAGAATTATAACCTTTAAAAGAGGTACTAAAAAATCGAGTTCGAAGCAGTGTTGACCGGTGGTTAATTAGGATAAATTGATCTAAAAGTTGGTAAAAAACAGAAATGGTCATAAATAACTTGTTTTGAGAATTAGTGTTTCTGAAGTAGAATTCACAATTTCATCTTCGACCATGGATTTTAGTAACTATTCGGTGTTAAATTATTTCTTGTTTTGTGGTAAAAGTCTTCTATGAAATTGGTATATATCAATATCGTACAAAATGGTTGACACTCTTTGTCATGCACATATTAAATGATCAGGTATGGTGATGGAATAGGATTGTACAGAACCTACCTCTTTGGATCACCGTCCATCATAGCATGTTTCCCAACAGTCAACAAGTTTGTATTCCAATCAGACGACACCTTCATCCTAGAATGGCCTAGCGTTGATCTTATGGGTTACACTTCTCTGGTGGCAGTTCATGGGAAGTCCCATGCAAGGCTCAGAGGTTACGTCACAAATGTTATTAACCAGCCGGACGCTCTTCGGCGGATTGCCCAGGTAGTCCAACCACGCATCACAGCTGCACTCGAGTCATGGGCTCAGAAGGGCAGAGTCAAAGCTTATGACGAAACTAAGAAGGTGACGTTTGAAAATATTGGAAAACTATTTGTAAGTTTGGAGCCTGGACCTCTCCTGGATACCATTGATAACTTGTTTGGAGGATTGATCAAAGGAGTTAGAGCTCAACCATTGAACATTCCTGGAACTGCCTTTCACCATGCTCGTCAGGTCCGTAAAACTCATTTCACCGCAAAGTCAATTTAAAGCTTTTAAATTCCAACACTACAAGAAAAAATAAAGCATCAGTGGCCATATATATAGGTCATATATATGATGTGCCTATAAGCACCATACGTCATCCTGTTGCATGGACTATATGTGTCCGTTGAGTAAGTAGGCACAGATGGTTTCTTACAGACACATCATCCCGTTCCATACATATATATGGTCATTGATACTTTTTTCTTGAACTTGCATGCATGTGGTATGATTGATTCCATCAAGTTTCATTAATAAATTTGTATATATGCATGTGGATGAATTTCTGCAGTGTAGGAAGAAGCTTGAGGCCATTTTCAGTCTGGAGCTGGAGAAGAAGAAGAGCCAAAAACTAGTGACAAATGATCTCATGGATGGGCTTATGCAAATTAAAGATGAGGAAGGTAATAAACTAAGTGACCAAGAGGTGGTAGATAACATCGTTAGCCTTGTTGTAGGTGGATATGCATCTACTTCCATTGCGTCAATGTGGGCTATATATTATTTAGCCAAGCACCTTACTGTCCTTAAAAAGCTTCAGGTATGAACAACCCGTATTCTGGTTGATAACATGCTAATAATAATCAAAACAAAGAAAGTAAGGCCATCTCCAACCGAAGGGGCTACGTTTAGCCCCTGTTCAGATTATATAGCCATGTAAAAAATTATATTTTTAATGAATAGTATCAAACTATAACTATATACAATCTCTAACCGAAGGGGTCTATTTTTTAGTCCCCTCATTAATTTATATTTTAAGATTGTTCTTTAATTTTATCGGTTAATTGAATTAAACTACTATATTAAATTGAGGTTTTCAGACATATTTTGAGGGTCACTTGTCACTAAATATTGTTTTAAGTTTCATGTTATTAAATATTTTAATTTTACTTGCATGTTAACAACTTAAACATTAAAATGAGGTAGTATAGTATAAAAGGGTGAACATAATGTGAGAAATGGTGTAGAAATGGCTTAGGTATTTATAGGAAAAAAATTAGAATTTTAATTTTTTTTTAATTTCATCTTTAAAAATAAAAATAAATAAAAGGCTACATGATGTCAGCTAGCAGCACAGTTGGGCCCAACTATCAGGGCTGACTAGCTGGCTATGTTTGCCCAGCCCTCTGCCCATTTGGCTATATTTTGGCCTGGTGGGTCCCAAATTTTTTTGGCTCAGCCCTTCATTAGAGATGGGTTTTCTGTTAAAACAGGCTATGTTTTAGCCTATAGCCATTTGGCCGGCTTGGTTGGAGATGACCTAAGTTTCTTTAATAATCAATGGCTTCTTCAATAATCAATGGCTTGTTCGGTATTTTCTTAGATTTAATTTTCCGGTTTGAAATTAATGGGTAATTAAGTAATTATTTTTCTATTTATCATTTTTTTTAAATAAAAAGAATACGAAACAAACTCTTAAGTTATTTTGATAACTTGACGTTCTAATTTGGATTAACATATAGGAGGAGAATATGGCTATAAAGAAGAACAAGAAGGGGGATTTTATTACAAATGAAGATGTTTCAAAACTGAAATACACAAAGAAGGTATATACTGTCCATAATGAAGAAAGTTTAGGTTTCATCATAAAATCAAATGACAATACGGGGAATAGTCTAGCCTCTTATAAGTCCTTGCAAAGTTTCTCTTTTCACCAATGTGAAACTCTTTTACCTCACATCCTCACACGCCCCCTTATGTGTGACAAATTTCCAAGCCAAACATGTGGACAACACGAGCTGGGTGACATGGACCACATGTGATCGTATGTTGGGTGTTACACGTGGGCCAACTTGCTCTGATACCATGAAGGAAGTTGAGATTCCACCACAAAACCAATTAACAATATGAAAAGTAGCCCAACCTCTTATAAACCCTTGCAAAGTTTCTCATTCACCGATGTGAAACTTTCATCTTCACATCCTTACACATAAATTTACCAACTTATGTGTAAACATTTCCCGGAAGAAAAAGAATTCGTATTATTAATCGTTACAAAATTAACTCAAGCCAAACATTTTGCACTTTGCATTCAGGTGGTCGAAGAAACAATAAGAATCGCCAACATTGCAGCTTTTATTTTCCTAACGGCTGTCAAGGAAGCTGAGTATAAAGGTACGTATAGGATACATCACACATACACCATAAATATATGTTGGCATGCTGCTGCAAATTTAGGGTTTAGGAGTTCAAATCAAATGCGTGGTTGGTGTACTTGAACTGTTTCCAATATTGGATGTGTCGTTTTGCAGTCCGTTAATTGCACCGTGTAATTGTAGCTAATCAAGTTAGCAAATCCATGCAGGATATAAAATACCCAAGGGTTGGAAAGTGATTCTTTGGCTTCGATACCTCCACACAAATCCAGAGAATTTTGATGATCCTATGTGCTTTAATCCAGACAGATGGAATGTAAGCCTTTATTTCTACATGACATAATGAATAGGTCCATTTGGATATATGCTTCTTTAAAATTAGGGAACTTTAATGAAAAATTCTCACTATTGTTCACTTTAACGAAAAACCATATTTTTACATTAAAAAGTCAATCCTGGTACTATTCACTTTATCCTTTATTTTGTCATTATTGTTAATACTCAAAGTTTTCATACCTTTTTCATTAGTTTTCCTTTAAAATTCTACTTTCACTTCTATTAAAAGCACATACGAAAATTTCAATCAAACTGCAAGTTTTTTTTGAAAAACTTCTTCAATAAATGCTTCAAAAACTTATTTAAATACTTTTAACTTTTTATGTCAAACGTTGATAGAAACATTTTTGGTGATCTAAAATCGTTTTTAACTATTTATAAGTACTTCCAAATAGACACCCTTTAGTTAAAATAACTATTTATCTATTGAATGAATATATTTTCACTGCTCAGGAACCAGCTAAGCCCGGAACGTACGAAGTTTTTGGTGGTGGATCAAGAATATGTGCAGGAAACATGCTTGTTAGAATACAACTTGCAATCTTGTTACATCATTTGTCAACAGGATACAAGTAAGGAGGAAACCCTCTCAACTATTATCATTATTAAATATATTACCAGTATGCATTTTCTAATGAACTTTATGTACTTAAATTTTCAGATGGGAATTGATCAATCCAGATGCAGAGATGATTTATCTGCCACATCCAAAACCAATTGATGGGGTTGATATCACCATTAACAAAATTTAGAAATCCTCGATAGGCTTCATATATAGTTTGTCCTCCCTCATTTTTCCCATGACAATGTCTTAACTAGGTGGACACCTTTGAACCCTATAAAAAAATTAAGCAAAAGAAAAATGAAATCTCTATTAGTTCTTCTAATAAAAACAAATCCTGGCTTCTTAGTTTAAGAACTGTCTACACCCTAAATGATATTTGGATGTAGTTTTGTGATTTAATTCCTTCAAGAATCTGATAAGATGGTTGGAACTATTGGTTTGTTCTCTTCTTAAATATTGTTGATCTTTGAATTCTATCATGCAACAAAAAGTAGATTAATTATAGGGAAAGTAGATTGATTATAATTGTTGGAACTTTTGGTTTGTTCTTTTCTACCACATTAGCATCCATTTCATGATAAATGGGGTTATTTTTATGAACTTAGATTTAATTACACTAACATCTCTTGAAGTTTATTGTGTTTTCATAAAATTCTCACATTTGAAACATTAAACTAAAACTCATGAGGTTTTAATTCACTTTCACGTAACCCCTTTATTAGGACTGACATCATCTTAAAATATTTTTTTGAAGACAAATTTGCCCTCATTATTAATTACTTTAAAAAAAATAAAAAAAAAGCCTTTTAAAAATAAATATAATAATAACCAATTTAAGAAAATACAATTTAAAAATAATTATTAATTACTGAAGAACTCTTTGACCGCCCTTGGCACATTGTGAAGACGGAGAGGATCCCATCGTACAATCTACGATTGATCGTGATGACACTAGTGGCGTGTACGACGGACACTCATGCCGGGTGGAAGTGCTAGAGGAATTGGACTTATGGTGGTGGTGATCCACATAAGGCAGTGAGGGAGACGATTTTGGAGTGGAATGTAGAGATGAACTCTTAATTTCATGGTGAATTTTAATAGGTGATTAGTCTTTAAAAAAAAAAAGGAAGATAAAGTGAATATCTTGGCTAGCCAATTTACGTTAATAATCACGATGCTCTCTTAAAAATCTCATGAGAGAGAGAGAGTGTGTGTGTTTTGGTGGTTGCAAAATTTGGGGGATGGTTGCTAGGAAAAAAATATTAGGAGGAGGATAAGAAGATGCACGACAAGGAGATGCCTATGTGTTTTTTTTTCTTCTCGTTTTTCTCTTTATTCAAAAAGGTTTTTGTCTATACATATACTTGATTCTCTTACCATCTTGAAGGGATTTTTTGGAGCCAAACTCAATGCTTTGTTTTCGAAATATTACTAAAGAGTTGGTTTAGTATGTTTAATTATCTTTTTTCCCCTATGTTTAATTATCTTAAACTCTGATTTTTTTTGTAAGTTGTGAACTTCATTTTAATGTAAAGAAATTATCTAAATTTCGATACCTTTTTATCTCTTTGATTTATCAAAATGATTTTCGCTTTCGTACTGCTTAAAACTAAATTATTTTAGTCCCCTTAGTAGCCTTACGTTTTATTGAGAATGTAGTGCTATAGTGTTGGGTTGTAACACTATAATATTGCGTCACTAATAGGGCGTGACACTGCTATGTGCTCATTTTTGGGAGGTGACATAACTTTGATGTAAATCTTATTTGAATCTGATGTAATTTGTAGGATAGGAATTGACATTTTCTATTCGATAATCGATAAAAATTCAAATCTACTAATCCGTTAACTTAACAAATTGAACATGAATTTGAGTTGATAAAATTGGATAGTATCTAGCATAACATAATATAAATCTTTCTTTTCATACTTCTTTTGGTCAAATACTGTACGTATTTAAGAGGATTTTTATTTTTTATTTTTTATTTTTTATCAATAATGAAGGATTGCATTTCATAAGAGAGCAAATTATACAATTTGAATGAAGAGACAAGGAAGCAAACAACAATGGCAAACAAGCACTCATACACCTCTAACTGGGATGGTCGTTCTCCAACAGAGAGATGAACCACCACCAGGAAAAGCTTGCCGCCTACTATTCTTGGGAATCATACATTCCTGTCATCCACATCGTCTACCAAAATCGACTCTAGCTGGAGGAGCCTCTTCAATCCAAGTCCTGAGTTCATCCAAAATGCCATCCACCGCAGTCTTGGCGTCCATCTCTAGAAGTATATAGTTAAAACCCAACTCATAAGAAAATCGAAGTCCATCCCTAGCAGCAATCAATTCAACCGCACGAGGAGAAAGGAAGCTCTGCGTTTGATTTGTTAAAGCAGCCATTACCAACCCCTGATCATCCCGAATGATCACCCCAATACCTCGGACTCCCCCCCCCCCCTCCCGTTGCACAGAACCATCCACGTTAACTTTCACCACTCTTAACGTCTGTGGCTGCCAGGAAACATGAGTTGTAGCCCTATTGTTGTCGTTGCAATCCGATCCATACACCAGACGAAACTCTTCCAACAATTGCCTTGCACGTGCAGCAACCTCCCAAGAATGACATTGATTGTTTTAAAAAACGTTTCCATTTCTTTGATTGCAAATTTCCCAACAAACCGCTGCAAACAAATCGAGTTCCTCCCTCGTGACCAACACCATGGCTTTCCAAATCTTGAAGAACGACTGAACCTTCCATTCCCTGCTCGCCTCCCACCAACTAAATTCCTTCCAAATCTCCATCACCTCCCCACAACCCCATAACGCACGAAGAGTCTTCTCCACTTTCTCTTCGCATCGTCCACACCACGGTGAAGGATTAATCTTTTTTGGGAAATACTGCCACAATGGATAATTTCCTTCAAACATCTCCAGACAAAATGCTTAACTTTGTCAGGTATAGACACAGCCCATACACATTTCCATAGAGAACCACCAGTCGTACTCGATGAGCCTTCCATTCCACTTGATAGACTTCTGATCATTCGGGCCAATCGATATCCACTACGCACCCTATACTTCCCATTCATCTCATAAATCCAAATTTGGATATCTTGCACCTCACCGTGAGTCAACGCAATACGCAATATAGCTTCCACATCCCTTTCCCAAAAACCGGCATGAAGCATCTCCCTATAATTATTCCATTCTCTATCAGTAGTAATAAGATCACAAACTCTCAAACTCAAACATAGGCAGCAGTAATAAGATCACAAACTCTCAAACTCAAACATAGGTGGCGTAGTGACTGTGAACCCCATTTCATTAGGCACCCATTTATCATCATATACCAACACATGCATCATGTCATTATCTATGCGCCATTGCAATCCAGCTTTCAGAAGCTCTTTCCCCCACACCACTGATCACCAAGCGTACGCATGATGGCCTTGTTCCAATTCCCGCATTCAAAAAAGAATCATTCGGAAAGTATCTCGCTGACAGCATGCGACTCACCAAGGATGTCGGATTAATGAACAGTATCCAACATTGTTTTGCTAATAAACTCTGATTGAAACTTTCCAACTCTCGAAATCCCAACCCACCATCCGCTTTGCTCGTACATAACGGCTCCCATTTCATCCAATGAATCCCACGCCCATTTTTCGCTTTTTTCCCACCAAAATTTCGCTGAACGAGCGTGGATTTCCTTTGCAACATCCTTTGGCATCCGAAAGCAGTTCATAGAATAAGTGGGTAACACTTGAAGTATCGCCTTGATCAATACCTCTTTTCCTGCACGCGAAAGGCGTTTTTCCTTCCAACCACCTATCCATTTCAAGATTCGATCCTTTGTAGCTCTGAACACTTGCTTCCTTCCCCTACCAACCGCTGTCGGCAATCCCAAATACCGTTCATGACAGGTTACCCATAGAATTTCCTGCCTTGCCGCAACCATTGCCTTAACATCCTCTCCAGAATTCGGACCAAGAGTGAATGCCGAATTATTGCTTCAAGGCATATATATTCA
The DNA here is from genome assembly GCF_916048215.2 of Malus sylvestris. Taxonomy (NCBI): domain Eukaryota; kingdom Viridiplantae; phylum Streptophyta; class Magnoliopsida; order Rosales; family Rosaceae; genus Malus; species Malus sylvestris. Next base: position 30,997,468 of record NC_062265.1, read on the forward strand.
TTAGGCTATTTTTCAAACTTTATTCGCCTCCACAACAGTGTTCAAATGAGATTTGAATAAGCTTTGTAGATACTACGAATTCTAGTCTTACACTTCTTGTTTGTCAAAGCTTTGCACATTGTAAGATAAATCCCAAACTAGCTTTATTATTGCTTTTTTTTTTTTAAGCTACTTATGTTGTGCTGTGAGAATAAACAGTTATGAAAGAAAACAAGTGTTTGGTAAAGTATAGTGCTAAAAATGCTCTTAACAAAAAAAGACGAGGGTAGGATTGTCAATATGAAAGTTTTGTTAATTGGTACTGTTTACCTGCCTAAAAAAAAGTGCTTTTTAAGAAGCATGTGTAGAATTACTTCTGCTTTCTGCTGTATCGGATTCATAATTTTAAAGAAAAAAAAAACTTTTTTATTTCATTTACCTAACACAATTAAGGCCCTAACATTTTTAAGAAGTTGCTTTTAAAAATAAAAAAAATATATTTAAGCAAATCCCCAGCTCATAGAAATCTATACCTTTAAAAGAGGTACGAAAAAATCGAGTTCAAAGAAGTGTTGATAGGTGATGAATAAGGAGGATAAATAATCTAAAATTTAGTCCCTCAAAAAACAGTCATAAATAACTTGCTTATTAAGATTTAGTGTGAATCCACATTTACATCTCCATGGACTATGAATGTTAGTAACTATTCGGCGTTTAATGAATTCTTGTTTTGTGGTAAAAGTCGTCTATGAAATTGGTATATGTCTCAATATCGTGCAAAATGGTTGACACCCTTTGTCATGCACATATTAAATGATCAGGTATGGTGATGGAGTAGGATTGTACAGAACCTACCTCTTTGGATCACCGTCCATCATAGCATCTTTCCCAACACTTAACAAATTTGTATTCCAATCAGACACACCTTCATCCTAGAATGGCCTTACGTTGATCTTATGGGTCACACTTCTCTGGTGGCAGTTCATGGGAAGTCCCATGCCAGGCTCAGAGGTTACGTCACAAAGGCTATTAATCAGCCGGACGCTCTCCGGCGGATTGCCCATCTAGTCCAACCACGCATCATAGCTACACTCGATTCATGGGCTCAGAAGGGCAAAATTTAAAGCTTTTGACGAAACTAAGGCCTGGTTTGGTACTGAGGTGATTCTGAGAAAAGTGGGTATCAAAAAAAGCTGGAAGCTTTTTTGTGTTTGATAAACATTCAGCTTCAGCTTTTTTGCACAGTTTTGGGTCAAAAAAAAGCCAAAAACACAAAGCTGTAAAACCTAGCTTTAAAAAACTGGCTTTTTTCACGTTTGTTTTACATAAAAGTTTACCAAACACTATAATACTGTTTTTTTTTTTCTTCTTCAAAAGCACTTTTACAAAAAAGTTTACCAAACACTCTGCTGCTTCATTTCATAGCTGCTTATTCTCACAGCACAGCAAAAGTAGTTTGTTTTCAAAGCACAACAATACCAAACCAGCCCTAAGAAAATGACGTTTGAAAATATTGGAAAACTATATGGAAGTTTGGAGCCTGGACCTCTCCTAGATACCATTGATAACTTGTTTGAAGGATTGATGAAAGGATATAGAGCTCAACCATTAAACATTCTTGGAACTGCCTTTCACCATGCTCGTCAGGTCCTTAATCTTAACTGATTTCACCGCAAAAATCAATTGAAAGCATTTAAATTCCCACACTACATGCAAGAAAAAAAATCAAGCATCAATGATCAGATATATCCGCTAGACACGATGATGTGTCTAAAAAGACCATATGTGTCCATTGAGTTATGAGGCACATATAGTTTCCTATAGATACGTCATCATGTTTCATGGAATATATGTGTATGTTGAGTTATTAGACACGTCATTTTGTTTGATACATATATATGGTCGTTGATACTTTTCTCTTGTACTGCATGCATTTGGTATGATTGATTCAAGTTTCATTAATGAATTTTATATATGTATATATGCATGTGGATGAATTTCTGCAGTGTAGGAAGAAGCTTGAGGCCATTTTCAGGCTGGAGCTGGAGAAGAAGAAGAGCCAAAAACTAGTGACAAATGATCTCATGGATGGGCTTATGCAAATTAAAGATGAGGAAGGTAATAAACTAAGTGACCAAGAGGTGGTAGATAACATCGTCAGCCTTGTTGTAGGTGGATATGCATCTACTTCCATTGCGTCAATGTGTGCTATATATATTTAGCCAAGCACCCTACTGTCCTAAAAAAGCTTCAGGTACGATTACGAACACCCCGTATTCTAGTTGATAACATACTAATAATAATCAAAACAAAGAAAGTTAGTTTCTCAATAATCAATGGCTTGTTTGGTATTCTTCAGAGACTCAGTTTTTGTATTTGAAATTAAGAAATTGGTTTAAAAAAAGATACCAAACAAACCCTAAGTTATTTTGATAATCTTGACATTCTAATTTGGACTTACATACAGGAGGATAATATGGCTATAAAGAAGAACAAGAAAGGGGATTTTATTACAAGTGAAGATGTTTCAAAAATGAAATACACAAACAAGGTACATATTGTCTATAATAAAGTTGAGGTTCCAGCATAAAATCAATTAACAATGTGAGGAATAGCCCAACCTCTTATAAGTCCTTGCAAGGTTATTTTTTTTCACTGATGTGGAACTTTTTACCTTCATATTGTCACACGCCCTCTCACGTGTGACAAGTTTTCAAGCCAAATACGTGAACAACATGAATTGAGTGATGTAGAGCACGTGTGGGCATTGAGTTTTGCATGTGGGTCAACCTGCTTTGATACGATGAAGGAACTTGAGGTTCTATACTATAAAACCAATAATTGGCAATATGGGGAGTAGCGCAACCTCTTATAAGCCCCTGCAAGATTTCTCTTTTACCTTCACCTCCTCAGATATAAATGAAGTGTAAACATTTCTGGAAAGAAAAAGAGGCCATATTATTAATCGTTACAAAATTAACTCAAGCCAAACATTATGCACTTTGCTTTCAGGTGGTCGAAGAAACAATAAGAATGGCCAACGTTTCAGCTTTTATTTTCCGAACGGCTGTCAGGGAAGCTGAGTATAAAGGTACGTACAGGATACATGCACCATGTGTGTTGGCATGTTGCTGCAAATTTAGGGTTTAGGAGTTCAAATCAAATGCATGGTTGGTGTACTTGAACTGTTTCTAATATTGGATGTGCTAGTTTGCAGTCCCGTAATTGCACATTGTAATTGTAGCTAATCAAGTTGGTAAATCCATGCAGGATATAAAATACCCAAAGGTTGGAAAGTGATTCTTTGGCTTTGATATCTCCACACAAATCCAGAGAATTTTGATGATCCTATGTGCTTTAATCCAGACAGATGGAATGTAAGCCTATATTTCTCTATGACATAATGAATAGGTCTGTTTGGAGGTACTTCTTTAAAAAACACTTATATTAAACACTTCTATAGAAGCATATAAATAAATTTGAACAAAATGCAAGTATTTCTTAAAAAACTTCTTCCAAAAAGAGCTTTAAGAGTTTTTTATAACTTTTTATGTCAAACATCGCTAGAAACGTTTTTGGTGTTTTGAAATTGTTTTTAGCTATTTTATAAGTACTTTCAAACATACCCTTTTGTTAAAATTATCATTTATCTATTGAATCAATATATTTTCACTGCTCAGAAACCAGCTAAGCCCGGAACATATGAAGCTTTTGGTGGTGGAAAAAGAATATGTGCTGGAAACATGCTTGTTAGAATACAACTTGCAATCTTGTTACATCATTTGTCAACAGGATACAAGTAAGGAGGAAACAATCTCAACTCTTATGATTATTAAATATGTATCAATATGCATTTTCTAATGAACATTATGTACTTGAATTTTTCAGATGGGAATTGGTCAATCCAGATGCAGAGATGAGTTATCTGGCAGATCCAAAACCAGTTGATGGGGTTGATATCACCATTAAAAAGATTTAGAAATCCATTTTTCTGCACTTTCTTGGTCTGGCTTTTCGATTCAAGACTATGGAGTTCTCAGGTTCTGTTCTAATTTTCTTCATCAGATATGTTTGATTAAATGTGGCAGTGAACATCTTTCTGCAACTTTCTTGGTTTTAGGCCGAAGCCATTACTAAATGTTTGTTTTGAAGGATTCAATGACCAGTGTCATTCCTTCTAATTGTGTTGAATGATTTATTGTGAATTGTTGTTTGATTTCCACACTGTTAAGGCCTATGCGGTGGATTCTTCTGGGTTGCTTGATAAAATTGTGAAGGATAGTTTCTTGAAGATTGTTAGTAGTTGATTTCTTGCTTGCAAAGATTAAGTTGTTTGGTTGATTAACATTCAAAGTTGTTCGGTTGATTTCTGGTTGATTGTTATGGCAATTGAAAGTTCACTGGGGATGATCACTGTAAAACTCCAAGACAACTTTTTCAAATGGAGTTACCATTTGCAGTCTGTTGTAAGACTATCTCAAACTTTTGGCTTAAAATTTTTAATCCAAAAAATTTAGGTTTTAACCCAGAAACAATTTTTCACCTCCAACCATTCTGGCTTAAATTTTTAGCCTGAGAGTATATTAAAGAAAGAATTTAGGATAAGTTAAAATAACTTTAAAAATAATAATAATTATGTAGATTATCATAATTTAATTTTATGAACATTTTAATCTTAAAATATTTAGATTCCGATAAATATTGAAAATTATGACATCCCACATCGCCTAGGAGAGTGATCCTTAAATGTATATTCTCATCCCTACTTAGCACGAGACCTTTTGGGAGCTCACTTGCTTCGGGTTCCGTAGGAACTCCGAAGTTAAGCGAGAAAGAGGTCAGAGCACTCCCAGGATGAGTGACCACTGGGAAGTTGCTCGTGAGTTCCCAAAAACAAAACCGTGAGGGAATGGTAAGCCCAAAGTGGACAATATCGTGTTACGGTGATGGAACGGGCCCGAGAAGTGATCCGTCTCGAGCCGGGATGTGACAAAAATCTCTAAACCGACACCATGAAAACTTGTGAAATATTATGAAAAAATATGAAACACATAAAATAATTTTTTTTATTACTTTAACCGTTTGATTTAAATTTGGACCGTTAGATTTTTTTTTTTTTTTACCGTTAGATTTGATTATATTAGATCTTAAACGTTGAATTCAATAAATTTATAAATATAAAACTAAAATATGTACACATATATGGTAGACCAGCTCCACTAACCTAGGGAGAATCCTAGGCTAAATTTGCCCCCGAAATGAGTTTTTGGTTAAAACTCATATTTGCCCCAAGGGTTAGAGTAAGTTGGGGTAAATTTAGAACCTAAAATTTGAGTTTTACTCCAAGGGTTGGAGTAGGTCTATGGGGCTATGATCTTTTTGAGTTCTTTAATGGTGAGTCACAAGCAAGTGCCCATTTACCACAGTGGTGGAAATGTGTTGAGTCATCGTATTACGACGTGAGTTCCAACCCCGTCGACTTATAATCTAATATCTAATCTAACCAAATCTATCATTTGACAAAAAAAAATTAAAAAATGGTGAGTCACAATGTCCACCTAAATACTATAATAGTCCTAATGCTGGTATAACTAAAGAGATTACCATTGCTTACAAGGAATCAGTTAAGAATGATTTAGCTTTGTTAAGTCTGCTAATTCACTCCCTGATGAGGCAATGGATCATGTGATTGGCTACAAGACCTCTCAAGAGGCTTGGGACTGTCAAGAAAGATTTGCTTACGTGTATGTGATTAGAGTAAATCAACTTGAGTTTCACACTGTTAAAAAGGAATTGATTATGTGGACAAGTACTTGTTGAGGTTACAGGGTATAAAAAATCATTTGATTTCTGCCGGTGAATAGATTACTGAAAATGATTATATAATTGCTGCTTTATCTGATTTATCTCCGGAATTTGAAGTAATCAAAACAATCATTTTAGCAAAAGACATACCTATCTCTTTGAAGGATTTTCGAGCACAACTTCTTGGTACAGAAAGATATATTGAATCAAGAGTAACCAATTTGTCTTATTCGATATCAGCTATGTGTGTTCAAAATGAAATATAACTCATAAAACTAGAATGAGCAATGAGAATATTGGCTTCGTTCTCATGTATGATGAGGTTGAACTCTCGAAGCCTTCTTATTTATCTTTTGAGTTAATATAAAATATAAAATGTGCCCCAAAATTTTTACACGGTTTTCACTTTGATCCTTAATATTATTATTGTTTTCATCTAAAATTGGTCTTGAACTTTTGAAAGTATGTGTACGATAACTATTATTAACGTCTGTTACAAAATTAGCAAAAGTAGGTGACTTGTGGGTTTGCCATTGGAAAAACAAAGTAATAAATAAGTTCAAGTCGACCATTTAGGTACAATTTGCACGTCTGAAATCTAGAGCTCGTTTGAAAGTGTTTTTAAAATATAAGTGAATTATGAAAAAAAACACTATATTGTTTTATACAAGAAGCAGATAACTGGTACTTTTTTAAAAAAGTACTTTAACTGCTTTTAGAATCCAAAAACATTTAATCGAAATGCATTTTCAGTAATTTTAAAAGTAGTTCCAAAAAAGTCTATAGACATTGTCCCTTTGAGCTGAAAATCAATTCATAAAACAATTGACACGCTGCATAAAAACCAACCAATCCATCCATGTCCCGCATCCATTTCTCTCTCTTCATCTTTTCTTCCTACTTATGAAGATGGGCTTCATCTTAGCTTGGTGTTTTACATCACCATTCTCAAACAAAATGTCTATGCATTGTGCAATTTTCACCCATAATCCGAGGCAAACGTCACTGCACCTAGGCCTAGTCATGTGCAGCCTACATGACCAGTTTTATCGATTTTAAAAGGTTTAGAGCAATTTCACCTATAGAGCCCTCCCCACTGGCAATCCACTATTGAATCCACTCTATTGAACAGTAACTGCCTTTAATGAATAGTAACTGTCATTAATGAACAGTAATTGTCATTTGCATCTCCACCCTTGGAGCCCTCTCCCATGGCAATAGGCAATAAAATATTAGTTTTTTTTGTTTGTTTAAATAATACAAAATAAAATTATTTGTAATTTCAGATAAAAAATTTTAAATCGTTCTCGTTGCGCCACGTGTCATTTTATAAAAAAAACAATTATTTAGCGATGGATTTCGATAAGATTTTTATCCAATGTCATCGTGTCACGTGTCGTTATCTTTTGAGAATCTTTGACGATAGATTTCGATCAAATTTTAACTCGTTCAAAATTGCGCCACGTGTCATTATCTGAAAAGATAATTATTGGAGATCGATTTCGATAAGATTTTTATCCAATATGATCGTGCCACGTGTCATTATCTTTTCAGAATCTTTGATGATAGATTTCGATCAGATTTTTAACGAATGAGTTGAACTTATGACACATATTAATTTTTGTTGGATGGTTGGGTTCTCCTAATAACCCTAAAGCCTTAAGGGGTATGGTTGGTATTTTAAAACATTATTTTCATATTTTTGGATTGAGTTTTAGTTATATTTTTATTTTTATCACTCATTAAAATGTTTAAATTTTAAGAACATTAGAAAACAAGTAAGTCCCTATGAATATTAACTAAAAATAATATCTTTAATTCTTTTGCCAAGAAAGTAATGATGAAAACAAAAAATGGTTTTTTTTTCTTCCTGTAATACAACACATATCATAGAAAAAGTGAAAATAATGCATATAGATCAAGACAACGGTTCGTCCCACTGTTTTCCACCTTTTATATATTTATTGTACGAGTAATGTTAAGTAAATTAATTTTTTTTTAAATTAAATGGCAACCCTTTCTCTGTTATATATTAGGCAGCTGCCACGTTGCGATCTTTTCAAAAATAAGTATTGCGAGGAGGGTGACAGTTGGATACGCCTGGCCAAGTGTCAAGCTTTTTTCAACCGACTGATGACACCTAAAAAAAGGCCGGACACAGCCTGACACAAAAAAAAAATTAAATAAAAGGCCGGACCCAGCCTTTGCGTCAGCCTGACGCCTCCCCCCTCGGGCAGCAGGCCTGTCAATTTTCCACGGGTCTGCAACTCGGGCTCCCACCCTCACTCGGGCCCTTTAACGCTGGACCTTCTCCCACCGGACCTCGGGCCCTTTCCTGGAGCCTATCCCCCGAGCAAACTCCATGGGTGGAGTTGCTCTTAGAGCAGTTCCAGCCTTGTAAATAGGCCGGGGGACAGGGGAGAAGAAAAGGCCCGAGGGCCTGTCAAGTTGCTCCAGCCATGAAAAGCCCGAGCTCGTGGAGAAGGCCCGAGCAGGGGGCCTGTCAATTTGTGACAGCCCCGGAGCCCGAGCTCCAAGCCCATTTTTTATTTTTTTCTGTTAGGCGCGTGCACCCCACTCGCGCGTGGGGGCGCGTCGCCCGACAGCTTTTCAGAAAAGCAGACGACTTTTCAGAATGTCACAGTTACCGTTAGGAAGCCACGTGGCTTCCCACGGTCCGTTCGATCTCAACGGCTCCTTCATTTGGACCGTTGGATCTCAACGGTAAAAAAAATATAAAAAAATCTTATTTAATATCAACCGTTCGATCTGAGATCAACGGTCGATATTAATATGCTTTATAAATAAAGAAAAAATAGTTTTAAAATTAAGAAAAGTTACCGTTGTGACACGTGGCACAATCTGGAGTGTTGGAATTCAAATTTTTTTAAATCCAACGACAGAAATTAATTATTTGAAAAAAAAAAATTTTAAATGGAAAAAATCTGAAAAATTTTTAAAAAATCTGAAAAAAAATTTGTAAAAAATTGTTTTTACTTTTCTATAAATACCACTTCTTCTCCATCTACCTTACACCACAATTTCATATTTTCTCAACCACTTTCAATCAAATTCTTATCTTTCTCTCAAAGTTTCAATCCAATTTTTTTTCCACAAAATGACTACTGATGCAGGTACGAATTGGTCGCTTTTTGAAGATGTTGCGTTGTGCACTAGCTGGGTTGAAGTTACTCATAATTCCCTTACGGGTAATGAGATGCAGTTGCGAGAAATGTGGAGTTTAATTCATACCAAATTTCTTGAGCAAATGAGTGGGAAAAGAACCAAAGAATCGATATCCAGTCGTTGGAAAATACTTTGCCATTCCTTTAGTACGTGGAGAGATGCCTTGACACAAGCTAGTAATAATGTTCGAAGTGGGGCAAATTATGCGGATGAGGTAAGATTATTTGTTTGTATTATTTATTTGTCCTAATTTCATTATTATTATTATTTGTTTGCATTATTTATTTGTGACCTAATTTCATTATTATTATTTGTTTGTATTATTTATTTGTTACCTAATAATTTCATTATTATTATTTATTTGTATTATTTATTTGTGACCTAATTTCATTATTATTTGTTTGTATTATTTATTTGTTACCTAATAATTTCATTATTATTATTTATTTGTATTATTTATTTGTTACCTAATTTCATTATTATTATTATTTATTTGTTACCTAATAGTCTCAATATTATTATTTGTAGCAACTTCAAGCACAAACATGGTATGGTGCCAAAATCAAATCAAGAAACAAATCATTCACCCGGTGGGAATGTTGGAATATTGTGAAAGATTGTCCTAAATTCAAAGTTGTGCCTGTTGGTCCAAAAGTATGCATGAACAACATCCCTCTACACAACACCTTTGTACACATCACCCCTCCACACTCTACACCGATCATGGCTCCCATGTTGATGAAGAAGATGGAGAAGAAGTGCCTGAAACGCCCATTCCTGAACAAGCGTCGGGGTCGACCCGTTATCCAATTAGGCATCTAGGTAAGAAGGCTTCAAAGAGGAAAGGGAGTGCTTCCAAGAATGATTATGAAAAGTACATGCAAGAACTTGCTCGTCAAGGTGAATTGACGTTGGCGCGGGAATTGGCGAAATATGAAGCTGACAAGGCTAGAGATGAGGTAAAAGCTGCAGCTATTCAACAAGCATTTCAATCTGAACAGAGGGAAAAAAAGCTACTTAGGCAAGAAAGGGAGTTGCTTAGAGAAGAAAGAATTGCACAACGAGATCGTGACATTATGAACACGTGTTTAGAAGGGATGTCTCCAAATTCTAAATATTTTTGGCAGTCGGAGAAAGCGGATGTGGTGCAAAGGAGGCGTGCAAGAAAAGTGAGATCAAGACAAGATGGTCCTAGCACAACAAGACAAGATGATCCTAGCACCACATATTAGTTAAGTGGTGAGGAATAGGGTACTTTTGTAATCGGACCCCATAGTTTTCCAATCACTTTGGGTTGTAATTTATTATTTATGTTGTTTCCATTTTATTGAAGTTAGTACTTTATTTAAAGTGAGAGTACATGTATTTAATTTCGTAATATATTTATCCTAATAATAGAAGTTTTATTCATCAAATTGTTCACGTATAATGAAATTATAAAACACACCAAATAAAACTAAAAAACTCACCAATTGGAATTACATAAACACACCAAATAATTCACACCAAATAAAATTACATAAACATACGAAATACAAACAAACTCACTACAAAAAACACACCAAATAAAATTACATAAACACACCAAATACAAACAAACATACTAAATAAACTTAAGTATCTTCAGCTTGTTTCAATGCCCACTGGTGCTCTATCAAGTTAATTTGCCGATCATTATGCATAGATGACCTTTGAAGTGCAGTATATCGTTGAATGACCTTTTCATTGTAACGTCCATCCCTTTCTAATGGCTCGTGTGACACGGGTTCTTCGGTGGCATCATGTGTATCTGTGTTCTTGAATTGTTCACCGTGTCTGGCTCTGGCTCATATTCATCAACCGCATCATAATCAAACTCATCTTCCACAATCATGTTGTGAAGAATGACGCACGTCATCATGATGGATCGAAGTGACTCTACATCGAACATTCTGGCAGCACCCCTGACGATCGCCCAACGAACTTGAAGGATACCAAAACAACGCTCCACATCCTTCCTGCACTCCTCTTGACAGCTTGCAAAGTGTTTTTCCTTTGCACTTCGCGGACGTGGCACTGTTTTGACAAATGTTTCCCACCGTGGGTAAATGCCGTCAGCTAGGTAGTATGCCCCGTCGTACCTACGTCCGTTGACGACGTACGTGACTTTTGGTGCCTTTCCTTGCAGGACGTCATTGAACACTGGGGATTGGGCAAGGACGTTAAGATCATTTTGAGCCCCCGGAACCCCGAAAAGGCGTGTCATATCCATGTATCAAAAGATGCCACTGCCTCCAAAATGATAGATTTTGATCCTTTTCTGTCCCCATATGCGCCTTGCCATGCACTTGGACAGTTTTTCCACGTCCAGTGCATACAATCGATGCTTCCTATCATCCCAGGAAAACCTCGCATCTCGCCCTTCTTCAGAAGCCTTTGCAAGTCCCTGCAAGTAGGTTTTCAGAGGTACTCTGCGGTGTACAAAGATTCGACTGCTCCGCAAAACCTCATCAGGGCCTCAAGAATGGTTGATTTCCCCATCCTCGTTATCTCATCCACTTGGTTTGCAGATGCTCCATACGCAAGCATCCGCAACGCAGCATTGATTTTTTACTCAGGCAAGAGACTCATAACACCACAAGCATCCGTCTTTTGCACAAAGTAAGAATCATGGTTGCAAACATCAGTCATGATTCTGTTGAACAAATGTCGTTCCATTCTAAAACGGCTTCTGAAGTACGTATCAGGAAATGCACTGTTATGGACAAAGTAATCGTCCAACAGCTCTTCACCCCGTCGTTGCCTGCTTCTATCAAGGTTTCTTGAACGGTTGGGCCAATATATCTGAGCAACAGTCTGGATGACTCGACGGGAATGTGAGGCTCTGGCCATTCTTGTTTCGTCATCTCTCCTTCTACGCTCCTCATCCTCTTCCATCTCATTTTCGGCAATCTGAAGGTTGAACATTCCTTCAGATTGGTTAAACAATTCTTCCTCTTGCTGATCGATTTCCCACATCATCCTTGATGAAGAAGAAGACATTGTAATGATGGATGGTGAAGAAGAAGCAGAAACTATGAATAATGAAATAGATATGTTGAGAAAATTGGTGTGAGATTTGTGAGGATGGATGGTGGATTATATGGACGATTAAGAAAGGATTGGATTGTAGATAAGGCCACGTGGCATGCCGTCATTCGTTAAAAATCTGATCGAAATCTATCCTCAAAGATTCTGAAAAGATAATGACACGTGACACGATCGTATTGGATAAAAATCTTATCGAAATCGATCTCTAATAATTATCTTTTCAGATAATGACACGTGGCGGAATTTTGAACGAGTTAAAATCTGATCAAAATCTATCGTCAAAGATTCTCAAAAGATAACGACACGTGGCACGATGACATTGGATAAAAATCTTATCGAAATCAATCGCTAAATAATTGTTTTTTTTATAAAATGACACGTAGCGCAACGAGAACGATTTAAAAAATCTTATCCGAAATTACAAATAATTTTATTTTGTATTATTTAAACAAACAAAAAAAACTAATATTTTATTGCCTATTGCCAGGGAGGAGGGCTCCAAGGGTGGAGATGCAAATGACAATTACTGTTCATTAATGATAGTTACTATTCATTAAAGGCAGTTATTGTTCAAAATGGTGGATTCAATAGTGGATTGCCAGGGGGAAAGGCTCCATGGGTGGAGTTGCTCTTAGGGATGGAATGGAAGAAGGATTTAAGGACCAAAGTGAAAGAACACCATAATTTTAGAGGCAAAATAAATATAATTAAGTTCTGTCCATTTGATCCAATTTTATTCATGCAATTTTCAACTGAGTCCGGATCCTTGTCGGATTCATTTTATGAAGATCTCGAGAATCTAATAATCGTATCCGTTTATCGTATATCGTGCGGTCAGAAATTATTTTAAATATTGTTATTTAAAAATAAACATAAAAAATACTTAATAAAAACTGATCGTATAATGTACGATAAACGGAAACGATTCATAATAACTCAGGATCCTCATTATAATGATCCGGAGAGGATCTTGTTGGATTTTCAACGTTAAGGAGACTCGTTGCCACTGTACGGTCAGCTTGTCCTAACCGCAGCGATGAGTCTTGACCACTGTACGGCAAACTTTGTTCAACTGCTGGGAAGCATTCAATACAGTTGCTGTCTGGAGATCAGACATGATACGTGGCCACCATCTGTAGCGAGTGGTTGTGAATCTGCAGACGAGGCTGTGAAGGCTTATGCTCAATTTTTTGAATTCGTGGACAACGGCCATTCTTTCTGCACAACTTTCCAGACTCATTTTCGAAAGTCTGTCCTTCACTCTGCTCATGAATTATAGAAAAAAGCAATCTCACTCTCTCTCTCTCTCTCTCTCTCTCTCTCTCTCTCTTTTCGTGCTTCAAATATGTAATTAGTTTATTGGTAATGGTGGTACCCTACCTTTAACCCCAGCTTGCTTCTCACTCTACCCACTGTTGCCATCATAGTTTGAAACTTTTGAAACTCTCCCACTACTTTCTCTTTACTTCTCAAATCCTGGAACTTTGAGTACAGTGAGTAAAGTGGCTGAGCTCAGAAACAAGAAGATGAAGAAGGGTTTATTGGTTTGGGTTTTCTCAGTAATTTCAGCTGCAATCTTCTCCTCCCATTGCTCTCTTGCTCTCAGCCCAGATGGTAAGAAAAACCTTCCACTTTTCTGTTTTGCTGGTTGTTTTATTTTATTGTTTTTAATCTAATTTTTTCTGGTCTAATATCTTTAATTTTTTGGCTTTTCTGAACTTTTTGTTGATGAAAAATGGAGGCATTGGGTTAAAGTTTTCATCCTTTGTTTGTTTATGATAGAAATTTGCTTACCTAGTCAATTAGTTGAATTTCCTTGTTTACGATTTTCTTTGGTCATTAATGACATATATATATCAAATTTTTAATGGCTAACTTACATTCTTTCTGCATTTCCTTAATATTATATTTAGGTTTTATTTAATCTTGTTCTTAATATTTTTTTGGTAATAATTTTGCTTCAGGTTTGGCATTGTTGGAAATCAAAAGCACTTTGAATGACAGCAGAAATGTTCTCATTGACTGGCAGGATTCTGATGAATCACCCTGTAAATGGACTGGCATTACTTGCCATCCTCAGGACCTTAGAGTCATCTCTATGTAAGTCAAAATTTCAAACCCTATTTTTCAATTTCCTCAAACTGCTTTTGATTTAATCTGCTTATTTTCAAAGTGCTTTTCATATATTTTGAATTGGGTTTTGCAGTAACTTGCCTTACATGCAACTAGGAGGCACCATATCTCCCAGCATTGGTAAACTCAGCAGATTACAAAGATTGTGAGTCCAATACTGAACTAGTAAAAACTCAGCTGAGAGGTCCTCCAAATTTGATTTTCTTGTGATTGTGCTTTTTCAATGTGAACCAGGGCACTTCACCAAAACAGCTTACATGGAAACATTCCTAATGAAATTACCAATTGTGCTGAGCTTAGGGCTCTGTAAGTGGAAACCCGAAGCGATTTTGCTCTTTTCTGTTTCTTCTTTGAGTTGTAAAATATATTTCAGTTGTCACCTTGCCATCTACTTATGTTATGTGACTCTAGAATTGAGCATTGCATACTTTGTCTTCTATCTGTTAGGTACTTGAGGGCTAACTATCTCCAAGGTGGTATTCCATCAGATATCGGAAACCTTTCTTATCTCACCATACTGTAAGCATTTTTTTTCTTTGTTCTTATATTTTCCGTTGGACATGACACAGAACCGAGCGCAATGGCATTCTAGGATTCATATAGCCGACCCCACTTAGTGGAAAAGGCGTTGTTGTTGTTGTTGTTATATTTTCCATTAAGGAGTCTATAGGGCGCTTAATTATCTAACGCTTGTTTTGGGAAATTGGTTTCCGAATTATCATCATAGTAATTGCAACTGACTGATTTTAATATCTACTCATGTTTTGATGAACTTTCCAATGAAATTTTAGGGATTTATCAAGCAATTTATTAAAAGGTGCTATACCTTCATCTATCGGCCGCCTCTCAAAATTACACTCTTTGTAAGCTCTAATTATAACTAAGTACCAAATGGTATTCTATGTCACAGTTTTTTAATTGGATTGGTGTCTCAATAGTATAATTGCCTCTATATGTCATAGGAACTTGTCCACCAACTTCTTCAGCGGTGAAATCCCAGACGTTGGAGTTCTAAGCACTTTTGGTAACAATTCGTAAGTACTCATACCCTCATCACATCATTTGTTCCAAAATTGTCTGTCTCTGTCGACACATGCATGTTGATTGAAAATGGCCTAATCAAATTGAACACACTCACTCTTGTTTCCCAAGAGACCGAGTCTTGTTTGTGTGTGGCGCGTGCACTCAAAGACCAATTTGGCTGTAAAGTTTTCAATTTGTCGATAAACTAATTCACAAATAAAGATGTTTCCACTAACTTTTCAGTAATTACATGGCACCAATTGTGCACTAGATGCAGTACAGATAGAACTGTCAATACATTCTCTCTTCTTCCCGTGTTAACCATTTGTGTAATGTGTCTTGTTCTGAAATTTCATTGAACATTCATAGGTTTATTGGCAATCTAGATCTTTGTGGCCAACAAGTGCGCAAGCCCTGTCGGACCTCACTGGGATTTCCTGCAGTGCTACCACATACTGCTGCGAGTGATGAAGCAGCAGGCAAGTTCTCGATCCCTTTTCATCAGCTTATAGGCGAATGACAAGTTTTATAAAATGCAGTTCTGTAACTTTGTAACTCACATTTAACCAAGTTCTTATGTAAAAAGCAGCAATCTGCTTATGCTAATTTGTTGCATTCACTGTGGATATTCCAGTGCCTTCTAAACGATCTTCTCATTATATCAAAGGAGTTCTCATTGGTGCAATGTCTGCATTGGGCTTTGCGTTTTTAATTCTCCTTACCTTCCTTTGGGTTCGGTTACCATCAAAAAAGGAAAGAGTGACAAAAAAATACACTGAAGTTAAAAAGCAAGTAAATCAAGAAGCAAGTAAGCTCTATGTTTTCTGGACTTCATACAGTTATAAACTCAAACTTTATTATGGTTGATGACAAAAATTTGAACATTTGACAGGTACGAAACTCATTACTTTCCATGGTGATATGCCCTACCCTTCAAGTGAAATCATTGAAAAGCTAGAGTCACTCGAGGAAGAGGATGTTGTAGGATCGGGAGGATTTGGCACCGTATACAGAATGGTTATGAATGATTGTGGTACTTTTGCTGTTAAAAGGATTGATAGAAGTCGGGAAGGATGTGATCAAGTTTTTGAGAGGGAGTTAGAGATCTTGGGTAGTATTAAGCACATAAATCTAGTTAACCTGCGAGGCTACTGCAGGCTCCCTGTTTCAAAGCTTCTCATATATGATTATCTAGCTATGGGCAGTTTAGATGATTTCTTACATGGTAAGTATCACCACTCAGAATGTGCTATAACTGAATGCTTTTTTGGGGACAGACTAGCTAGATGGATGTGAATGATTATTTGATTCTCTTTTTTTCTTCTTTTTTTTTTTTTTCTTATTGTCTTTATCTCCTTTAGAGCAAGGGATGGAAGAGCGGCCCTTGAACTGGAATGCTCGTTTAAAAATAGCCCTGGGTTCTGCTCGAGGCATAGCATACCTGCACCATGACTGCTCTCCGAAGATAGTACACCGTGACATAAAATCGAGCAACATTCTTCTAAATGAAAACTTGGATCCCCATGTCTCTGACTTTGGTCTTGCAAAGCTTTTGGTGGATGAGGATGCCCATGTTACAACAGTGGTGGCTGGCACCTTTGGCTATCTGGCTCCAGGTTTGTGTTTTCCCATATTATGGTCTTGTATGCATTTCATAGCCCTGTTTCCTTCTGTAAGTATATATGGTAGAGCTAGATTATGGTGATTGCACGGTTCAATCATTACAGATTTCGATATAGTCACCTATGTCGGACATCCATACCAAGATTTACTATTTAGTGATGTTACTGTCCCCCAAATAAGAGCATCTGATAATCACACAACTAAATGAGTGCGGGATTAATTATCCCTGCCCTAGAAGTTAAAACCTGCTTGATCAAAATATGAGACGACTAACCAACCGCTTGATAATATTGAGATATGAAATATATGGAGATGCTAATCAATTGGTTTTTGGTTATTGCAGAGTATCTGCAGAGTGGGAGAGCCACCCAGAAGTCCGATGTATATAGCTTCGGAGTTCTATTGCTAGAGCTTGTTACCGGAAAAAGACCTACTGATCCAACGTTTGTAAAACGAGGCTTAAATGTTGTTGGTTGGGTAAGCTCCTTTCCTTCATAAGATTACGAAGACAGATACATGCATTCATATTTTTCATGTAAGACAATGGTTTGTCTCATACATACATTCATTAATCTGCAGATGAACACCCAATTGAAAGAAAACAGGTTGCATGAAGTAGTAGACAAAAGGTGCAAAGATGCAGATGCTGAAACTGTGGAAGCAATTCTTGAAATCGCGGCAAGGTGCACCGATGCAAACCCTGATGACCGGCCATCAATGAACCAGGTGTTGCAGTTGCTAGAGCAAGAGGTCATGTCACCGTGCCCGAGCGATTTCTACGAGTCTCATTCGGATCATTGCTGATCACTAGGCTAAAAGGCCTAATGACTGCAGGATTACAGACTGCTTATTCATATGTTCTATTGAGTTTGGTTGTTGTCCCTGCCCCTCCCTAGGGGGCAAGAATGTAAATTACCTATGTATCAGGCCAACCATGGTTTCCAATTTCTACATGTACATTGTTTTCTTTTATTTGTAATTTGTTTCTGGTCACTGGATGCTTCATGAAGAAATCCCAAAAGGAAACAAACAATAGAGAAAGCCAAAATCTGCAGAGAAGAAATTGAAAACAGTGAAAGCTGATGCAAATGTTAGGCGAACGACAACCAATGAGACAACAGAACCGTTCGTTTGTTTTTCCTTTTTGTATAAGCATATTGCGAGTGGAAGACTTTGAATACGAGAATTTTTTTGTGACCGGAAAAATGAATTTTTAACTGTAGAGCTAGTGATTTTTTATATCAGAAATTAAGTCATCTCAGTAAAAGATCAACTAAACTGAAGGTTTTAGTGGCTATGGTGATAGAACAAATTGACGGTTTTGGGAACAAGGTAAGATACGCATGATGAATCGTTCATTTCTTAACACCAAGGTTTAGACCTTGGTAGGAATTCTATGTGGTACTAAGTCACTCATGTATCTTACCATGCAATATATAAAGTGTAAAATATTGTACTAATTCATTATATATAAATGATTATGGTGTGTTTAAACTTATTTCATTAATTACTACATATTTCTACATTCATAATGTTTGCCAGCTCGCTATATAATCAACTTAAATAGTTAAATTCATCATGCAATGCATTTCCTTCCAATTTTTTGTGATAACCTAATAGATAATTGACTAAATAAACATCCTGCAAAGTTTCAATAAAAATTTCCAAGTTTTTCTTACAATTTCCGTGGTTTTTATTCAATTTTTATCGATATTGATAATATCCCGATATTTCCATCGAAATTTCCGTGTTTTTGGACTACCGATATTTCTGATATTATTGATATTTTATACCTTGCTTAACACAATATGGTTTTTGAAATCCAAAGTCTTTTATTAAACAGTTTGATAAGCAAGACATAGTGAGTACTGAGATTGAACTGGAAAATAAATAGGGAACTTTAATGAAAAACACCAGGTCCGGTTTATTTTGATGAAAATCCATATTTTTACACTAAAAAGTCAATCATCGAATTATTCACTTTATCCTTTATTTTATCATTTTCGTTAAAACTTAAAGTTTTCAATTCCTTTTCATTAGTTTTCCTAATAAATACCCATTAATCAAACAAACAACTAAATTATTTAATCATCCTACAGGTTTTTGGGTTCATGGGACAGAGATGTTCAGCAGTGAGGAAAGAAGAAAAAAAATGGCGGACTGATTTTGAGCACAGTGCCAAAAATATGGACGATCCAAATTTGCATTGGTTTCTCGGACAATATTGAAATTACACAATTAAAATGAGGTCATTTTTGAAAGTACATTGTGCTTCTGAACAATAAATCAGTTCATTTTCGGTTTTAATTTATATTGAATTTCATGATTTTAGAGGAGTGTTGTATCGTGCCTATGTCACACATGCTTGTGTGACTCTGTGCGGTCGATATATCGTAGGATGCTCAATCACAGTTAGACCTTGCGTTAGCATCAACATTTGGCTATTTCGTTGGAACTAAGCATTCTTACATTCCTACTAGTTACAGTTTTACGTGTGCACATAAATACGTTGTGTGTGTGTTTAATAGCAGCTTATATTTTGTAATTTTCCACAGAACTCGATTTCAAGTATTATGGCAAAACATTACCCAAACCAAAGACGTTCTGTGTGTGGTGTGTGTGTGTTTTATGCATGGCAAAATATTAGCCATGAATATACTTTTTTTTTGCATGTGTACAAACATGTGATGTAGAAAGATGACTCAATTCGAAAGAAGGCAAAGCCCATTTCCTTTTTGCAATGCATAATTGAGGCCACTTTTGTGTGTTCCTGATAAATCATGTGCCAGAATCTTCTTCCAAAAGAACAAAAATTAGCCGACAAAAAAAACAAAAAAAAAAAGATCAAAAATTAAGGAAGACTTTTGATTAGTTGACAAAATAAATGGGACCCAACTTTCATCGACTCACTAACACGATATTGCAATTTTCGGACAGAGATCTGAAATGGATCTCAATGTCCGAACCAAGAATCAGACAAATTATATCACTTAAATTGAATTTGATTGTTCTTATTAACTCATTTCGTTAGCCTAACTTCTATAAATTAAGAGCTTTAATTTTTCTTTCACATAAACCAAAAGCCTGAATTTACTGATTCTTAAGTTCCGGACACTTAGATCTAAAAAGGATCCAAATTTGCAATTTTCATCCTATCCTAAACAAAGCTTATATTGTTATGCTGTAGCTGAACAATCTATACTAACTTTAATATGAGCACAGTGCGCAACAACCAATTACAGGGCAGAGTAGCAATAATCACCGGCGGAGCAAGCGGCATCGGTGAGGCCACGGCACGCCTGTTTGCCGATCATGGCGCGACCATGGTGATGATCGCCGACATCCAAGATGAGCTAGGCCGTCAAGTAGCCGAATCCATCGGTACACATAGATGCAGCTATGTGCACTGTGACGTATCCGATGAAGAACAAGTGAAGACCATGGTGGAAACTACAGTGCACAAATATGGGCAGCTAGATATCATGTTTAGCAACGCCGGTATTGTTAGTAGATCAGATCAGACCGTTCTCGACCTTGATTTTTCAGCTTTTGACCGTTTGTTCGATGTGAACGTCCGTGGTATGGCCTTGTGTGTCAAACATGCAGCGCGTGTCATGGTAGAACGGAGCGTGAGGGGAAGCATAGTGTGCACGGCAAGTGTGGCGGCGAACCACGGCATGGAGATTAGGACTGACTACTGCATGTCGAAGCACGCGGTACTGGGGTTGGTTCGGTCGGCCAGCCGGCAGCTTGGGGTGCACGGCATCAGGGTGAACTGCGTCTCGCCGAACGCATTGGCCACCCCGTTAACATGCCGTGCGCGTGGGATGGAAGTGGGAGAAGTCCAGAAGTCGTATGAGAAGTTCGCATGCTTGAAAGGGGTTGTGCTGACGCCGAGGCACGTGGCGGATGCGGTGCTGTTTCTAGCTTGTGATGATTCTGAGTTTGTCACCGGACATGACATGGTGGTGGACGGTGGCTTTGTTCGCCAATAACTTGGCGATTCTTGGTTGTGTTCTCTTTTTCTTACTATTTTTAAGTGTTTGGTCTTTTGTTAAACGAACAAAAGACGCGGTGTTTTTAGGTAAATCATGTACTGTTTTTATGTTTAATTCAACCCCAAACAAGGTCTATTGAAAGTTATTTAAGTTTGATACCGAATCTAAATCAACAAACCAAAGAAGAAAAGCTTATTAGTGGAGCATTCACTTTAATTATTATCTAAATTCACCTGCAAGTTGTAGTTATGGTGAACTGGTGGATGATCGTATGGGATGGGGAGATTCGAACTCCAAAGGGTACAAACACACTCGAATTGTTATACAAGCGCTAGTATCAATTGTTTTTGTGCTTATGTTATGTACTCATGCATGTCTGACTGTTTAATGTTGTTACATTATGAAACTTGTTAGTATTATTCATAATTTTGTATCGTCTAATTCTCTAATGTAAACACATAATGTCTTTTAAGTTTTGGATCTTCTACCAAAGAACAAAAGATATAGCTAGATAGTAGACTTTTGGTTGCTTGACAAAGGAAATGAGACCCCATGACTCTGCAAATTTGTAACTTGCATCCTGTCCTAAAGAAATATATTGCAAATTTGTAATTTACGTTTATTTTTAGTGCACGGTGAATTGGAAGACGTGGTCGGGGGGTGCCGGATTAAGAACAAACTACTACTGCCTGTACCGAGGTAAAAACAAAAGCATTTCCGGCCGCATAAGGAACAATACGATATTGAACACAAGTATGTGAAAACTTGGCCCTAGATTAGCTTAAGCATTAGCGAGGAAATTTGCTTCTCAAAAAACAATATGGTAGGAGAAGGGTAGTGTTACTCGCACACTCTTTTTTATCTCTATTAGAAATGGAAATAAGTCGACTGGCAATATCACGTTAAAGTGTACTGCAACGAAATGTCGATCCATTACTATTTATTCTCTGTTGAGTTGATTCAAACAAGGTCTTTACATTGGGGATTGCTTCAGACAAGATCTTGACATTGGGAATTGCTTCAAACAAGTTCTTGACATTGGGAATTGCTTCGGATGCTTGCCTTGGATACTAATGAGTTAAATAATAAACAATCTGAGATAGATAAATAGCACAGGGAAATTCAAAATTCACATCGACACTAAAAAGCTTAAACGTGTAGTTGGATGACAACGGAAACAGGAACCAACTCCCATTAACGAGCTGTTTTGATAAGAATAGCATTTCTTATATGAGTAATAGAAGGAAGACTTTCTTTCTTTACTGATATGATGAATTATGCAAAAGTTATATAATATATATACACACACTTTTATATTTCCATTGACATAGAAGAAGGGCAGCGTTGCTTTGCACAAGCCCATATTATATGTGTGTTTTTGTATATAATGTTGTATTATTGACACTAGAAATCACCGAAGTAATATAACGATCCCTCGCAATCTTACAAGTCACACCTCACCAACCAAGAAAACTTAGAAAGCTCTATAATACTACTAATTATTTGAGTGACCATATATAATATGAACCATGATGAAGACAGGAAAGGTGGTTAGTGAGAATATTTTCAATGTGCTCAAAACACTGAGTGATACACCATATGTTATTATATAATTAAGTGGAGGGAAGTTTTATATGAATAATGTTTGTAGACCAAATTTATATACCAAATTTGCAAACCAAATTATGTGTCACCAATAAAAAAAAATAAGTACGTTAATCAATACTTAAGTAATAATCTAAGGGTAACGCTAAGAACAAATTTTCAATACCAAATTTGCAAACCAAATGATTTTCCTATTGGTGACACATCGTTTGATTTACAAATTTGGTCTCTCTGCGCATTACCCATAATTCAATCATTAACTTTCATGTCATTTTGTTTAAAATTTGGTTTTGAAAACCAAATGATATGATTGTTGATAATTGAATTATTAAATAACTGTTGATTAATATGCTTATTTTCTATTAGTAAGTCAATGACACATCATATTGTATACCTTGTGTTCTGTCCACGTCGAAAAATCTCCCCTAAGTAGGAGGTCTTTTCTTACAAAGCCTATTAATGATGTTGCCAACTCCCGATTAGGTTTAAGGGAAGTACCTGAGTTAGCAGCTCAACCTTGCCCAAAGAAAATGGCGGACCCAGTCGACACTGTCTCAGTCAGCCAAACCATCCAAAAGCTTCAAGGAAAGGTCGCAGTCGTCACTGGTGGAGCCAGTGGCATCGGTGAAGCAACCGCAAGGAAATTTGCCTTGCATGGCGCACGTGCCGTGGTTATTGCCGATGTCCAGGACGACAAAGGCCAAAACGTAGCCGCATCGATCGGTCCTGACCGCTCCACTTACATCCACTGCGACGTGACCGACGAGGACCAGGTCAAAATCTTGATAGAATCTACTGTAAAGATCTACGGCCGCCTCGATGTGATGTTCAGCAACGCTGGCATTGGCAGCGCGTCAAAGCAGACCGTGATGGACTTCGACCTCTCCAACTACGACAAGCTCATGGCGGTCAACGTCCGCGGGATGGCGGCGTGTGTGAAGCATGCGGCGAAGGCTATGGTGGAGGGGGGCGTGAGAGGGAGCATCGTGTGCACGGCGAGCGTGGCAGCGAGTGTTGGGGGGTCGTTCTTCACGGACTACACGATGTCGAAGCATGCGGTGTTGGGGTTGATGAGGTCGGCGAGTCTGCAGCTGGGCGAGTACGGGATACGCGTGAACTGTGTCTCACCGGGACCGGTGGTGACGCCATTGCTATGCTCGCTTTTCAAGGTGGAGGCTGAGGATGCTGCGAAGATGTTCGAGTCGCACTTTGGGTTGAAAGCCGAGGGGAAGATGCTGTCGGCGGAGAGTGTGGCGGACGCCGCCCTTTTTTTGGCTTCGGATGACTCTGAATTTATCACTGGCCATAGTTTGGTTGTAGATGGTGGAGTTAAGATATAAAACTGAAGATTCATCTCCAAAAAATAAAGGGTAATGCTAAAGATACTAATTTGACCAAATTTTATAAGTCATGTGACGTGTTTTTTTTTATATTAAATTATTATTTAAATATTGATTAACGCGCTTATTTGCTATTAATAATATATCATATAATTTGTAAATTTAACCTATAAAGTTGATTTATATACGGTAGACTTTTGGTTGCTTGGTAAAGGAAATGAGACCCGACTTCCAATTATCACCTAGATATAATGTTTTGGATTTGTAAGTTGCATCCTGTCCTAAAGAAATATATTGCAAATTTATAAGTTACATTTATTTGTAGTGTGTTCCAACGTTAATTGGGAGACGTGGAACACGGGGGTGCAGGACTAAGAACAAGCTACTATTGCTTGTACTGAGAAAAAAAAACGCGCATTTCTGACCGCATAAGGAATAATACGATCTTGAACACAAGTACGTAAAAAACTTGGCCTTAGATTAGCTAAAGCATCGGTGAGGAAATTTGCTTCTAAGAATACAATATGGTATAAGAATATCGAAAGTGTACGGGGAGAGACAATATCGAAAGTGTACCTTAACAAAAAGTCCATTACTACTTATTTTCTGTTGAATTGATTCAAAGGTCTGACAATGGGAGTTGCATCGGATGCTTGCGTTGAATGCTTTTGAGTCAAATAATACCCAATCTGTGATAAATAATATAGCACAAGGAAATTCAAAGTTCACATGGACACTAAGACACTCTAATAGCATTGCATATAATCACATGTTTAGAAGGTTTACTTTGGACAGAGCTTGGCTGCTGAAAAAATCAACAGCTGCTTTTCAGCAGCCAAGCTCTGTTCGTTTACTTTATACTGCCAAAATATATAAAATAATAAAAAGCTTAAAATTGTAGTTTGGATGACAAGGAAGCGGGAACAACTCCCATTTAACAAACTATTTTGGTCTTGAAAAGTTCTTATAGGACGGATCTGGGACACTACCTTTTTTACCTAATTTTTTACACACGTTTTTTTTTTACCAATTTTGTATTGTATTTCAACGATTCGAACCATCTATCTTTTAGGTTTTCTCCAAAAACTCATGTCTACAAAAAATCACTCAAATCTTAAACCAAATGACCGTTGAATTAATGGTTTAGATTTTCCTTGGAGAACCGTATTCGTTTATTTTCTTCCTATAAATGAATGTCTTAATGGTTTTAGAATTATCTAATTTTTTGCGAAGATGTTTTTGGAATGAAGATTTAACAATAAATAGTTTAGATCGTTAAAATACATTAAAGAATGAATTATATAAAAACGTGTCCAAAAAATTATATTAAAAAGTGGTGTCATGGATCTATCCTATATATATATATGATGTAATTTGACTCAAGTATACATATTATACTTTTATATTTCTATTGGCGGGGTACGCTAGGTTGATATGTGTGCAGATAATAACAACTTAGGGCATTCAACAAGTTATGAAGGAAGGAGAACTTTCTTTCTTTCTGAAATGAAGAATTATGCAAATGCTAAATATTGCATACTTTTATATTTCCATTGACATAGAACTTGCGCAGCGTTGCTTTGCACATGCCAATATTGTATTAAGTGTGATTTTTTTTTTTTTGGGTATATAATGTTGTATACTATTGATACCAGAAGTCCCTGTAGCATTCGTGCCAAGTTGTTCTCGAAAAGAAATGACAAATGTAATGAGTCGCACCCTCACCAACCTAGAAAACTTAGAAAAGCTCTATAATACTAGCTACTGCTTATTTGACGGACCATATTTAGGTAATGATAGGTAAACTAAATTTGTAGATTAAATTTGTAAACTAAAAAATGTGTCACCAATAAAAAATAAGTACGGTACCAACCCGTTACGTAATAATCAAATCATCAACTTTTATATCATTTAGTCTTCTTATCATTACCCTATATATGTAATATGAATCAGGATGCGTGAAGACAGAAAATGTGGTTAGGGAGGTTTTTCAGTGTGTCCGGAACAAGGAGCGGAACACTACATATCCTTAGACATACAATCCCCACAATGTAATAG
This sequence comes from Malus sylvestris, assembly GCF_916048215.2. Lineage (NCBI taxonomy): Eukaryota > Viridiplantae > Streptophyta > Magnoliopsida > Rosales > Rosaceae > Malus > Malus sylvestris. The sequence goes on from NC_062265.1 coordinate 31,023,287, forward strand.
TGCACCTACACGCCTTCATCGACATTGCTTTTAGGTGACGTGGCTCTTTCCTGACATCATCACACCCCGGATCTGCTTAAAAAAAAAGAGGTATTTGTTGATTTGCCCCATAAACTTGTATAGAGGTGCCAATTTCCCCCCTAAACTTTAATTTTAGCCGATTATCCCCTTGAACTTTTATAATTAGCTAATTCTCCCCTGAACTTTAACATTAGTTGATTACCCCTTCTAAACTTTTATAAATAGCCAATTTACCCCCCCTAGCATTAGATTTTAACTTTTTCATCCAAATTTCATCCATCCAATTTTTCATTCTTTTTGCTTTATACAGTTGTCATGTGTTGTCTGCATGATTAAAATGGATAAAAAATTGGATGAAATTTTTTAAAATCTAGCGTTAGGAGGAAAATTGGCTATTTATAAAAGTTCAAGAGGATAATCGGCTAAAATTAAAGTTCAAGGGAGAAATTGGCTAATTATAAAAGTTTAGAGGGTAATCGACTAAAATTAAAATTCAAGGGAAAATTGGCACCTTTATATAAGTTCATGAGACAAATCAACCAATTTGCCTAAAAAAAGAAAATAGAAGTTGTCGTACTCTCATCTTTTTGTCTCTATGAGCTGAATGATTTCACTCGAGTTGAGCTTTCAACGGCTTTTTCAAGATTATCCAAGGCTTTCCATTCTGCAAGGTAATCTAGAAAGGACACTTTAAAATAATTTTACCAATTGTTTAATGACATCCAATGTTAGGAACGCACTAAAAAATGTGTCGTGGTTAGGAGGTATTTTTTAACAAAGCTATATTAATGATTCTGCCAACTCCCGTTTAGGTTTAATTGAAGGAGCCGAGTTAGCAGCTTAACCTAATTATTAGCTTAACCTTGACAAAAGAAAATGGCGGACCCCAAAGGCGACAGAGTCTCAGTCAGCCAAACCTTCAAAAACCTTCAAGGAAAGGTCGCAGTCGTCACTGGTGGCGCCAGTGGCATCGGTGAAGCCACCGCACGGAAATTTGCCTTGCATGGCCCACGTACCGTGGTTACCTTACCACCGATTTCCAGGACGACAAGGGTCAAAACGTAGCCGCATCAATCGGTCATGACCGCTCCACTAACATCCACTGCGACGTGACCGACGAGGACCAGGTCAGGAGCTTGATAGAATCCACTGTCAAGATCTACGGCCGCCTGGATGTGATGTTCAGCAACGCCAGCATTTGCAGCGCGTGACAGCAGACCTTAATGGACTTTGACCTCTTCAATCATCATTTTTTATGTCATTTTGTTTAAAATTTGGTTTTGAAAACCAAATGATAAGATAATGTTCGAAGATCAAAATTTTAAATCAAATTTACAAACTAAATATTGTGATTGTTGATAATTGAATTATTAATTAACTATTGATTAATATGGTTATTTCCTATTAATAACACATCATGTTATGTACCATGTGTTCTGTTCACGTTGACAAATCTCTCATGATTAGGAGATCTTTTCTTACAAAGCCTATTAATGATGTTGCCAACTCCCGTTTAGGTTTAAGGGAAGTAGCTGACTTAGCAGCTTAACCTAATTATTTGCTTAACCTTGCCCAAAGAAAATGGCGGATCCAGTCGACACTGGCTCAGTCTGCCAAACCATCAAAAAGCTTCAAGGAAAGGTCGCAGTCGTCACTGGTGGAGCCAGTGGCATCGGTGAAGCAACCGCACGGAAATTTGCCTTGCATGGCGCACGTGTTGTGGTTATCGCTGATGTCCAGGACGACAAAGGCCAAAACGTAGCCGCATCGATCGGTCCTGACCGCTCCACTTACATCCACTGCGACGTGACCGACGAGAACCAGGTCAAAATCTTGATAGAATCCACAGTCAAGATCTACGGCCGCCTCGATGTGATGTTCAGCAACGCCGGCATTGGCAGCGCGTCAAAGCAGACCGTGATGGACTTCGACCTCTCCAACTACGACAAGCTCATGGCAGTCAACGTCCGCGGGATGGCAGCGTGTGTGAAGCATGCGGCGAAGGCCATGGTGGAGGGGGGTGTGAGAGGGAGCATCGTGTGCACGGCGAGCGTGGCAGCGAGTGTAGGGGGGCCGTTCTTCACGGACTACACGATGTCGAAGCATGCGGTGTTGGGGTTGATGAGGTCGGCGAGTCTGCAACTGGGCGCGTACGGGATACGCGTCAACTGTGTCTCACCGGGACCGGTGGTGACGCCATTACTATGCTCATTTTACAAGGTGGAGGCTGAGGATGCTGGAAAGTTGTTCGAGCCGCGCTTTAGGTTGAAAGCCGCAGGGAAGGTGCTGTCGGCGGAGAGTGTGGCGGACGCCGCCCTTTTCTTGGCTTCGGATGACTCTGAATTTGTCACTGCCCATAATTTGGCTGTAGATGGTGGAGTTAAGACATAAAACTCAAGATTCATCTCCAAAAGAATATTATGGAATTATGAGCATGTTGTTTGCATTTGGTTGGCCATTATGCCATCTTCAACTAAAAGTATTAAACATAGTTCCAGAATAATAACCCTGTAAGAAAGTATTTTTAAATAAACAATATCAGACCATATTCATATACAATCTTCAACCGAAATGGCTAAACATAATCTTTCAATAATTTATTATTTTTAAGTTTATTCTTAACTTGTATTGGTTAATTGAATTAAACTACCCTATTCAAATAAGGTTATCTGGACATGATTTTAAGTGACACGACAACATTTTAAGTTTGTAATGTTTTTTGAACTTTTCAAATTTATTTGGTATTGTGACATATTTTATTAAATATTCTCGAAGTTAAGATATATTTACCCAACTTAATTTGAATGGACAAAGTAGATCGGAAACCTTGATTTGAAACTTTGGTTGAGATTAATTTGCTCTTCATATGGAATCATACTCAATTACTCAGAAAGTGGGTTCTTGAGATAATAATACCCATTAACCCATTGATTAAGCAGCAACCACAGTCTTAAGATAGTAAATTAATAATTGGGATTATTTGATGAGGGTCCTGGTGACATGAAGAAATTAAGAAAGACATACGTAGCTAATTAATCACGAATTTGTGCTTTTGTGTTGCTTTCAGTTTAGCTAATTAAATACTTGCTTGCAGTTTAGCTTAATTGGATGCTTTGAAATCCAACCGTTGGATTTGAAGCATTAACAAAACCTGGCAGCTGGGCCCATGAAACGGGCTGGAGGGGTGGCTGGAGTTAGCCAGCCGGATGGCCTTTTGGCTATTATTTGGCCAGGTGGGCTCCAATATTTATAGCCTAGCTCTCTATTGGAGACTAGTTTTTTAAGTAAATCGAATTATTATTTTACTTTTAGATCTTTAGTCATTTTTATTGGAGATGGTCTTATTCTTTTTGTTTGATTGCTTGAAACAAGGTTTTGTACTCCTATAAAATTAACCCATAGATTGATTACTCAATATTTCTTTTTAATTTTTATGTGTAATTTATCTAAACAAGGTCTTGAAAGTTATTTAAGTTAGATACCTAATCTAAGTTAATAAACCTTATATATTATATTATGGGTAATGCTAGGAAAACCAAAATCTAAAATCAAATTTTGCAAATCAAATGATGTAGCTGTTGATGATTGTATTATTACTTAATTATTGATTAATGTGCTTATTTCTTATTAGTGACACGTCATTTGGTTTGCAAATTTGGTTTCCATAGCATTTATTCTTATTTTATAATGGAGCATTTGATGTATCATTTAAATTTTCTACAACTTGTACTAACAAGGGAACCAGTGGCAAGGGGCAGAGCACTACGGCCATCTCTATTCAAAGGGGTTATGTTTAGCCTCGTCCAGAGTTACAGCCCTGCAAGAAATTATTTTTAAATGAATAGTGTCATACCATATTTATATACCATCTCCAACCAAATGGACTATTTTTTAGCCCTCTCAATAGTTTATTATTTTTCAATTTGTTTGACACACCTCGACCGAAGTCGGGACGTGTTAACCGTCACACGAGCGTGACGTAGCCTTGTGTGCAAAGCGGAAGCGATAAAGAGTAAGGAAAAACGAACAATTTAAAACCAAGCAACTAACAATCCCAGTTAAGAAGGGATGTTAGTGGGAGTCTAAGTGTATAAATATACTTTCAGAGTAATAAGAAAGTCTAGTTGCAGTCAAGTAGGACAATTACTAAGATACAACACCCGAAGGTGAATCCTACTTTTTCGGATTCTGTCAGAACACCGTTAGATTCCTCATAGCCACCAAACTCTGCTACCTAAAACCTAGAGGGGCGAAAAACAAAGTTGAGTGGGTTAGTAAAACACATTTACACGAAAACCTTATTTTCCTTTGAATATACTAACCCCTCGCTGTAAAACAAGTATATAGATACTTTCCCAGAAATAGAATACATAATTATGTAAATATCTCAAATCATGTTCAATAAATCAAGATTCATATTTGTATGTATGCCATGCCCATATATAATAGAGTAAGCAATTCAGGTAAGAATAATTTCATAGAAATATAACATGTTAGCCGGAACCTCTGTGGTAGTCTGTACGGCTGAATTCATAGCTCAAAAGTCACTCTAGCCGGAGTCACTACAATGACCTATACGGCAACATACTGCACAAGAGTCGGAACACAATAAAAAGGTTTGTACGACAATAATGGGTGTAAAATAATCATGCTCGATACTACTCTCACATAATAGCTGGGCGATAAATCGCTAGTCAATTACAAGTTGGGACCATAAATAAGGTCTGTACGACAAGACTGTGCACCTAAATTGGATCCAATGTGAGCATATAGTGCAGGAGGTAACATAATAAACAGACATGTGTCATATCTCTGGCTAAATCACAATCACCCTAAGTGCAGTTTTATGAGCTCAACATTATTCAATCACATATCGCATCATTGACAATTCATATAACCCAAACATAAATCACCTAAGCTTACCTAGGCCTCCACAGCACCATGCAACGATATGCATAATTATGATAATGCATATACCAAAATAAAATATAGGCATAGCATGGCATTTAAATCACATTTCCTTTAAATACGTTTTCTGGGAAAAACGTCAAGTATATATATATACTGAAAATAACTGCTCATTCATAGATAAGTTGAAGGGTCGTAACCCCCGAGACTTGATTGATGGCGCTCGTCCTCAGGATAGGCCTCACTTATATGCGTAATAACCAAATAAACATTATTTAACGCACATAACCAACAATAGGTAATAACTTATCATACAATGCTCAAATGGGGTGTTTGAATATACCAACGTGATCTACACAACCTTACGAACATCTCCATATTTTAAAAATAATTTTTCGACCGTCCACGTGCCGCCACGCGCCGGCGGAGGCACGGCCCTACGCGTGGCCAAACCTGACGGATTCACTAACCGCCGTTAGGGAATATTCCGTTAAAGCCTAACATATTCTGTTATTTTTAACTGACGGCGTCAGAATTGATGGAATATTCTGTCGTCTTCAACCTCAGACTCCGTCGACCGTCGCCGTCGCCAGAAATTGGAAAAATCTTTAAACATATTATTCTCACTCGTTTTTCAACCATTTCCTACGAAAATACCACCAAAATGAAGCTTAGGGTTCATAGGACCACGTTATACCTATTTGAAGCTTCAAATTCCACGAGATCACGTCGGAGCAAGCTCGAAAATCCGGTGACCTCTGTAACTCCTCGAACCTGGGCTTTCCGACGTCTAATTTTCACCAACGATGCACTCTGAGCATTGTGGGAAGTTCCTTAAGCTTGCTATGGTTCTGAAAATTAAAGAAACTCACGGTTTAAAAGTTGGTGAACAGTGCCACCTTCGGAGGTTCGATTTCCATGGTTTCCTTACGTCTACACTTAGCCAAAACTCATCCAAAACACTTAGAAGGGAGAGAAGATACCTTTAGGAGTCTTGATATGGCTTGAAACCTTGAAAATCACTTCGGTGGTACTGTACCTCGACGGACCTCTCAGGTCTAAGGTTTTCCTATGGTTTCAAGGTCAAAAATGACATGGTTGAATTCGTTGACCTTCAAGGATCTCAGATATGGTCACTGCAAGTTTGATCTGTGAGAAATGGTTGGTTTTTAGGGTGTGATCCGTACAATTGCAGAGAGAGAGAGTGTGTCCGAGAGGGAGAGAGTACGGGAGGATGAGAGAGAGAAAGTGAGGTGTAGTGTGTGTGGTCCAAAAGTCACCAATCAAAACAAACAATTCTCTAACCTCCATTTGGGTCAAAAAACTTAGGAATTAAACCTATTAGTCCACTTCTAATAGCATGCCACATACAACACATCTCAACGCCTAAGGGCATTTTAGTCTTTTCACATCAACGATAATTGTTTCTCGGGACGGGCTGTCACATTGTTCTTTTACTTAATTGGTTAATTGAATTAAACTACAATATTAAAATAAGTTTATTCGACCACTTAGTATTACGGTCTAGTGGTAATCCTCTTCAACACTAATAGTGGATCTCAAGTACAAGGAAACATGTTGTTAACTAATTGAGTTACAAGTAATTTCTTGATTAATTACAATCAAGGATGAAGGAATTGGAACAGTGCAAGAGGTTTTTAAGAGATTGAAGTGCATCTTTGTGCTAAGTTTTTATTTTTACTTTTCTTATTTTAAGAGCATTCCAAAATAGATATCAAAATGTCTAAATCAGCACTATCAGTAAAAAAAGACAGCAAGTAGCAGCAATGTTTTTCAACAAAAAGTTCAAATCTGATGTGGTATTACATGGATTGACAGTCATCATCCTTGCTACCAAAATTGACAACAACTTCAAACCTCTTTTTAATTGATTATTAAATGCATTTTATTAATTTTTGTTTTAAAACATTATCATAATAATTTAGTGGAATAAAATTACAGTTTAATTTGATGTATATCAGATGAAAAGCAAAAGTTTACATATATCAAAGTATCATATAAGTTGTTAAATTTAAATTTCATATTTAAGATTCGACATCTAAGATGCTCTAAAGTGCCAATAACGACTATTTTTTTATAAAAGAAAGAATGGTTTCACATTTTCTTTAAGTGGCTGATAAAATTATCTATAATTTTTCTTCTTCTTAGAAATGTTATCTGTAGATATGGAGTTGTCAGTCGTGTGGCAAATTGCCCAACAGCCAATGGCCTTTCGACTCCACCAAAAGACCAGTTAATTGGCGAATCTGATTTTCTCAACTCCCAACGGTTACATATAAATCTCTCTGTCTCTCTTTGCCTCTCTGACCTTTTCATCTTCCTAAATTAAAATCATATTCATATCCATCTCCATCTCCATCTGCAGCAATTGAAGAGAAAGAAACATCCAATAGAAATAATGGGCATGCAGCTGATGAGGGCTTCTAGTTTTCATCACCATCTTCTTCATCCCAAAAGCACTTCTACCCCTCCCGCAAAAGCACTTTTTGGTTTAGAACATGTCAACAGCAGAAGCATAGTAAACATCAAAAGAAGAAATCAATATTATGGGATTGTGGCTTCAAGCAATTTTGCTTCACCACTTTGGGACAGTTGGAGGCCTGAGAAGGGTTCGGCTGCTCCTTCTCTCAGTGATATTATCTGGCCTTCTGCAGGTAATTACAATCATAGAGATTAGAAATAATAACACCAATTAATCATGTGTTTAGCTGCATTAATGATGATCATTTGGTGAAAAATAGGGGCTTTTGCAGCAATGGCGTTATTGGGAAGGATGGATCAGATATTAGCACCAAAAGGAATTTCAATGACAATTGCACCATTAGGAGCTGTTTCTGCAGTCCTCTTTGCCACTCCTTCTGCTCCTGGTGCTCGGGTATTTAATTTGTTCTACTTTCTGAATTTAAATTAGGAGATATTGTTGCATATAACTGATGATATATATATGATTATATAGAACTCATCACGTGACTTGTATAATAATATAATAAAATTAAAATTATATTGTTGAGGCTTCTAACACCCATCACGTAACTTATGAAATGTTATTGTAGCATGCGACATAAATACAAATTTCTTTCTTAAGTTATCCACAAGTGCTTTTTGTTCTTTTATAATCTATTTGGTGAATGTGAGCCATAAGTTGCCTAGGTTTTGTTCTTTTACAAGTGTTTTTTGTTCTTTTATAATATATTATTTTGATGAGGAATAAGATTTATATCTCGTCTAATCATGTATAGCTTCTTTTTCTTCATATTAATAAAATTTTCTTGTATCGCCGAAAGAGCGAAAAGGTTTTGAAGAAAAGTTAGCCATAAGTTGCTTTTGTTCTCCTTTTTTTTTTTTTTTCCAAACTTTTGTTCTCCTTTGAGTAGACCAACTTGTTTATTTGAACCAAAAAAAAAAAAAAAAAAAAGTAGACCACCTTGTTTGAGTAGTGAGTCAATGATAGACACGTGTCCATGCATACAATTGGCACAACTCCACTTGTAATGGACCTCATGTGATGGAAATGGAAGGTAGCAACAATAAGCCCAGATTTTCTTCAAATGGGGCCTTATTTTGATCCAAACTTTGATATGAGTATTGGTCACATTTGGACTCTCATTTAGGAAAATGTTGAAAAGTAAATGGGGAAATGTCAATTAGTCGACATTTTTTGTATATGAGTTTGCCAAACTTTACAACTCTTGTAAAGAAACTTGTAGCTCAAGTAATTAACTTTATCTGATATCCTCTATTCAAATACCTCTTCTTCTCTCTGCTTAGTCGTTTAGTATGTGAAAATACCTACATGCATAGGTCAAATAAAGGGTTAAACATATATTAGAGTGCAATATGAAATAGTCGAACTTAAGTGCATCTTGATCGAAAAATTATCAATAGAGTTAGAAGTGCTCGACTTAGATTTGACGGTTAAACAAATTTGCTATTCGTAAAACGAGGGTCATTTCAATTTAAGATAATCAAAAGCATAGTGTATTGAAATAACACGTTAACTCTCCCTTGTGATTTTGGCAGAAGTACAATATGTTCATGGCACAAATAGGTTGTGCAGCCATTGGGGTGCTTGCATTTTTCACATTTGGCCCTGGATGGCCTGCTAGAAGCTTTGCCCTAGCTGCATCCGTTGCTTTCATGATTTGCACACGTTCCACACATCCACCTGGTAATCCCTCCTTCCTGCTATCTTTTTCATTATTCTCTTTTTTCTGCTACTAAAATCAGTTGCACAACTCATTCTGTGTTCAATTTGTAGCTGCAAGCTTGCCTATACTCTTCATTGATGGAGCTAAGTTCCATAACCTGAGTTTTTGGTATGCTTTGTTCCCCGGCGCCGCCGGATGCCTTCTTCTTTGCTTGATTGTAAGTACTGTTGTATACTAAACCCTAAACACATTTCAGTACTTCTAGTATGCAATGGCTGATCTCACTCTTTATCTCAATGTTTCTGCAGCAAGAGATAGTGTTATACTTGAAGGACAACTTCAAATTTTGATCATCTGGAAGCAAACACATGCTTTGGTACTCACATAGTTAGATACATCATACATTCATCCATCTCAAGTTCAATATTGGAGGAAATGCACCAATACTATAGAAATGAAAAAGGAAAGCTTGGGTATAACTAAAGGTCAGCAAGTCTTGGGTTCGATTAGCACCGGATCTGCCAACGTACACGTGAAATAAAGTCCAAGGAGCTTGTTGCTGAAGATTTTGGTTGTGAAATGTGATCTAAAATTGTTGTCGCCGAGATGTGGTCCTAATTTTTAAAAGTAGTGCATTGATGGTTCTTGGTTCTTGAATTGATGTGAGAAAATATCTATATGCCATGGTCCATGACTCCTTGACAGTATATTTATTTTGTTGGTGGCTTATAACTTCATGAGCTTTTTCTTGCACCGCAAAAGAATTCTGCCCAAACAGAATCACTGACTTGTGGGGTAAAAAATGGAGGATAGCAGGAAGAACTATCATCATCTAATTATATACAAAGGCCAAACAACTTCCAATTTTCCGAAGCATAAAAATGGGTGAGAGAGAGGGGACGGTAAAGACAGAAGGGGTTAGGTGTATCAGAATTGTGTACTTACCTTTTAGTCCTGTCCTATGTATACTAATCATGATGGATTTTCTTTCCTTGCAAGTAATACAAACCTATGACGATTTGATCTCAAAATCGTATTGGGATTCTTCCTTACGTTTGCACAAACACATTTCTAATTAATAAATCTATTCACAACAATTATCAAATTATATACAATTTGACACGGGTTAAAAAATTGTTTGTTAAGAATTAAATTCACTCCTAATATTTAATAAAATTCATGTTGAAAAACCATGAACTTAATTAAAACATGATAAAAATGGTCGAAAAACTTTCATCGATTACAACTTTTTGCAGCATTCTATATGCACGTGTAAGATTGGGTAAGCGAAAGCGCAAAAATGGATCAAAACCCTCCCTAGCTTTATAGCTCTCCTTTGTCAATCTATGCATTTGGATCTTCTCCAAATCTTACTGTCCGGAGCCTAAAGATCAGGAACTTCTAACCCTTAATTTATGTGAAAAAGATATATGTGCCCTTAATTTGTGTGAGGTGAACTAACACAATAAGTTAATGATGATCGTTAGATTCAATTTGAATAGTTCAGATTGCTGGATTCGTAGAATTTAAAAAGTGATATTCCAAGTTGATTCTGTCCGGTCAATCTATATGCCAAACAAATTTACTAAATCCAAATGACAAACTTTGTCGACCATGAAAAAGAAACAAAAATAAAAACAAAGGCAAAGGATCGTGAAGATAAAACAAGGAGGAGGGAGAAGAAGAAATGGACCCTGGGCCATGGGCCCATAGAAAGCAACCCTACACGTGGTGACATAAGACTGATGGGAGACCGTGGTACCTGGACAGATGCGTCCACTCGCTCTCCCACCGGCATACCCTCCGCTTTCTGGGCCCCACCGGGCCCACTTCCACTCCATGCTTACCTGTGGCCTAAGCTTTATTACTAAAAATTGCATTAATAAACTGTTTGAATACAGCATGTGGTGGGGCCCGCCTAACTTTTGACCTGATCATCATCCAATCAGAGCCGTCGATCTTGCGGAAGGCGTCGACGTCGGGTGGTGGCCCAACGAGCTGGAAGATTCCCCGGGGGGAGGGGTGGGGACGGTGTCTTCGATCGTGATGTAATCGACGAGATCCGGGCATCGCAGCTGTACACGTGGACAACACACGTCGAAACCCTAGCACCTAGGGTTGTGATGGTCTCTGTGAAAAATCTCCAAATAAAGTGCCTCGACATTCTAGAACGACGGACACTTGGCATGCTACATATGGGTCATCTTGTAAGTGCCGTAAGATATGGGATGTAAAAAGTGAGAAAATCTTTACCTCAAAAAATAAAATAAAAACAAAAAGTGAGAAAATCTTTACCTCCAATCCAAATATGCTTATGGTGCATTTTTTGAAAAAAAAAATAGACGGCCCCATATATGTGTATGAAACTGTGAATTCGGGATGGAGTTAATGAGATAAGACTTTTAACTTTAGATGGTGTTTTATAATCGAGCAATATTTTAATTTAGTCTATACAATATGAGCGAAGTTTAATTTTTTAGGTTCGTTATGTAATTCGCGTAACTATCATTTTGTTTAATTGCGTAGCAGACGATTTTTGATGAAATGATTACCTTACTTCCATTGTGAATTCACACTAATTTTACAAATTAATGTCTCAATTTATACGTGTCATTTTACTTAACTTTAGTTAATTTTCACATTAAATGTTAGTTTTTCAATTTTGAAAAAAAAATAACTAAGATTAAGTAAAATGACACGTGTCAATTAATTATGTGTATGGTAAGCATACATCGTAGTTTATGGTTGTGAGAAAAAATGTTCCCATCTTTTCACTCTCTTTTAGTTAATAAAGAGAATTTCATTAATTAATAGATATTATAGCCTACAAACTTTGCATGCATAAAGTGATGCATTTTAATTTGTATAATTTAATGAGATGACTTTGAGCTACAAACCTTTTGATTTTCTATTAGTTTTCTATCAAACACAAGCTTTAAATTAAAAGATGAGAACACTCCAAAGCCCTAGGAAAAATTTGCCATTAAAAAAAATGTGTATGAAACCTCTTGGTTAATCCCATGGATTTGTCCCAAGTAAACAGACGTGTACGAAATCGGAAAGTAAACAAAGTTAGAGTCCATGCTAAGCTGTGTTTTGAAATTTAACGTGCATTTTATTATGGGAACTTTAACGAAAAGTTTTCGGTACTGTTTATTTTAACGAAAAATGATATTTTTACACTAAAAAGTCAATCATGATACTATTCACTTTATCCTTTATTTTGTCCTTATTGTTAAAACTCAAAATTTTGAAGTTATTTTCATTAGTTTTCCCTTTTATTATTGCATTTGAAAATTATTGTTTGACAACTAGGTCATAACCTTGGGTTATGGATTTTTAAAGTTGGATTAGCCATCTAGAATATCAATGTGAAAAACTGTTGTGCATATGCAGACGATTCCGCATGTTTAATATTTTTAAAAGTGATGCAAGAGAGATTATTTATTTAAATTATATTTTATAGATCATATAGTTTAATGGTTGATGATTAAATTTGCAAATATTCTCACAAAACTTAAGTTCGAATTTGACTCTTGAATAGTAAAAGGACTTGTGTGATCCGTTAAATCACTCAAATAATGTTAAATTATTTTTAAAATAAGGGAGCCAAATGCCAATGGTGAATTGGTAGCACGCGTGACAGAGATGTTTTGCAAAGATTATCAAAACAATGCTTCTTCAAGTTTCTAACTGTATCATGAACTGAGAAATAGTCGTATATAAAAGACTATAAGATTCCCCCACTTTGCCCAACACAATGGAGAACCATGAGAGGAAGCAACCACATTCTACGACGAATTAAGGTATTTCTCACGCTGGATATGATTAGAATAAAATTAGATGAGATTAAAATATAAGAGATCTCATAGTTTTGTGAAAACTGTCAAATAGATGATGTGGTTCGAGTGCTCCTACACAAGTTCTTCTCTTCACCGCCAATGAAGGAGATTCCATTTGCGCTAAGGGTGAGAACCATAAGATTTCGTATTATTGAGGTTCAAGATAAATTTATGGGAGACTTTGGATGAGGTCCCTAGTTATGAATAGTCTTTGACTGAAACCTTGTTGGTTTTCAATTTTTGATCCAAGTCCCTGAAATTAATTGATAATTTATTTCTATGTACGTTACTATATTTTTTAAATTAAAAATTAAAATTTATAGTTGTTTATAGTAATGAGATTTTAAATAAAAAACCATAATTTGTGGGATTAAAAATATTAAAATATAAATATACTATTGTGTGTGTGTGTGTAAACATGGGTACATTCATAAAAAATAACCAAAAAATTATTGTATCAAAACATGGGTACATTCTTCAAAATGGGTACATTTAGCAAAAATAAAAATGGGTACAAATAAATAAAAAAATATGGGTACAATACAAATAAAACTTTAAAAAATATGGGCACAAAAAGAAATTAATATATGGGTACAAATTAAAACTGAAAGGAAAATTGGTACAAATTAAAAAAGGGTTGCAAATTAAAAATGGGTACAAACTAAAAATAAAAATATATGATAAAAAATTTAGCCATAAATATAAATATACTAATTGTAATATTTTTAATATTAAATGAATATATTTAGAAATAAAAAATATTTTATTATTGAAATAATTAGTGATATTATTAATACAAAGGACCTTGATCAAAAATTGAAAAGTAATAAGGTTTTAATCAATAGAGTAGTAAAAATAAGGATGAAAACCTAATTACTCCTAAATTTATTTTCACACATCTAATGATCACCTTATTGATCACATTACTCATAAAAATTTATCAAACGCAAAAGGATAATTTGATGTGCCTCCTTAATGTATCTAAAAAAAAATTGTCAAAATGTTCTGGCTTGATTTGAAATGTATGTGGTCCTTCAACCAATCCCTTTCTTTAATGGGTAAATTGGTGGATAGTGAGCACACCTATTTTTGGTGGCACAAGCTGTAGTTCCCAACTTCCCAACAAAGAAAGGCAGCACCAATGCACTCGTCGCTAATTTGAAAAGTTTGATCCAATTTGCTAGAGAAATCACACAAGAGAAGCGCCTCGAACACACTTAACCTTATTGGCAATTTGGCGAAGATCATAGTTTTCAACATGATAAAAGCAAGAACATCATTTGATGGGTTTGTGTGCCAAATTGTTCCTCCTTTTCGCTTAATGGGATCCTTTCTAATTGATATGGTAATCATAATAGTAATGCTAGGTAAATCAATTTTTTTTTGTCACATTGCAAATTATGTGATGTGTCTCAAATGAAAAATAAACACGTTAATCAACACTTAATTAATAATCAAATCATCAACAACCACACCATATAGTTTACCAAATATGATTTAAATAAATGATATCCATAGCATTATCCTAATCATATTTTATATCACCAGTTCTGGTCGCCATTTTCCCAAGAATCTAAATCCAAAACGAAACCAAGAGTACTGATTATATGGAAAGGAGGAAGAGTTATAAACTTCATGGGTTGGCAACTTCATGAGTTCTGCGTGAGAGAAAAACTTCAGTCGAGTTGCCCTGTTACATTACTTCAGAGACACACGCAAGGGGACTTGCATTTTTGTAAACCCTACTAACGAAGGATTTACTTTCCATATTTGTGTCGTGAATAGACAAACGTGATAGAGCAACCCAACTGCAGTTTTTCGCCTATATCTTTTGGCCTCCACCATACAAAAGGAAAGAAAAAGTAGAAGAATACAAATAGAAAGAAAATAAAATGGATGACACACCATCATGAAGTTGACCCCCACAATATGAAAGAAAGAAAGAGCAATACCTTTGGATGCTTTGCTTCGCTCAGCTTCACAAGAAATCTGTGCAACCAGACTTTAATTGTAGCTAGCAACAGTAAATGGAAGTCAACTGAATTTCTGTGTATGTAATATGTATACATACATATATATACACACACTGGTTTGGTACTGATGTGATTTTATAAAAAAAAATAAGTATAAAAAAAAAGCTGAGCTCAAAAATGTGTTTGGTAAACACTTAAAAACAGCTTATTTTCACAGTTTTTGGTGAAAAAAAAAATGAAAACATGAAGCAGCAAAAATGAACTTATTCTCACAGCACAGCAGAAGCAGTTTTTTTTCAAAGTACAGCAATACCAAATCAGCCAAATCGTATAAAAAAAAGCTCACGATAGCAAAACACCATTGAACATAAGTTGGCTCGGAAAGTCAACGTCTCGATGAAATAGGAAGATGAACTAGTACAAAAGGTCCAATTGAGTTTACTTACATGCTAATCATCTGCATCTCTTTTGGTTTAAACATTCCACAACTGATTTGAAGCTTGAAAAGTTTCTTGGTATGCAAGAAACGGCAAGCGATATCGGGATAGAAGCATAAAGAGGAACTAGTAAGGGCTCGCGTTTAAAACTCGTTTCATGACATTTTTAACAAAAAATATGAAATGAGAGGCATTCCCATCAAGCTTTCTTAACAAGAAAACTTTATTTAATTACATGAAATTCCATACAAAAATGGTCCATTAAACACTAATTAAGATCCCCATGAAAAACAAGATTACAACGGGGCAAAAACCACCATCTTTTGAAACCTAGTTCCCACCACCACATCTGGATCGGGGTGGGCCATTTTGCTTGGACTTATTTTCACTTCTATGCCATACTTCAAACAAGATGATAATACCCCGGGGATTCAGATTTGCCATTAGAAACTTAGTAAGACCAGGACCAAAAGGCATGATCTTCCACCGGGAATGCGTAATTACATGAATTCGCAGGTGTATCGGAGTAATCAACATCTTCAATCTTTGGGAAGATGTATGGAGGCAGCATGCTTTTGGTAAAGTTATCTTCTTCATCTTGGGAAAGGTCAGATTGTTCAGGTTCGAAAGCATACGAAGAATCACCAGGCTCCAAGAGTGAAGAGTGAACTCCATCCGTGTAGTGTGAGCTGTCTGAATCAAATATATCACTCCTGCCTGAACTAAGATCTTCCTGCTTAGAGGCCACAGCTGAGACTTTTGATACTTCGCCTTCAGAGACCGTGTCAGCAATTGGCTTCTGCGGCGGTTCTTGAGATAATCTGTTGGTATCAGATAGTTCTGAATTTCCCCTCTCTTTCTCTTTGAGATGCAGCTTGTCTGAGAGGACAGTAACCTGATGACCAATTCAGACATATCATGTCAAATTCGAAAGAAAAATACTACAAATGGAAAAATTAAGGCAGGAAATCACCGATGTCAATCGCTACCTCGGCCTTTAGTTTATCGTTCTCTTTGGAAAGGCTTTCACAATTAGCCTTGAGATTATTGTAGTTGGCTTGCAACTCCTCATAATCCTTCTCAAGCTGTTTTGTCTTCCACCTTGCCCGGCGGTTCTGGAACCATATCGCAACCTGCCGAGGCTGCAAGCCAAGGTCCTTTGCAAGCAGGACTTTCCTCTCCGGTTCCAGTTTGTTTTCCACGTCAAAGCTTTTTTCGAGAAACTGGACTTGATCAGCGGTTAGCCGCCTCTTCTTCCCAGGTTGATGGAGATACTCATCCAAGTCATCGTCCCCGTTATCTTCGTGCTCAAACTGGCGGAACAATGACCTATTTGATCCACTTCCTCCACGAACATCTTCGAAACTCACCATAGATCTTGAACCTGAACAAGATGTTATCTGTTAATTATAATACCATCTTCCAAAACAATACCACACACAAGAACAACATCCTGCCACACAATTTTCCTCTACAAATCATATGGATTATATCTAAAAATGATGAACATAAACACTCACTCCATGATCAGCTCTGATCACAAAGTGTGTGTTTGTTTTGGCAGCTGATTATTCTACGATTCCGAATTCCGAAATAATTAACATAATTATAACCTGAAAGATGAACAGGGGCCTGGACTATATGCAAATTTTAATTTTTGCTTGATTCACACACAAGTTAAGCAGCAACATATACATATCAACATATCCATATATAGCAAAAGACTAAATATTTAAGGAGAATATAAACACTGAAAAATTAGTGATAAATAAACTCAACACTTTTTTTTGACACGCATAAATTGAGAAATGACCAAATATGTGGTCACATATCCCAGCAAGGGTGTTGGGTTCAAAACTATCATGTGTAATAGTTTCAAATCATTGCCCTCATCTTAATAATAATAATTTTTTTCCAAAAAAAAAAAACAGCCCAAATAATAAAAATCAGAAACAGTGTACAAAGAGAGTGAAATAGTACCGAGAAAAGAAGCAGACGAAGAATTTGATGACCCAGAAAGGAATAGAGAATCAAGACGCTCAGAACCCCTCTGGTTCTGAAACAAAGCACTCAGGCCGGACGAACTTCCGCCGCCGTAGACCCTCCCACCGGCCATGTTTACAGTTAACACTCCGACGAATTAGTATTGTTTACTATGTGATTATTAAGCTGCTCGAGTGAACATCACAGCTTGATTTTTTAGATGGTGAGTGATCCGAAGCTCAGGGTTTGGAAAGAATCACGCTTTGTGGCGGAAGAAGCTGGTGATGATGATTTCTGTGATGTGGGAAGTGTGGGAACAGCGGCTGCACACACCCATCACTCAGAAGAAGGAGAAGTTGTGGGACGTTGAATTGGACGTGGTGGTGGAAACAGTGGAAGACGAAGTAGCTCTGTAAATTGGAAGTTTCACAGAGAGAGAGAGAGAGAGAGAGGAGAGAGAGAAAGAGAGAGAGCGAAGGAGAGTTTCCTTCTTCTTTCTCAAAAACGCAGCGTGATGGTGATAAATATAGTAAAACCCAAAGGGGTTACAGGACAAAGATGGGGGTCTGATTACAATGCTGCCCTTCGTTCTAAAGCATCAATTGTATACTTATCTTATTTTATAATTGTGCCTGGAGTATAAGATACGTCAGATATCATTATGTAATTTAACGAACATTGTTAAAAAAATAAATTTTTTTAATTGTATAATGACATATTACGTACTGACACGTGTTTCAAACACATTGAAAAATCTCTTCATACCGACATATGCATAATCCTAAAATCATCTCATTTCATTTTCTCTTTTGTTTTCAGTTCCAAGTACGTGGTCTCTAAATCTTTGTTAGAATTACAAAATAAGGCCTTGTTATTGTGTTCTGTTGTATATGATTTGATTTGTCTAATATTCTATGGGGTTAAAATACCTTGTGAAACCCATAAATAAAATCAAAATGTTAGAAATTAATAATTTGTGCTAAGGCACATGACTATTTGGTCTAGCGTCAGTAGTCGTCACTTTGTTAGAACGGGTCTTAAGTTTGACTCATACAAATGCAAAGACAATATTACATTTGTAGTTAGTTTAATATTAAGTTGTGACACATTATGATTTGTAATGGATGAGTCAATGACATGTAAATTTTTTTTTTGTATCCTATATGATTCGTTTATCTAATTCACTATCACTGGATAAGTAGCTTATAAGCATTTTTTTATATAAAAAAAAAGGACCAACTGGTGGGTTCGCCTCACCAGTCTAACCTTTTGAGGGCTAGGAAGACTCACAAAGATATTTCAGTCTCCCCCTAACCATTATCGTTTGATTTATCAGCGCCAAATCCAAGACGTGCCATGAGGAATACTGACATGATATTCATTACGTTTTGAGCTTTGACGTAACTTAATGGTTGTACGGTTGTGGTACTCTTGTTCTTTCACTAGAGGTTTTCTGCAAGCACCATATTCTTTGTAGACCAAGTTTTTGGATTAAATTTGCAATCACGTGATATGTCATCGATAATAAATAAGTACATTAATCATGACTTAAATAATACTTCAATCATCAACAATCACGTCTAATAATTTACATAATATAATTTAAATAATTTGTCTCCTTAACATCATCGTAAAAGAAAAATGTGCATATTTCACAAAAAAATCACAGAGAGCTAGCATAGGGGAGGGAGACCTGTTCATATCGTATGGACACAGTTTTGATTTTTTTTTTCGTTTAGCAAGACGTGCAAACAACATTCTAAATATTGTAAACATATTCTACAAGAAAATGATGGAAAAGAGAGCGTGGAACGTGCAGGGGAGGGCATAATGGTAAATGTGCTGGTAATGGAAGATGAAAACGAGGGAGAATACAGAATCAAAGGCATCGAGTCGAACCAGTCGCTTTCAGAATTCATGAAGGAGCGAGTCCGAACAGATGACTCAGAAACCCAGTCTCTATGACTCTGACCACTCGGTGCCACTTCAACCACCCGGGCGCCTCGCGATTCAACATGGCGGGCCACCATTGGGCCACGTCTACGTAAGGTGGGCCAGTCCTGTCTCTTCATACGGATTTTATATTCGCTTGGTCTCACTATCTTAGCGGGATATTATATCTACACATATAAAATTACTTCTTTCACATTCTTTTAATTTTTTAATATATTTCTATTTAATGATGTGCATAAAAGATTTAAAAACTAAAAAAAATTAAAAAAAAAAAATTTAAATGTGTGAAAATAATATTTCTATCTCAGCCTCATATCAGCATGAACCTCAGCTAGCCATATATGCCAAAACTTCAGTGACGTGCCCAAATATTCTTATCTTATTTGCAGTCAAATGAAAATATTCCATTAATTTAACCTTGTAATGTGTATGAAGGGATTCGCGAATCGAGAAAGTCAGGAATATGAGATGGAAGAATTGAGGAGATTGAAGACTGCAATGTGAGAGATATATATTTTTGTAATTTGATTATATACACGTGAAATCAGGAATGAGAGGAATTTTAATACGAAAGTCGGAATTAAAATTTCAGTATTATTTTACGTAAACATGTCATTAATTTTTTTTTCACTTACCAATCAAAGTGGTTGCTAGGTTCCCTTCGTGTTGGTGACTGCTTTGATATCAACTAGACAATTTCAAGATCTGGTGTCTAATTCTTCCATCCATTAGTATCGTTTACGTAAAGAAAGGAAAGTGATTTTCGCACATCCTTACTTATCAATGGACTTTGACTTAAATAAGTGAAAGAAGAATTAAGGAACATAAATAAAGATACGTCAAAGAAAAACGAGTGTTCGAAATTTATTTTCGTAAATGATTCTTTAGCCCAATAATTTGTTATAAACTTTTATCATAAGCCCATAATTTGTTTTGCATTTTGGGAGTTATCCAAAATGAGCCAAAGCCCATATATCCACTGTGTAAAAGATCTAGTCCCCAATCTTAGATTCTTGATCCAATTCTGCTTTAGGAACCCAATTCTGGGTTCTCATTTAGAATTGCAACAAGTGGAAAGTGATTTGGTTCTTCTGCCTTCTCCAAGCATATGAGCAATTCTAATGCAAATCCTCTAAGCGATCCCTTTTGATGGCTCAACAACCTCAACTTACTCTAAAACTACTCTAAAATACGGGATGAGAAATTTAAGCTCAGATGCAAGAAAACGGACACACTACTGTTCGAGCCAACTAGTCTAACTCACATCTACTAATTAACCAACCATGCATAAAAGCTCAAACTAGATTTGGAAGTGGCAGCTCCAACATACGTGGATTGGAGGAGATTTCAATTTCACAGTTTCATGTTGTTTCAAAATCAAAGCAAAGAACATGTTCGATGTACATGTTCAATGGAGAACATAAGGAATATGCAGAATTTCTTCTCGACCTTGTCATGTTGACCGACATCTATACGATGTGCATTTTTGGTATTTCCTTCAACCCTTCTATTTAAGGGCAAACTAAAACCACCACAACTGTCTGCTGCCTTATTGGTTGTTACTTGTAGTAGTTCTTTCACCTCACCCTCAGAACCCATTTCGCATTATTCCCACCATTTAGGTCAGTCTCTATTGGCTAGGGCAACTTGATATGATGCCAGGAGACATCATCTTGATTGTACACGTGTCTATTGCTAACAAAACTTCAGATGAAACAAGGCATTTGCTTAAAAACCACTGCAGAATTTGTGGTTCTAGCTAGAAGAGTTTTTATTGGCCACTGTTTGTGGCTACTGCATTCTCTTTTCATGCAACATTTGGGACCTTAAACAGCTGACGCAAAACTTTGGATATCGTCGCTGCTAATTTTTTAACTGGGGTTTCTATGCTTCTTGTTTAGAAGGTGATTAGAAAGACTTGAATACTGGAAGTATATGCAGGAAATCTTAACGTCTACTTTTAGGTTTAGCAATCTTTGTGAAATAGGAATTTTTGTGTTATTCTTTAATTTTCAAAGGCATTCTCTCTTTTCCATTGCTTTACAGTACTCTGGCTGGAATTGATTTTGCAATACAAAGGGAGATTATAGCAAATCTAACTTTCTGTGGCATATATGAAACAGAGATTTGATCCATACCAGCAGATCGATGCTCTCGTAAAATTTTCTCCCTTTCATACTAAGTAGTTGAAGTCGTCGAAACAGATATGCTTTACAACAACCAAGCCCTATCCAGCCATTAAGTGGGGTCAGCTGTATGACTTTTAGAACGCCACTTTGCTCGGTTTAGGCAAATAAATTTTTTTAGCAATACAACTCCATAACATACAGCTGATAAATTCCAAGTTATCTGTGTGCAAAGCTACATACATATTGCAAGCGTTCTTTTACATGGAACGTAAGATTAGTCATATCCCATTGCACCGTCTGCTTACGAATTAATCGTAATCATATTCCATAATTATCCACATTTCAATCTCTAAACAATGCAGGATTCTTGGTTATATTTATGAGCCACAACTTTTGAAAGGCCGAAAATATTCTTAAGTTAGTTAGGTGGTTAAGATTAGCATATACTAATGTTCACCTTGGCGAAACGCTACCCAGGAGAACCTACATTCTATGAAAATTAAGAATAATCAGATGAGTATACCCCTTCATGGTGATGTTGAGACAATGAATGTGTCGTAAGTTCCATTCAAAAAGAAAAACCTCACTCAAAATCTGATTCCTATCATCATCTACTGAAAATTGGGATATGGAAAATATACACTTGTGGAAGATACTTATGCCTTGCACCAAAAGCAAGAGCATATATAAAGATGAAATGTCATTTAACCTGTGTTTTTATTAAAAAAATTTCCATCTCTCGTTTTTAAGAGGTAAGGTTTGTGACCTCAGATTAAGTGCTTTTTTTTCTTTCTATTTTAATAAGATATCCCCATATACCATCGAGGTTTTTATTAAAGAAAATTAAATAGTTCTATTTAGGGTAAATTGAAAATCCACTATTAATTTTCTTTAATAGAACTATGGGGATATCTTATTAGTTTTCTTTAATAAGATATCCCCATATACCATCGAGGTTTTTATTAAAGAAAATTAAATAGTTCTATTTAGTGGATTTTTATAGGGGAAAATTAAATAGTTCAATTTCATACCTCACGTCATATTTTATTTCAATTTCATATATCCGTTATATTTTTCATCCACTGATCCGTTAAAAGCTGACGTGGCAACCATATTTGTGTTGACATGGCTGACCAATTTGTGCCACATGACAAATTTTTTTTCTTTTTTTACTCATTTAAAATATTATAATAATTTTCTCTATTTAAATTTAAAAAAAAAAAAAAAAAGCCAGAATCCCCTTCTTCTTCCCCACCCAAGCATCCATCCATCCCTTCCACGGCTCCACCCCTCCATCTCCTCCACCCCCTTCGTCTTCCCCACCCGAGCAACAAACCGAAATATAAAAATGACACCCAATTTCCACAAAATTACAGAGCAAGGACAACAATGGCTAGGCTCACCGATTACCCAAATCGGGTAGCTCCGATTACCCAAATCGAAATCCACAACATGTGCTGAGCTCACCAACTAATCCATTTTGCTCAATAGGTAGCTCCATTTTGCTTAACAACTAATCCACCACCTGCATTGAACTCGCCATAACCTCAACCTCTATCTCTGTAATGAATGGTGTGGTGAAGGGTTCGTGGAGGTCGATGTCGATGTGGGTGTCTTTCTCTAATGCTCGCGGCCATATGAGTGGTGTACAGAGAGGTGGAGAATTTGGGTTAGAGAAAAGCCTGGGATTGGATTTTTTGGGGTTTGAGGTTTTGTCGATGGATGAGATGTTGCAACGGGAGGAGAGGATGAGGTGATGGTTTGGGGGAAAAATTGGGGGACGGGGTTGGTGACGGGAGAAAGGGTGCGTCTGATTTGGGTTAGGGGTGTGCTCGGATGGGGAGAAGGGGTGGGGAAGACGAATTGGGTTTTGGCTTTTTTTTTTTGCTTTTCTTTAATTAATTATTTTGAATTTTTTAATTAAGTGTTTAGCCACATGGCACAAATGTGGCAGCTACGTCAGCACAAACGGGAACCCCTTATTTGCCACATCATCACTTAACGGTTTATTTAACAGATTTTCTAACGAATGTATAAAATTGAAATAAAATAGGATGTAAGGTATGCAATTGAAATGTTTTAAAGATGTTGTAAGGAATTGAAATCGACACCAAACCTGAGGGGGTAAAGTGTAATTAACCCTTCTATATATTTTGAATCTAAAAAGTTTGCCTTGGAGCTGAGCAGGCTAACTATGAAGGCTGTGAAGCAAAATCCCGATGCCAGCACCTGATCTTGCTCCACCTTTGACCTCTCAGCCACTTCGTCCAACCGATACCTAGTAGCTTGATGTATCAAACCTAGAAGATAGTTATTGTTGTTTTTTCTATTTTGTTCGGATATCTTGTATGTATATTTTCATATATCTTATAATTAAATACTTTTTCTTGGTTTATTAATTATTGTTTAGAATTTAATTACAATATTTATTAAAAGTAAATAAAAAATATTTTTGCAAAAAAAAAAAAGGGTTTGCGTGACGAAGAAGTAGGCTACGTCGCGCAAAGGCACTTTGCGCGACGCATGTCCCTAAGTCACGTAAAGCGAGGCAAAGCGTGCCTTTGCGCGACGCATGTCCCTACGTCACGTAAAGCGAGGCAAAGCCATTAAGCCACTTTGCACGATGCACGCACATCACACGCACGTCGCACAAAGTGGATTTGCACGACGTAGGCTGTGCTTTGCGCAATGCATGTTATTTCTTCGTCGCGCAAACCCTACTGTCACTACCTTGGTGCGACGGTTAGCGCACGACGAAGGTTGCGTCGCGCAAACCCTTAGGCAACAATTTTTGACTTTGCGCGACGAATGTACGTACATCGTGCAAAGTGTTTTTTCTACTAGTGTGCATTTTTCAAGCCCAACAAAGGAAACCCTAGATGTACTGGCAATAGCAATGCATGGGAGTAATTAAATAGTGGATTGCTGCCACTTAGTACTATAATTTAGTGGTATTCCTCTTCACTTATAAATGAGCGGTCTTAGGTTCGATTCTCGCTAAATATGAATTTGAACTACATGATTGCTAGCCCATTGTGAGGCTAAATCTACCATCTCTCATCTCTCCTTAGTATAGATAATATTATTTGTTTAAAAAACAAAAAAAAAAACAAAATAGTGGACTGCTAGGACCACACCCAATTGAGAAACCCTAATAGGCACCCAGTTTATCTCAGAGAAATTATAGCCACACTTTTGCATGATCAGGTATTCAAGTGGCTCAGAAAGGAAACCTAAGCTACCGGGCAACAACATAGAATGATATGGCCACACCAGTCCAGCGCTGAAAGCTCCATAACACAAAAATCACATGAACCTTGCTGGGGAAATTTGGATGGACTTGTTAAATTCTACTTAAGAAAGCAAAGGTTTTCCAGAATTGGGAAATTCAAAATATGATTAGTAGATAAGGAATTGATCCTTGGATTAGTTCTAGACAGTGGATAATACAAGTCGGGTGACGTGGAGCACGTGTGATCGTTAAGCTTCACACATGAGATAACATGCTCCGATACCATCAAGAAAGTTGAGGTTCCACCATAATATGAGAAATAGCCCAATTATTTATAAACACATGCAAGATCCCTGATTTTCCCAATGAAAAATTCATACTCTCAACAAATACTACCTCAGCTCGTTGCTCGTCCATTGTCAACGGCGTCACAGGCGTATATAGGCACACTCCGTGGCTAGTTGTCAACAATTTGAATCGTTATCACCTTGAGAGGTTCTACTGGTTGATGTGTCTTAAGTGGAATCAAATTTCTGTAGTATCTCTTAAGGCGAGCCGCTTCGAATACATATCAATAGGGTCTGAAGATCACTTGAAGGAAAATCAAAATCAAACCCTAAAAAATTAACAAATAAATTTCGATCTCATTACCAATTTTTCTTGCTGATACTCACATTCCAAGCTCAGATATCATCACCGAAACCCTCTAATTACCAAATTAATTATTAATCATTTTCAGCAATTTAAAAAACACAAACATATTTTTTGTCAAACGATAAATTTTGTTAGGTTAAATGTTAGATTAGCCACTGACGGGGTTTGAATCTACGCCGTCATGGAAGGGCTCAACACCTTTCCACCACTGTTGAAATCACTGCTTCTTTTTCTGCTGGAGTTTCGTATATATAAAATTTTCGTACAATAGATAATGTCTTGCTGATTATTCATATCCTTCACAACTAGTAAATTAAGAGACTTGTAGAAAACCAGACCACATGCAATTATCATATCGTAAAATAATTCGATTCAAGTTTTCTTTGTTTTTTTTCATGAAATCTCAAACACAAAACGGAAATCCAATAGACAAACGGGTGGTGAATCGAATAAACCTCAAATAACATATGTTTATACCATACTTAAGGCCTCCGTATTTAGACTTCGTATAAATACTCGGGGGACTCAAATGTAATTATGTAATAAATGAATGGGCAAATATGTAATAAGTGAGAATCCCTTATTCTATAAAAGGGCATCCTCACCCTCACAAACCTCAAGCTCTCATCCTCACATACAGATGCCAAGTTTGAGGCCATGGGAAGAGAGCACACAGAAAATAGGCTAAAGAGCACACTGCCTCTAGCCTTCTTGTATATTTACCATTCAGAGTAAAACAATATCAACATCAATGTGGATGTAGCCTAAACATTGGGGTGAACCACGATACATCTTGTATTCTTTACTTTCTTACAAATTCACGATCGGATTTACGTTGTTCCAAGACCCCTCCGGTTTTGTGCATCAACATTTGGGGCCGTCTGTGGGAAACGACACGAAAAGTTATGTCGGTTCTCTCTCAGTTTTTCATGTCACCACCGTGAAACCTTGACAACCTCACCACTGTCCACCATGGATCTGCAAAACCCAAATGACAACCAAAACTCTCTCTGCCTCTCTCTTGCTTCTGATCTCTTTCACCTCTTCAAACAAAACAAACTCACAGCTCAAAAGTTTCAAACTTTAAAGATCCAAACAACCATTTATTTTTTTTGGAAGGACTGGTATCTGCATCAAGAAGAGCTTTTGAAGTGTAGATGCTGAGAGTGTTCTTTGCTTGATATATACTTTTTGATCCCTTATTAAGACGATCAGAAAGGAAAGAAATTTCTCAAATTCGAGAGAAACCCATTATTTTCTTCGCCATCTTGTTCTTGAACTCTAGAGCTTCTGATCCAATAGATCCGCCATGCTCAGCCTGCGGCCTCGCCGCGATTCCATCTCCTCTGCCATCCATGGCGTCTGCAAGCTTCCTCTACAGCTCATCGTCCTCAATCGCGCTGGAAAAGATGCTATATGCCAGGCCTAGTGACGGCATCACACCGATTGCCACCGTTAACAGAGTCTCCGCCAGGAAATGCCTCGTCAAACGTCACCGCACCTGCATCTCTGCAGTTCTTCACCGAAACCAGCCTGAAATTTCAGATCAGGAGACCGTCTACATCACTGCCACCGTCACCGTTGCAGATAATACAGGTGCCGAGAGCAGAGGAGATGAAGGAGAAGACCAAGTCAAATTTGGTGGCGGTCTACGACTGAATGTTATAGCACATCAGAAAGGAAAAGCTGAAAAGAAAAAGCGATTCCAGGTTAGGGTTTCTGGTTTGAGGTAAAGCTGAGAAGTTGAATAGGTGGTGGTGAATTTCTACCATTTCGTGATGATCAAAGATGTAGAGGCGGTGGCGGCCAAGCATCCCCCTTTCATAGAGGGTCTCAACATACGTGGGAGGATATATATGAATGAACAAAGGATAATGCACAGTGGGCTGTCGAAAGATGCACTTGCATATTTTGAATGGTTAAGAGGAAACGAGAGATTTTCCGGCATCCTAGTGCAAGTTTCTGCAGCAACAAATGGCCATTGCAGTATAAGCCATCACTGGTTCAGTTAGAATGAGGTATTTCACATCTTCCTTTGCTGGACCCTTCAATGCGAGCAACACCTCTATCTCCAACTGAATGAAGAAAGAGATTGGAAGCAGTGAATACAACTATTGATGTGTCAAATGACAATCTTAAAAGACATCGGATTTTATTGAAGGTTATGATTGAGCCTGACGTCATCTTCTCCGGTGCCATTCTCCTCCTCCTCATCGGTTTTACCGTAACCACCATCGTCATCGGCCCAATCATCTTCACCCCTATCATCATCTTCTCCAGTCTCATATGGGTCCCCCTCGGCGCCATCCTCGTCCTCACGGTCGGCTTCTTCATGTCTATGTGCGGGTTTGGCGCCGCGGAAATCAATCATGATGTTAGAAAAAGAAAAAGGGAGGAAGAAAATAGAAAAAGAAAAAGGAGGAGAAAGGAGATCAGGATAAATGAATAGAATAGAAAAAGAAAAAGATCATAATGCTGTTGAGAGAATATTTCAAAAAAAGGAAAAGAGGAAGAGTGGAAAAGAGGAAGTAATGATGGTGCCATGTGCACCGAAAGCAATTACAAAAAAAAAAAAAAAAGTGGAATCTAACAGAAAAGATGAAGTAATGATGGTGCCAGGTGCACCGAAAGCAATTACAAGGCTTCAAACCCCAACCTTCATCCCTCCACTTAAGATTCACCCGCTATTATCACCAACCAGGTAATCAAAAGTACGTCCAGTATTCCAAAATTATTCGGCAGCCTGCCGCTATTATCACCAACCAGGTGATCAAAAGTACGCTCAGTACTCCAAAAATATTCGATAGCATGCCGCTATTATCACCAACTAGGTGATTAAAAGTACGTCCAGTACTCCAAAATTATTCGGCAGCTTGTGTCACATCCCAGCCCGGGATGGACTACTTCCCGGGCCCGCTCCACCACCGTAGCACGATATTGTCCGATTTGGGCCTCGATCACGCCCTCATGGTTTTGTTTCTGGGAACTCACGAGCAACTTCCCAATGGGTCACCCATCATGGGAGTGCTCTGGCCACCTTCTCGCTTAACTTCGGAGTTCCGACGGAACCCGAAGCCAGTGAGCTCCCAAAAGGTCTCGTGTTAGGTAGGGATGAGAATATATATTTAAGGATCACTCCCCTGAGCGATGTGGGATGTAACAGCCTGCCGCTATTATCACCCACTAGGTGATCAAAAGTACGTCCAGTACTCTAAAATTATACATGAGCATCACTCATGTCAATCATACATAAACATTCATGACCATCATTCATGGCAACATTCATGAGCATCACTCATGTCAACATTCATGAGCATCACCCATGTCAACATCCATGAGCATCACTCATGTTAATCAACATTAACATTCATGAGCATCACTCATGTCAATCATCTTCGAAAGCTTCATTTACAGAGCTCCAGCTTCAAAAGCTTTATTTACAAAAGCTCCAGCTTCAAAGCTTCACTTTCAAAGCTTCACCTACAAAGCTTCAGTGCATGGTATACAAAGACCGCCCCCGAACAACCGCCACTTCGGCCCATACATGGATTGAATTTGAAGTCTCTAGCTAACAGACTCTATTGACTGAAGACTTGGGGGACTACAAACTATGTATCATATATTGGGCTTCCGCAACTGGGCCTCAAAAATACTTGGGGGACTTAGCCAATTACTTATGTACTGAGGAGCGAACCTTTATTCTATAAAAGGGACTCCCTCACTTTCATTAGAGAGCACCCATTATTCATGTATTGAGGAGTGAACCCTTATTCTATAAAAGAGACTCCCTCACCATCATTAGAGAGCATCGCCGCCTACTGAGCAACCACCTCGCCTCGAGCATCAACTCTAGCCCATCACTTATGTATTGAAAAGCGAGCCCTTATTTTATAATAAGGACTCCCTCACCATCATTAGAGAGCATCGCCGCCTGCTGAGCAAACCGCATCGCCGTGAGTATCACTCCTAACCCATCACTTATGTATTGAGGAGCGAGCCTTTATTCTATAAAAGGGACTCCCTCACCATCATTTAAGAGCATCGCCGCCTGCTGAGCAATCGCCTCGCCGTTAGCACCAACTCTAGCCCATCATTTTTGTATTGAGGAGCGAGCCCTTATTCTATAAAAATGACTCCCCCACCTTCAACGCCACAAGCCGAGCCAACCAAGGCAACATAAACCACAAGCAAAGTAGCCTCGCAACATGTGCTACTTTTGGTTGAGCATCATTTTAGATTGGGCACCGCCTCATATCGAGTATCAGTTCTAGACGACATCTAGTTACTTCGGCCCACACATGGACTGAATTTCAAGTCTCCAGCCAAAAGACTCTTTTGACTGAAGACTTGGGGGACTACTGTTTATACCATACTTAGGACCTCCGTATTTAGACCTCGTATAAATACTTGGAGGACTCAAATGTAATTATGTAATAAATGAAAGGGCAAATATGTAATAAGTGAGGAGCCCTTATTCTATAAAAGGGCCTCCTCACCCTCACAAACCTCAAGCTCTCATTCTCACATACAGAGGCCAAGTTTGAGGCCATGGGAAGAGAGCACACAAAAAATAGGCTAGAGAGCACATTACCTCTAGCCTTCTTGTATATTCACCATTCAGAGTGAAAAAATATCAACATCAGTGTGGATGTAGCCCAAACATTGAGGTGAACCACGATACATCTTGTACTCTTTACTTTCTTGCAGATTCACGGTCGAATTTACGTTGTTCCAAGACCCTTCCGATTTTGTGCATCAACAACAGAACTACCTAAACCATTACCAAAACACGAGAACAATAAATCAAATGAAGATCCGTCCACAACAACCAGATTTTGAAACTGCTCATCGGAGATGACAGCTTCCATGACCTGGTCGGGGCCAAAATCACCGTCATTGTCCAAGAAGCACTCGACAAAATCCTTGGAGTACCCTCTCATAGCGGTCACCCCATGTTGTGTACACCACTCCACAGGGACATACTCGTCACCGGTTAGATCCCAAAACACTATGTGTGGCACCACATCTCCATAGCCTTTCTCCTTAAACTTTCTCTGTATAGCCTCGTAATCAGTCCTCCAGCTACGGCCGCAAGCATCATCAAAGTCTTGGTCACTAGTGAACACATACAACTCTTGATCATTTGATCTGGCTTCAAGTTCGCATTCACTGCCTCTTCCAGAATCAAATCAAACACCTTTAGAAAATTAGTGTCAACGTCCCAGTCCTGATTGTCCATCCTCCTCATAAACCTGCACTTGGACTTAAGATCATCACCTTGTATCGAAAGTAGCTGAGGGTTTCGACTAAAAGTGAAGACCTTTCCTTTCCACGGCTCTTCACTAAGTTCAGACACAAAGTCCCAAACCCAATGACACATTCATGGGGTGCCCAACCATCCTTCCGGAGACGTCACACATAGCCAAGCAGTTCTTCAACTTGCCCTGCTTTACATATATTTCCTCCACCATTGCCTTCCACTGAGGGTCAACCAGTTCCGCAAAATTGCGGTAGTTCACATAGCGTATGATCTCATGTGGAAACATAGCATCTGCCTCAATCTCAGACTTGCCAGCATCATCGACATCGTTCATATACTCCTTAACCACATCAGACCTTCTCTCTGCTGGAAAATCATGCGAATAGCCCGAGTTCATGAACTTCCTCAACGGCATCAAAACCTCATCCATCAGCCGCTCTTGGACTCTGGACGCGTAATCAGCCTCCTCCTCCTCCTGGTCAGAAACATCTTTTGCACATTCCTCTCGCGGGAAAACCTTCCTTGCAATGCTTTCACAGAGTAAAGTGGCGCGATCAAAGAAGCAATCAACAGAAGGGCACCACCTTGCAGTCGGGGTTAACTCCAACTCCCACTGTGTAGGACCATAAGCATTGTCCAACTGCTGCTGCTCGTATTTCTTCAAATTCTGAATATCAGACTTCAAGTGCTCAGCGTAAAGATCCGAAACCTGCTCGTGCAACAACTGGAAGTTGGGGTCACGCTTGTACATCTCAATCACCTTCTTGGCCTTGGCAATCTGCTCACTTTTTCTTTTGCCTATTTTTTTCTGAACCAAG
This sequence comes from Malus sylvestris, assembly GCF_916048215.2. NCBI lineage: Eukaryota > Viridiplantae > Streptophyta > Magnoliopsida > Rosales > Rosaceae > Malus > Malus sylvestris. Next base: position 31,054,666 of record NC_062265.1, read on the forward strand.
TCCTCGAATTTGATTTTATAGCTGCTCCCCCTATTCAACCTCCTCCTCTCGGAATCCCGAGCAAAATCTCTAAAATGTGTTCAAAATTCCCAAACGAATCGGCAATTGGCGCAACGTTGCCGTGTAAAACAACTCATCTTCACCTTTTCCAGAGGAGTCGTAACCTCCTTCTACTAGGTTACAGACGAGCTTCAGGGTGGTCAGAAGATCATGGGACCAAGCGAGCGGGAGCAGCCGGTTCAGATGTTTAAAGGCTGTCCCACAGCTGTATGGTTTCACATGGAAATAGAGATCAAGGCAGGGGTTACCAAATGAGGCCGGTTTCTTGGCCATCGCAGTGTTGGAATCGGCTATGTGTGCTATATGGAGTTGTGGCAGCGGCGGTTGTGAGGTTACCGGTAGTTTGATCTCTGGAGGACCGACAAGAGGTGTCGGAGAAACCACCGTTCTTGTGAGATGTGAGACATTGCGCACAGAGCCTGGACATGCTTTGAGCACAGAGATGAGTTGCACTTGCCCCGTTTTCATTGAATCAAATTTGAGGTCTGATTTTTTTTTTCCCTTTCAATCAATTTGGCTGAGAGAATAAATGAGACTGTTATTTAAAGATAATACCAACACACTACTTGATCACCAATAAATTTGTTACTTGGCGTGCAAGTAATCGACGGAGTTCAAACACATATCAAACTCTGTATCTAGGCTATTTAACTTCCATATCCCTTTTTTTCCTCGTTTAATTTCTGATATTTAATCTTGGTTTTGTTCTGCTATCCTCCAAATCATGGAGAATTAGCATTTGCTTTTATTTAGTTGTGGATTTAGATTATGTAAAATGGTTAATTAGTATCGCATTGATTGATACATATTAACACTAATTAGGTGATTAATTAAATGTTGTATACAGCTGAAACTCTAAGCACAAGTATGCAGCTGTTTCCTCTAAACCCAAGAAAAGCAAAGGGTTTTCCGCTGCCTTCGGGCTTTCGTGAATTCAACAATGTCTGTACCGAAAAAGAATGATACCTCGAAACATCCCAATTCTCGTTGAAACAAAACTTGTATGGCACGAAAAATTTTGATCTGTTTATATGTAACGAGAACAACCTAAAAGAAGTCAAAAGAATCATTTAGTTCTTTATAATTAACACCGATATCAGAAATAAATCAACGAGAAGACAACTTCCCCAAGCAAAAGAAAAACGAAAAACGAAAGAGAAGATAAATTGCACTAATAAAAAACAACACAAACAATCAGTCGACTACAGCCAAGCTTTGAAATTGTTCGCCAGAGAAGGCTGCTTCCATGACATGGTCGGGACCAAAAACCCCGTTGTCCAAAAGGAACTGGACAAATTCGTTGCAGTCCCCACTCATCCTGGACACCCCTTGTTCTGCATAGCGCACCCATGGGATAAGATCGTCGTCATTCATATCCCAGTACACTATCTGTGGCACCACATCCCCGTACCCTTTCTCTTTAAACTTTCTCTGTATTGCCTTGTAATCAGTCTTCCAATTATTCACCGAAGCATCATCAAAATCTTGAAAACTGGTGAAGACATATAGCCTTTTGATCATTTGCTCTGCCTTCAAATTCTCATTCGCAGCCACATCGAGAATCAAATCAAACACCTTCTGAAAATCAACGTCACCGTGCCAGTCTTGATTGTCCATCCTCCTCATAAACACGCACTTGGACTTAAGATCATCGCCTTGTATCGTAAGTAGCTGAGGGTTTCGACTGAAAGTGAAGACCTTTCCTTTCCATGGCTCCTCACTCAGTTCAGACACCAATAGTCCCAAACCTAAGGATACATTCATGGGGTGCCCACACATCCTTCCTGAGACGTCACACACAGCCAAGCAGTTCTTCAACTTGCCCTGCTTTAAATAGATCTCCTCCACCATTGCCTTCCACTGAGGGTCAGCCAGTTGCTCGAAGTTGCGGTTATTCGCATGGCATATGATCTCATCGGGACGCATAGCACTTGCCTCAATCTTGGACTTACCGGCTTTGATATCCATCCAGTACTTCTTAACCGCATGGGACCTCCTCTCTCTTGGAAAATCATCATCATAGAGGCATTGCTTCATGAACCTCCTCAAGGGCTCCAAAACCTCATTCATCAACTGCTCTCGGACTCTAAACCCATAATCAGCCTCCTCCTCAACACTAACTCCTTGTGAGCATTTCTCTCGGAGGAAAACTTTCCTCGCAATGCTCTCGCAGAGCAAAGTGGCGCGATCGTAGTAGGAATCAACGGAAGGGCACCACCTTGCCGCCGTGGTCAACCTCAACTCCACGACATCAGCCATCTTTTCCTTCTCATATTCTTTCAAATTTTGAATATCAGACTTCAAGCACTCAGCATAAAGATCCGAAACCCGCTCGTGTAATAACTGATAATTCGGGTCGCGCTCGTACATCTCAACAGCCTTCCTGGCCATGTCCATCATCTCCTTTCTCTTATTACTACTAATACGCCCGCCGCAGTCTACTTTTTCCTGTATCAATTCCAGATGGTATTCGTACTCACGAGTCCTCACCATTCTCCTCATCCCCTCGCCATTTACATCTACATTCCGGTACAGAACCTCGAGAAGTTCTTCAAACTTTCCTGGTTCAGCAAAAGCCGCCACGTTTTCTGCTAGGGTTTTGGGGTGGTTCTGGTGGAGCCAGAATGCCGCGGTGTGAAACAATCTGGCAGTGAAACAGCTCCTTTGTAGAGAACAAATGACCTTGAGGGTGGTTAGGGGATTGTGGGACCAGGCGAACGGAAGCAGTTGCTTCAGATACTTACGAATGGTGGGGGTGTCTCCTACGGCATGGAAAAAGATATCAAGGAAGGGGTTACCGAAGGAGCGGAAGCGGCTCTTGGCCGCTGAGGGGGTGCGAGCCCAAGCCCGTTTGTATTCTGAATGAAGTCGAGGCGGAGGTGGTGGTGAGGTTGGGAGTTTGAGCTCTGGAGGACCAACAAGAGTTGTAGGACTTGTGCATGGAGAAATGCTGCCACCGGCGGCGGCAAAGTTTGGGCACGCTTTGAGAACGGAGATGAGTTGCACTTGCCCTGTCGTCATTGCACCAAATTGAAATGAATTGTGTGGGAATATACAGATATATTGATGAGATCCTTTTCGTATACTTCTCTCTGCATTTATTTATGCACCAATGATTTTGTTACTTGGAGTCCAAGCAATTCCCATCTAATTTCAAAATCTTCTTTTTTGGGACAAGATCCCTGAACATCTTCCTGTTGAAAAAAAAAATTCAATCACTTCAATGAGGATGGATATCATCATAATTCAAAAGATCTTTTGGTTTCGAATAATTCAAAAAGAAAAAGTAGTGATTTTTGCAGGGAGACAGGCAACTATGGAGGTTTTCATGGTGGCCATGGTTTTGGGGAGAGAAACGAGGATGGGGAAGCTATCTTGGATTTTGCAATGGCATATGATCTCTTCTTAGCCAACACCTTCTTTAAGAAGAGAGAAGAACATGTGATCACCTACAAGAGTGGGTCGTCAAAAACACAAATAGATTTTCTTCTAATGAGGAAAGGGGATCGTATAACTTGTAAGGATTGCAAAGTTATACCAGGAGAGAGCGTGGCTAATCAACATCGCTTGTTGGTGATGGATGTACATATCAAAAGAGTAAGACAAAAGAACAAGACTTGGAAGTGCCCAAGGACTAGATGGTGGAATCTAAAAGAAGAAAAACAAGTCATTTTCAAAGAGAAGGTAATCACCCAATGTGTGTGGGATAGAGAGGGGGAAGCTAGCCAAATGTGGGATTCCATGGCTAGTTGTATCCGAAAAGTAGCAAAAGAGGTATTAGGAGAGTCCAAGGGCTTTGCCCCACACCAAAAGGAATCTTGGTGGTGGAATGAGGAGGTACAAACAAAGGTGAAGGCTAAGAAGGAATGTTGTAAAGCCTTATACAAGGAGAGGACCGATGAAAATGGTGAAAAGTATAGAAAAGCGAAGCAAGAGGCGAAAAAAGTTGTCAGAGAAGCTAAGTTAGCGGCTTACGACGATATGTATAAACGACTAGATACCAAAGAAGGAGAGTTGGATATCTATAAACTATCTAGAGCAAGGGAAAAGAAGACAAGGGACCTAAATCAAGTGAGGTGCATCAAGGATGAGGATGGAAAGGTTCTTGCTACAGAGAACGCGGTTAAAGACAGATGGAGAGGTTATTTTCATAACCTTTTCAATGAAGGACATGAAATGAGTGATTCTTTAGGGGAGTTGAGTAACTCAGAAGAGTGTAGAAACTACTCCTTTTATCGTCGAATCCGGAAGGAAGAAGTGGTTGTAGCTTTGAAGAAGATGAAGCATAAAAAAGCAATAGGCCCAGACAATATACCAATCGAAGTGTGGAAACTTTTGGGAGAGACAGGTATAACATGGCTCACTGACCTTTTCAATAGGATTTTGAAAACGAAGAAGATGCCAAATGAGTGGCGAACGAGCACTTTGGTGCCTATCTACAAGAACAAGGGCGACGTACAAAATTGCATGAACTATAGGGGTATTAAGCTAATGAGTCATACAATGAAGCTCTGGGAGAGAGTCATTGAGCATAGATTGAGGCAAGAGACACGGGTTTCGGACAACCAATTCGGGTTCATGCCAGGGCGCTCAACCATGGAGGCAATCTATCTCTTACGAAGATTGATGGAAAGATATAGAGATGGGAAAAAGGATTTACACATGGTCTTTATAGATTTGGAAAAAGCGTATGATAGGGTCCCAAGAGACATTCTTTGGAGGATTTTAGAGAAGAAAGGAGTACGAGTAGCATATATCCAAGCTATAAAGGATATGTATGAAGGAGCAAAGACTGCCGTAAGAACTCATGAAGGACAAACCGAAAGCTTTCCCATAACTGTAGGATTACATCAAGGCTCATCCTTAAGTCCTTACCTTTTTGCGTTGGTAATGGATGAGTTAACAGGACATATTCAAGATGATATTCCTTGGTGTATGCTTTTCGCAGACGATATAGTGTTGATAGATGAAACTCAGGAAGGGGTAAATGCAAAGCTTAACCTTTGGAGAGAAGTGTTGGAATCTAAAGGTCTTCGCCTAAGCCGATCAAAGACAGAATATATGGAGTGCAAGTTCAGTGCAAATGGAGGCCAAAACGAGTTAGGGGTGAGGATCGGAGATCAAGAAATACCAAAAAGCGACCGTTTTCGTTACCTAGGATCTATCTTGCAAAAGAACGGAGAATTAGATGGAGATCTCAACCATAGAATACAAGCTGGATGGATGAAGTGGAAGAGTGCATCCGGCGTGTTGTGTGACCGCCGTATGCCATTGAAGCTCAAGGGAAAATTTTATAGGACGGCAATAAGGCCGGCGATGCTGTATGGCACAGAATGTTGGGCGGTGAAACATCAACACGTACACAAAATGGGTGTAGCGGAGATGAGGATGCTTCGTTGGATGTGTGGGCACACGAGAAAGGATAAGATTAGGAATGAGGATATCCGGGGTAAAGTAGGAGTAGCCGAAATTGAAGGAAAGATGAGAGAAAATCGGTTACGGTGGTTTGGACATGTGCAAAGAAGGCCTACTGACGCTCCGATTAGAAGATGCGACTATGGGACAGAGGTTCAGGGCCGAAGGGGTAGAGGAAGACCTAGGAAAACTTTGGAAGAGACTCTAAGAAAAGACTTAGAGTACTTGGATCTAACGAAGGACATGACACAGGATCGAGCAAAATGGCGTTCTAAGATTCATATAGCCGATCCCACTCAGTGACTTGGATTTTCCAAGTCTCCAACCGAGAAGTTTTCCTCACTCGGGAAATTAAGGGAACACTACCCCAACCTACATGCTCCACTCAGAAAGCTTCAACATACAAGCTTCAACAAAAGAAAATTCAAAGAACTTAGCGAAGAAGGCTTTGGTGTATTTAACACAATACGTTGAAATGAAGGAAAGCTTATTTATTGATATCCCCGATCAGCTACAAATATGTACATATACATGAGTCAAAATAAACACACAAGACGGAGCCTTCACAAAGGTTGCTTAGGAGAAGTCTCAGCAGTCGGTAGAGCCCCAGAAAGAGAAGGCACCGGAGGGGGATCATTTGGAGCCTCAGTACTGGACAAAACCCTAGAAGGAGGAGGCATCAGAGGTTGATCATTCGGAGCTTCATTACGCGGTACAGCCCCAGAAGACGAAGGCAATAAATGCCTTTGGAACAAACCCACAAATCTCTGATGATCAAGTAAAACCTGACCATCAGTTTCCTTCATCTGGTCAAGCTTCCTCTTCATGTTTGTAGCATAGTCATGTGCGAGCCGGTGCAACTGTTTATTCTCATGCTTGAGCCCTCTAATCTCCTGTTTGAGACTCATCACTTCAGCCGCCAAGGATTCAACTTGGCGGGTTCGAGCAAATAGGCGTTGGGCCATATTAGACACAGAACCTGCACACTGAACACTGAGAGCCAGCGAATCCTTAACAGCTAACTCATCAGACCGTTTGGAAAGTAGTCTGTTATCTTTGGAAGTGAGAAGGTTCCTGGCCACCACCGCAGCGGTCATATCATTCTTCATCACGGAATCCCCAACGGTAAGAGGACCAGTAGGGGAGACGAAGGATGGGCGCCATATGTTGTCTGGAGAAGGCGGGGCTGCCTCTTCAACAAGGTTCAAGTCAAAACGACGGTCGGAGGGGCCAGACATTTTCAAAGGTGTTGAAGAGAGAAGAGGTCGGACAAATCAAGATCTTAGAAGTGCAAGAATGAAGCTTCTACTGGTGGAGATTCAAGTGTGCTTTGGAACTTAATGTCAGCCTCTATAAAAATCTGCACTCGACGGAGCTTCAGAAATCGAAGAGGCGCCTGCTCAGAAATCGAAGAGGCGTTTGCTTTCTCAAAAGCTGGGCTGCTTAGAGATCACGAGGGTTGATCTCAGAAATCGAAGAGGCATTTGCTTTCTCAAAAGTTGGGCTGCTCAAAGACCACGAAGGCCGATCTCAGAAATCGAAGAGGCGCTCGCTTTCTCAAAAGCTGGGCTCCCTAGAGACCACGAGGGCCGATCTCAGAAATCGAAGAGGCACCTACTTTTCCAGCCTTGTCAGCACCCGTCACACGCACACTCAGCTTTGCAGAAATTATGGGCATTCTGTCGAAGACTTCTGGGGAAGTAGAAAACACATGAATCTTACTGTTCAATCACCCACTTCCCACACGCAACAATAGCTCATGGGTACCACAGATAACTTTGCCAAAGTTCTCTGCCAAAGTTGAGCACGTGAAGCTTGCAGCTCCCACTACATCGCTCTGACCAAGAAGGGTAAAAGAATAGCAAAGAAACAGCACTAACAAAGTTTAGACCCATAAATTTTGAAGGTCTAGCTACCATATTATTACCCACAAGGGTAAAGGAACAGTACCACTGCTGGATAATTGGAAAGTCCCTGTGTGTCAACCTCTGTGCTTCGTGGCAAGGTAGACTAGCAAACATGCCCAACCTTTACTCACATTCGAGAAAACACTCCCAATAAGATTGCTTGCTCCAAAATCGAAGAGGCACCGTCCTCCGAATCTCGAGAGCCAGACTCCCAACATGACTACTTTCTTAAAAATCGAAGAGAGGGTAAAGGAACAGTACCATTGCTGGATAATTGGAAAGTCTCTGTGTGTCAACCTTTGTGCTTCGTGGCAAGGTAGACTAGCAAACATGCCCAACCTTTACTCACATTCGAGAAAACACTCCCAACAAGATTGCTTGCTCCAAAATCGAAGAGGCACCGCCCTTCGAATCTCGAGAGCCAGACTCCCAACGTGATTACTTTCTCAAAAATCGAAGAGACACTGCTCCCCGAATCTTCGAGAGCCAGACCCCCAGCATGATTGCTTTCTCAAAAATCGATGAGGCATCGTTCTCCGAATCAATCGAAGAGGCGCTCGCTTTCTCAAAAGCTGGGCTGCTCAGAGACCACGAGGGCCGATCTCAGAAATCGAAGAGGCACCTACTTTTCTAGCCTTGTCAGCACCTGTCACACGCACATTCAGCTTTGCAGAAATTATGGGCATTCTGTCGAAGACTTCTGGTGAAGTAGAAAGCACATGAATCTTACTGTTCAATCACCCACTTCCCACACGCAACAATAGCTCATGGGTACCACAGATAACTTTGCCAAAGTTCTCTGCCAAAGTTGAGCACGTGAAGCTTGCAGCTCCCACTACATCGCTCTGACCAAGAAAGGTAAAAGAATAGCAAAGAAACAGCACTAACAAAGTTTAGACACATAAATGTTGAAGGTCTAGCTACCATATTATTACCCACAAGGGTAAAGGAACAGTACCACTGCTGGATAATTGGAAAGTCCTTGTGTGTCAACCTCTGTGCTTCGTGGCAAGGTAGACTAGCAAACATGCCCAACCTTTACTCACTTTCGAGAAAACACTCCCAACAAGATTGCTTGCTCCAAAATCGAAGAGGCACCGTCCTCCGAATCTCGAGAGCCAGACTCCCAACATGACTACTTTCTCAAAAGCGAAGAGAGGGTAAAGGAACAGTACCATTGCAACTGGCAGCTCCCACTACCGTGCTATGACCAAGCAGGGTAAAGGAATAGCATTACTACTTGTTGTTAGGGAGACTCCTATATATGTCGACCTCCATCCCCAACGGACAGGCAGACCTGCAAAAATGCTCAACCCTTCATCATATCTGAGAGGGCACTCCCAACGAAGCCTTTCGAAATATTCAGCTTTCTTTCCCCCCGATAATACCTCTGCAAACAAGCTATACTAGAGCAAGAATATCTCATATCATCAGGGTTAAAAGCAAGAGTATCTCATATCATGCTTTTTCCCTGTCTTTTCCTTTGGCCTTGTTTTTACCTGCAAGACAAGGAGAAAGAGAGCAATCAATCAGCACTTGGAATCAAGCTTCCAGCCAGGAACTGACTGCCTGGAACCCCTTACCTGATTACTTACCTGGCATTGCTCTCGAGTACTCATCTTCAACATCTTATGTTTCTAGGGAAGATTCTGCATCTGCTTGAGGAACAGATAGGGCAAGTGCGAAGGATACAAGGAAGCATGTGGAGACAAGCGTAACAGCACACGTGCCGATACACCCATTACTCTGTCAAAAGCAAAAGTATCCCATATCAGTAGGGTGGAACGTACTCTAGATTTGATGGACTTGTTTTGACCCTCAAATTCTTCAGTCGGCCTTATACTCTGGAGGAAACCAGAAAACCCTCCAGCTCAGTTCAAGAATAAGCCTGTGGAAAGTTACTTCTTCAAAAGTAAAAGTATCTCATATCATCTCTTCTCATTTTTCTTCTCTTTATCCTTCATGCTGCTGCAAGATGGGGAGAAGGTGAACAATCAGTCGGAGCTCTGATTGCTTACCTTGTCTGTCACCTCTTTCAGCAGACCCCCTAGCTCGGCGACTTGGGGGACTCCTACTACATGGTTTGTATCGCGCTTGACCAAGCCTGAGACTACAAGTAAGCTTCAAGTGAAATTGATACATTACCTTGTGCATCTCCACCAGTTAAAGATACCACCCCTGGATGGAGGAAGAGTACTTTCAGAGAAGATGCCACATCTACCTATGAGACAGATAAGGCAAGTCAAGACGACACCACACTCCGATACTTAGAAGTTTCGTGATTACGAGATCATTCTCCCACAATATTTCCTAATGTCATTTGTACAAAATCATTCACTTGTACTCACTAAAGGAGAGCTTGAACCTATGTACTTGTGTAAACCCTTCACAATTAATGAGAACTCTTCTATTCTGTGGACGTAGCCAATCTGGGTGAACCACGTACATCTTGTGTTTGCTTTCCTATCTCTATCCATTTATATACTTATCCACACTAATGACCGGAGCAATCTAGCGAAGATCACAAAAAGCGACCGTTTTCGCTACCTAGGATCTATCTTGCAAGAGAACGGAGAATTAGATGGAGATCTCAACCATAGAATACGAGCTGGATGGATGAAGTGTAAGAGTGCATCCGGCGTGTTGTGTGACCGTCGTAGGCCACTGAAGCTCAAGGGAAAATTTTATAGGACGGCAATAAGGCCAGCGATGTTGTATGGCACAGAATGTTGGGCGGTGAAGCATCAACACGTACACAAAATGGGTGTAGCGGAGATGAGGATGCTTCGTGGGATGTGTGGGCACACGAGAAAGGATAAGATTGGGAATGAGGATATCCGAGGTAAAGTAGGAGTAGCCGAAATTGTAGGAAAGATGAGAGAAAATCGGCTCCGATGATTTGGACATGTGCAAAGAAGGCCGACTGACGCTCCGGTTCGAAGATGTGACTACGGGACAGAGGTTCAGGGCCAAAGGGGTAGAGGAAGACCTAGGAAAACTTTGGAAGAGACTCTAAGAAAAGACTTAGAGTACTTGGATCTAACGGAGGACATGACACAAAACCGAGCGCAATGGCGTTCTAGGATTCATATAGCCGACCCCACTTAGTGGGAAAAGGCTTTGTTGTTGTTGTTGTTGTTGAATAATTCAAAAGAAAAAGTTGGCTACAAGCAATCTCTCGCAGATTACTGTTTATTTACAAGGGTACTTGGTGACACTTTTTCTGCTATATTGATATGTGTGGATGACATGGCGTTTTAGTCAAAATAATTTTTGAGATTGACATAATTTTTTCACTTTGGTCCTAGAGATTTGAAATCAATAGAAGTGGTTTCTGAGTTTGTCTGCTGTCAATCATTTTGGTTATTCCGTGAAAAATCTCTATCAAAAGCCGGCATTGCAATTTCTCAAAGGAAAAACACTCTTGATATCTTGGACAATGCATGACGCCTGTTTGATGGTAGGGATAGGTTACATAACCCATGTGTGTGATTAGGTTACATAACCCATTATATTTTCCTTATTTCGGATTTGTAGTCAATTCAGTCCATGTTACAATTTTTCTCACCAAATATTGGCTGGGTTACAAGTCCAATTTAACTTAAAATAACTCATCCCATCTTCCCCACCAAATGAGGCCGGATCTAAACCCGTTGATTTTCCTATGGAGCAAAATTTGAAACTTACCAACAGTGATCATGGCGAAATTTTCAATAATTACCTCACAATTACTAGACCATACATCACATATGATGTCAATATTCTAAGCCAAGTCATGCATCAACCACGAAAACTACACTTGGATGCTGCACTTCGGATTCTTTAATATTTGAAAAATTGTCCTGGACAAGGGCTGTTATTTTCCTCCAAAAGTGAATTATGATTAAGGAGTTTTTGTGACTCAAATTGGGCAAACTGTCCTATGACTAGAAGACCAACATCGGGGGATTGTATTTTTTAGGTAACTCATAAAATAGAGAGCATGATTGGTGATGTTATATATAGTTCTTGCAAATATGAGCGTTATAACATTAGACAGTAAGCACTTGATCGCTTTTATTCTGATTTTTCGTACATAATAACAACACGCGACCGTGTTCTTGGGATATAAAAATTTCTTATCTTCACTCACTATGCTTTCTTCTATTTTGTTTCCAAGCGTTTTGTCTTCATACTTTTTTGTAACTCCTGTGGAGAAACCCTTCATACTTTTCGCTCTGTCTTGGCATTTTTTTTGGCTGCACCAGTGTTACACTGAAAAATGATTGTTCTTTACAACTCATCCAGATTTGAAAAATAAATCAACAAGAAGCCAACTTTCTCAAGCAAGAAACGAAAAATGAAAATATGTTTAACCGAAAACTTCGAGCCTTGTTGCATACATTCAAGTCAGTATCGGAACAATACATGGTTCGAAGTACCTCTCGGAAACAAATTCAAGTACAACCCACAAATTTAGTGATCACTCTTACGGCCGTGCTGCTACAAATACCGATCACCAGGGCATGAAGGAAGAGAAATGAAATTACAAAGTTCAAGCAAAAACTGATGTCCAATTTGTTTAAAACTGCACGCGATGTAACGACTTAAATCATTTTGTTCATATCTATGAATATATCTACACATATCTGAAATCCTGCACAATTAGCAATCACAAATTTGCAGTAATTAAACCAGATAAAATGCTATTACCAAACCATTAAACAAGCCAACTGAAGCTTTCTTTTCATAAAATCCCAAAGGGCAAAGGAACGGAAAATGAAAAAACAAAGAGTGGATCCAATAACACTCAAAAAGAGTTACCAAACCCTAACTAGAAAACAAGAGCAATAATTCAAATCAAAGATTAGTCCACTACAGCCAGATTTTGGTACCGTTCGCCAGAGATGGCTGCTTCCACGACATGGTCGGGCCCAATATCCCCATCATTGTCCAAGAAGAACTTGAAAAATTTCTTGGAGTAGCCAGCCAATGTGGCCACCCCTTGTTCTGCAGGAAGTGCCATAGGGTACTTGTCATCGTTCAGATCCCAAAACACTATGCGTGGCACCACATCTCCGTACCCTTTCTCCTTGTACTTTCTTTGTATTGCCTCATAATCTGTGTTCCAGCTACCGCCCGAAGCATCATCAAAATCTTGGTCGCTGGTGAACACATACACCCTCTTGATCATTTGCTCTGGCTTCAAATTCTCATTCAGAGCCACGTTCAGAATCAAATCAAACACCTTCTGAAAATCAGTTTCGCCATCCCAGTCCTGGTTGTCCATCATCCTCATGAACGTGCACCTGGACTTAAGACCATCCCCTTGTATGGTAAGTAGTTGAGGGTTTCGACTAAAAGTGAAGACCTTTCCTTTCCATGGCTCTTCACCCAGTTCAGACACCAACAGTCCCAAACCCAATGACACATTCATGGGGTTACCACACATCCTTCCGGAGACGTCACACACAGCCAAGCAGCTTTTCCACTTCCCCTCTTTTAAAAAGATCTCCTCCACCATTGCCTTCCACTGATGCTCAGCCAGTTGCCCATAATTGTGGTCGTGCACATTGCTTATGATCTCATCTGGAAGCATGGCACCTGCTTCAATCTTCGACTTGCCTCCAGCTTTGACATCCTCCAAATACTTAACAATTGCTGACCTTGACACTCTTGGATTAAAATCATTTGGAAAGTCCGTCTGCACAAACTTGCTCTTCGGGGTTAACCTTTGCCATCTTCGAGTATTATCTTTATAGCCTTTCGCTATGGCTGCCCTCAAAGGCTCCAAAACCTCACTCATCAGCCTCTCTCGGACCCTGGACACATAATTTGCCTCCTCCTCAACACTAACACCCTCTACGAATTCCTCTCGCGGGAACACCTTCTTTGCAATGCTCTCGCATATCAAAGTCGCGCGATCAAAGAAAGAATCAACCGAAGGGCACCATTTCGCTGCAGAGGTTAACTCCAACACCTCGGAGTCCTTAGGATCATTGTCATTATCCAGCTTCTGCTTCTCATATTCCTTCAAATTTTGGATATCACATTTCAAGCACTCAGCGTAAACATCCGAAACCCTCTCGTGTAACAATTGATAATTGGGGTCACGCTCATACATGTCGACAGCATTTCTAGCCATCGCGATACATCTTTTAGTCCCCGTGTCGCCTGCCTTCTCCTGTATCAAGTTTATGTACTCAAAATAGCAATCGTGTTCCCTCGATGTCCTCTTGCTCTTGGCATTGACATCTACAATGCCGTAAAGAACCTCAAGAATGTTTTCAAAAGCCCCCAAAGACCCGACGATCGGCACCACGTTGTGCGCTAGGGTTTTGGGGTGGTTCTGGTAGAGCCAAAACGCTGCCGTGTAAAACAATTCGTCGTAGCCTTTTCCAGTTAGGTGGTGGTTGTCTAGCAGGTTACCGATGAGCTTAAGGGTGGTTAGGGGATTGTGGGACCAGGCCTCCGGAAGCAGTTGGTTCAGATGCTCATGGCTCTCAGGTTCGTTGCCTACCACGTGGAAATAGAGATTGTGGCAGGGGTTACCGAAGGAGTACGGGACCTCCTTCGCGGAGGGGGTTGGGCTGGGTTGGTGTGCTAATTGGGGTTGTGGCAGTGACAGTTGTGATGTTACCGGTAGTTTGAGCTCCGGAGGACCGACGAGAGGCGTCCGAGCAGCCGCCGATCTTGTGAGTTGTGAGAGATTGCTCACATAGCTTTGGCATGCTTTCAGAACAGAAAGGAGCTGCACTTGCCCAGTTTTCATGGAATCAAAATTGAAATGGATATTGTGGATGAAGAGAAGAAGCAATCTTGATATTGCCTTTTTAAAGCGGGCGACGAAGATTTTTGTTACTTGTGGTCCAAGCAATTTCCTTGGATGTATATCTCTGCGTATCATCCATTTGATTTCAATATCTTATTTTTTTATGAACTACTTATGCGTAAAAGATAATTAAATATGTCATTAATCCTTTCCTCTTTTTCTTCTGTTGGATATTAATCGTTTCCTAAAAACACTTCATTGATTTACTAAAAATTTTCATAGCTGTTTTTTTTTTTTAATCTTTTAGACAAGAAGTTCATAACTTGTGTTTCTTGTTCGTGTTTCGTGGTGGTGTTGCTCGTTAAAGAGTTTTTCATTACTAGTTTTGTTAGTGATTTTGTGCGTTGAATCTCTTATGTGACGAGTTATTAATTTTCTCGACGCGAAACGAACAATTTCAGAACGGTTATTGATTCATTCTCTAATTCAGTATATCACAGACATAATTCTCAATTTTATCCTACAAAAGGAGAACATTTGAAAAACAAAAACAATTATAAAAAAAAAAGTGAGAAACTTAATCAGCTTCTTGCAAGCCATCCAAGACAACTGACCCAACTAACAATCCAGCAGCGCCAGCCCCAAGCACGCCCGCCACCACAGCCTGTACCGCCACCAGGGCCGTCGAGTCATCCGGTATAACCACGACCGCCACCACAGCCGCCACCAATATGGGCAGCGACGCCGATGCCAAGGCGGCTGGGGAGAATCCAGCCACCTTCTCGAGCAGGCTGAGGAGGCCGAGTTCCTCCGCCTTCGAAAACAGCCCCAATTTCTCAATCGACGACAGGGTCACCCCGAGCTGCTCCGCCTTGGACAAAAGCCCCGCCTTCTCGACGTTGCTGAGGACCTTCCGCTTCTCCAGCTTCTTGAAGACGTCGACTTCCACTTCCTCCGCCCCTTCGTAGAAGATTCCCGCTCCGTACCACTTCTTCTCCCAGCCGCCGTCGAGCTTGTTCACCTGGAAATTTACAAAATTCACATCTTCTCAGCAAACGAACAAAAGGGTATATGTTTATTAACCAAAAATCAAAAGGGTATTCGTAATTTGGTATAAATATACTTTCTTGGTAGCCAAACAGAAGTTACAGAGAAGGAGTGGACGTAATTACCTTCTTTTGGGGCGCCATGGAAACGATCGTTGAGGGCCTTGATTTGGCGGGGAAGTTGCGGGATGAACCAGAAATGAAACTGAAGTGGGGTTTGGAGGAGAGGAAGTTGCTGGTGTGGTTGAGATTGCAGGTAGCTGAAGATGCTGCAGTACTGACCGCCATTGATGATGTGTACCGAAGCTCCGGCTCTCCGTGTGTGGCTTGCCACGTGGGATGTTAGAGAGAGAGAGAGAGATAGAGAGAGAAGAAAGGGGATTTTTGTGTCTGGTTATCGAACGTCGCTGTGTCCCTGCCAATCAAATTGATGAAAGGTGATAGCTTTATCTTTCCAAATCCAATAAAATTACAAGAAATGTTTTTTTTCCAAATTAGATGGGAATTGGGCTGAACCAAAACTCCAGCCTATTTTTTGAATCAAACTCTTGAAGCTAAGCCCAACACTATGCCAAAACAATTAAAACCCACTTTTGGAAGATTTTATGTTGCTTTTTAGGAATATTCTACTCATCTTTATTAATACATTGATATTATTTATACTAACGGGTGGACAAGTGAGTTAAATCTACAATAGGCTAGCCACAAATAATTTGGTTATGGTCTATATTTGACGAGAATTGAACCTAAGAACTTTCACTTACAAATTAAAAAGAATATCATTTCACTATAGTACTAAGTGACCTCTACTCTTTTTATTTTGGGAACAACTCTTTTAGTAATACTGTCTAGTGGTATTCTTTTTCACTTATAAGTGAGAGGCCTTATGTTCGATTATCATTAAAGGCGAATTGAACCATATTATTGCTAACTTATTGTGAAACTTAGCCTACTAACTCATATCTTAGTGTGTGTTAATATCTTTTGCTTCAAAAAGAAAAGGACAAAGAGTATAATAGTGACTAGAAACCAATACAAAGCGCTTTTTTGTCAGTAGTTAGATGAGTTCTGAGGGGGAAGGGGAAAGCCGAAAATGGGGTAGGAAGTCTCTAATTTAGATAAGGAGGGTCACATGAATGCTTAATTTTCATTTTGACGCTAGCCCTCCTCCAATGACTTCAAATCTTCTGACACCTATTTTGTGTGTGACATTTTTATGTTCTCAAACAAAATAAAAAAATTTGGCATCAAGAGAATTACACATCAGTACTACGTAGCATTAAATGCAACAAACATTAGATAACTTGAATTCACATAACCACAACCACAATACAAGCAATTCTTCAAACTAATTTGGACCATCAAATCTTCGTGGCATTAAATGTTACGTAACATAAAAGAATTCTTCGGCATCAAGAAAACAAAATATGATTCATCGGGACCAAGGAGAGCGTTGACTTTCCTGGCCCACTTGTGGATTGGCAATCTAGTTGGAAGCTACGTGTCAATTTGTGAACTCTAATAAGAAAGTTTACGTGGTAATATATCGTCGAAACAATGGTATCAGAAATTGAAACGACGACAATTAGATCAGATAGACACAAGTCTAAAATATTGATATCGGAAATATCGGTAATCTAAAAACACGGAAATTTCGATGGAAATATCGAGATATTATCGATATAGATAAAAATTGAATAAAAACCACAGAAATTGTAAGAAAAACTTAGACACTTTTATTGAAACTTTGCAAGATGTTTATTTAGTCAATTATCTATTAGGTTATCACAAAAAATTGAAAGGAAATGCATTGCACGATGGATTTAACTGATTTAAGTTGATTATATAGCGAGCTGGCAAACATTGTGAATGTAGAAAATATGTAGTAATTAATGAAAGAAGTTTAAACACATCATAATCATTTATATATAATAAATTAGTACAATATTTTACACTTTATACATTACATGGTAAGATACATGAGTGACTTAGTACCACATAGAGTTCCTATCAAGGTCTAAAATATCGGTAGTCCAAAAACATGAAAATTTCGATGGAAATATTGGAATAATATCGATATTTTAGACCTTAGACAAACAGCACAAATAAAAACTTGAAAAAATTGCTGATTGGCCCTTTTGCAGCTGAAAGAACATATCCGCAAAAATTGCTTCAAAGCTTATCACTTTCCCCGTTTTTTATTCAATTTTAAATACCGCAGTTCTTATCTTTCTTCGTCTTCAAGCATTCAAGGGTCAGCTGCAATTTGCTAAAATTTGCAAAGAAGGTACCTTTCGCATCTCTTTCTCTGCAATTCTCAATTTTGGATGACGGGTCGATTTGCAATTTTCGTTTAGTTAAGCAATTCGTATCGACATTACTCGCTTTTTACAATCTCTCCACATTTTCCCGGCAAAGTTCTGTTTTTTTTCCCGGAAAATTTGTTTTTTTATTGAATTGCAACATGGGTTTTCGATTTTTTGTATGTATATGTGAAGCCAGTGAAAATTGAAAATGTGGGTTAGGCTAGTTGGTGCGTCCACCCGTTGTACTGAGTTTGAATATCCCTCTTCGTAGTTTAAAATATCGCATTCTCGAAAAAATATGATGAAGAAACAAATGCAGCAGAACCCCAAATGTCTTTTTCGTGGCTAAGAAGGCAAAAGTATTAGCTGGTAGCTGTGGCGATGAATGTTGTGGGGGAGGAATTGTATTCGTTTGATGTATGTGTGTCTGTTCTTGTTCTTTGATTTTGTATAATAAGTTATCTCCTGGTTGTATCTTGATGAAAACTATGTACTGCTGCCAATGCTTTTGCTATTTAAGCACCTTTTACGATGTTTTTGAGGCTTGTTTTGCAGTCAACTAGTTTGTTTTATGTAGGGATTTGCAATTTTTAAATGTTAATTTTTGTTTTGTTTGGGATTTAATTGTGTAAAGTTGTTGTTACAGCTCATGGTATTAAGTGTTCTTAGTTATATACCTAGTGCCGAATTATCGGTATATAACTCGTTGACCTTTTAAGTTATCTTTACTGTGTCCCGACCCCACTTAGTTGGATAAGACTTCGTTGTTGTTGGTATTTCTTTATTGCGTCTAAGGTTTTGGACTGCGGTCTTTTTGAAGAGATTTACAAGTCTATATTGTCAGAAGCTTTATATATCTAACCTTGTTTGGGTCAACTCATTCCTATCTTTCTTCCTTCTTCCCTGCCTCTCTTGTCCTCCTCTTCTGTTATACTAACTGTAACTGTAAGTCTCTCTCTCTCTCTCTCTCTCTAGAAGGTGACTAAATAGTTTTGGGAGTGTCTGCGTTCTTGTTCTCGGTATTTTAGATGTGTTTTGCTTCTAAAAATCCCGTTTTTTTTATTTATAATCTAGTTGGAATTTAGGATAGTTTTATGAAAGATCAACTTGAATTATGTCCATGTTGCAATCATGCCTTGATTCTGTTTTATCTCTTTTGCTTGACATATGAATTATAAATCTCTCTCTCTCGTAGCTCGCTCACACAGAGATTAGTACTAGTATTATTGTCTGAGATCAATTGAAATTTGGAGTTGGCAGGTTCTTGGTGCGAACTCTGGGTCTTGAACTCGTGATCTGTATAGTTTCAAAGATTTATCATATGTACTTTTGCTGCTTGTTCAATTAGGTATCGTGAAGTATGGAAAATTCAAAAGACTTGAATAACCATTATGAAGAAAAACTTGCTTATAATATGAAGTAGCTTTTTTTGGTTATTTTATTAACCAAGAAAAGGCTACCTATCAATCTCCGTGTTTTAAACTTTAGTTTTGATATATGTACATGACCTTGGTATACGTATATCTTTCTTGGAGGTACTATAGCGGAGAGAACATGGGTAATCTATTCTGTTGTGTTCAAGTTGATCAATCCACGGTAGCTATAAGGGAAAGATTTGGAAAGTTTGTGGATGTTCTTGAGCCAGGATGTCATTGCCTGCCTTGGTTTCTTGGGCATCAGCTTGCTGGTCATCTCTCTCTTCGTTTGCAGCAATTGGACGTGCGTTGTGAGACCAAGACAAAGGTGTGTCAACTTTCATAAGTGGAGACGACTTAATCCATAGCACTTGTGCCCTCTGTATTTCTTTTAATTGAATATTGGACGCTTACACTCTCCATTGTTTTCAGATAAGAAACTGAATTTGCAATTTCATTGCATGTCTTTTATTTCAAGTTCTTTTTATGTGAAACTTGAATGATTGTTTTATATACTTTTCAGGACAACGTATTTGTTAACGTCGTTGCATCTATTCAATATCGTGCTCTAGCAAACAAAGCAGATGATGCTTTCTACAAACTCACCAACACAAGGTCTCAAATCCAGGCCTATGTCTTCGACGGTATAAATTAAATATCCCTCTTAATAAATTAGAGATAATGGACTTTTTGATACACGTATTTTAGTGTTTTTTAATCAGAAGTGTTTGTAGTTGATTGAGTTTGCCTTTTTCCTTATCGCAGTGATTAGAGCTAGTGTTCCAAAGCTGAATCTGGATGCTGCTTTTGAGCAGAAGAATGAAATTGCAAAAGCAGTGGAAGATGAGCTCGAAAAAGTAATGCAGCAAAGCAAAATTCAAATAATACTGTGGTGTCTAAATACAACTCGACTTTTAACCAAGTTGCTTTCCTTGCGTTGCAGGCTATGTCTGCATACGGTTATGAGATTGTGCAAACGCTCATTGTTGACATAGAACCAGATGTGCATGTGAAACGGGCAATGAATGAAATCAATGCTGGTATGAGTCTTATTCTCGATGTTTATGCAGTTCCGCACATGTGATCTGTTTGGTTTCAATTGTTTTACCATATTTTCTATATTTTTTCAGCTGCAAGAATGAGAGTGGCAACTAATGAGAAGGCAGAGGCTGAGAAGATTTTGCAAATTAAACGAGCTGAAGGTGAGGCTGAGTCAAAGTATCTCTCTGGGCTGGGTATAGCTCGCCAGCGTCAAGCAATTGTAGATGGTTTGAGAGACAGTGTGCTGGGGTTCTCCGTCAATGTTCCAGGGACGACTGCAAAGGATGTCATGGACATGGTCCTTGTCACTCAGTATTTTGACACCATGAAGGAGATCGGCGCTGCCTCTAAATCCTCCACCGTGTTTATTCCCCATGGACCTGGTGCTGTACGGGATGTAGCTTCTCAGATTCGTGATGGACTTCTTCAGGGTTCTTATCAGTAGTCCGGTTCTTCTACAAGCTTTTTATCGCTCATCTGCAGGAACTTCTTTTGGGTCATTACGACGTGCTTTATTTGTTTATAGTTTTCTTTTCATGGTTTAATTGTTTAATACTGTATATGTGAGCATTTACGATTTCTGGTGAGCGTATAATGATCTTATACAATGAGAGAATTATTCGTGTAAACATGAATCTTGTACAGTTTTGCCTTTTTCAGACAGACTTAAAAGCGTTTTTATTTGTCGAGTGCATGAATTTCTTCATAAAAACATGTCACATTTTTTACTCTTTCATATCGTATTCGAATTCGCAACACCCGCAAAATTTGCTTACAAATTAGGTTATTTTAGAGCCTAACACAGAGAGAGTCCAAAGTTTGGGCTTCTCTTTACGCCTATAAAATCCACTTCTCCAGATATAGACAGAAACACCTTCTGCCGTAAGAACGCCAACATTACCGTGTCTGCTAACTCGAGCCTTCGCCACTGTAGACGGCAAGAATGCGTGTTGGGCGCCAATGGTGAGGGCAGTATCATTGATTGGGAAGCTATGCTTCAACTCTGCTCCAAGGGCTGTGTTGCTCAGGGGATTGACCATGGTGAAGCATGAAGCTTTCTAAGTGTCTAGCTTGTCCCTGCATATTCAAATAGTTATATATGCTGACTTTTATATACATACATACATACATACATACATACAAATATATATATATATATATTTCTACACATTTTATCTTCTCCAAGTTCTCAACAGGATTGCTCACAGGGACAAGGAAGCAGAAACAAAGTCGCTATTGAAGCTGAAACTGGCATTGAACTTGTCTAATGTTCCTGCAGATATGTCGAAGGCAAGGTCGGTTCCGATGGAGATCAGAGAACTGCCTCCTCTCACGGCAGAAAAGTTTGCAACTGGATCATATCTCTTAAAGGGATTTCGTATCAGCCCGATTCCTCCAGCAACCGCAGCAAAAACATTTTCGCATTGCAGTTCCGCCTGTTAGCCACAATGAACGCTGCATAATGACTATTTCAGAGTGCTAATAACAATTCCCGATGGAAAATGACAGGAAGTTCTTACCCTGCCACAATCTGGTATATGATAAAACTGAATAGGGTGCCGAGTCCAGGAGCAACCAGATCAACTGCAACAGTCACAGAAACCATCAAACCGTCGCGAAAAAAAAAAAGAGTTGCAGCATACTTGACAGAAAAGTAATGTTGTGAAGAAGCAAATCATAGACCATTAGACAGATTAACCTTTGCATGACATATCACTAATCCAGTTGAATTATTTCGAATCAAACCGAATCAGCGGTTCATGAACATAGTCTTTGCAGAGAAGATCTGATCAAGATTACAAGAAAATGTTAAGGATTGATAGAAAGGAAAAGAGGAGACAAAGAGAAGAAGGAAGAACTGGAGGTGTAGACTGCAGAGTAAATTTAACCTCTGGCATACTCGCCAATGTTGTAGTTACTCATTGCTTGTCGTTGAAGCAATTGAGATCAAGGTTATTAATATCTGGATTAATGGGTAGAAATATGTTTTATTATATAATGTGGGATGCATGTAGATTTAGCGTAAACCCGAGCGGAGTAACATTTTAGGATTCATACAGCCGATCTCACGTAATATGATAAGACTTTGTTGTTGTCGTTTGCATGTGGATTTAGTGAGGAAGTTTCCTCATTGATGGCAAATTAATACACAAGAGTACTATGATCGTACAAGGGTGGAAATTCTGATGATTCAAAGATGTTGGACTTCAAAAGAGGCAAGGAAGAGGTGGAGATTAGTTGAAACCAAGCTCATTACGATTTCGTTTATAAGATTTTGGGTGTAAGAAAAACGCTCATAACCACTTAAAACTACAAAATTCGACATTGCACATAATAAACTAGCCTTAGAAAATCGTTAAAACTTAGATGACTTACTGGACCGTTTGGGCTGAGCCACATTGGCTCTAATCCAGTTTTGTATATTTGAGTGGAAATTCATTCACGTCAATTTTGCAGTTCCACCTGTTAGGGCAATAGGCGTAACGAATAGTAATTGTCTAAGTGCATCTCCATCTAGTAACTAAATTTCCTGTACAATTGATATTAAAAATTTATTTAAAAAGAATTAAGAAATTATATTTTATCATTAGGAATCCAACAGATATAAACAGGCCACATAACCCCTGTTTCACCTGTGTTAAGTGCGCTACACTGTGGGCCCCATAGTCCTTTTTTGTCCCCCAACGCGCCTCTCACATGTTCTTGTACTCCACGCACCTGGCTCAAAAAACCCTCTGACATGACTAACGTCATGATGACATCAGTATGACGTCAGATGGCACTCGGGCGTAAGGTCGAGCACGAATTGCCTAATTGGGCAATTCAAATGCTTTGGGCCCACTGATTGTGACACGTCCCGAACCTGATATTCTCTGAATACCCGGATAGGCATGTGCTAGCAAACACCTGAGGGTGATGAAAGCCATTTATTGATTACAAGAGTAATGATTATGAGGAAATATTCATGAATAAACATTAGAATCTAGAAGTAATAAACAAAGCTTAATGAAGTGTCTAGAGTGCACAAATACTTTCTAAAAAATTTTACAAAGGAAAGATCATTACAGAATATCACACAAGTGAGTGATAGATTGCTACTAGTAGGGGAATGCCTCGTACGTTGTGTCGTAGTCCTCGTTTCTAATACCTGAATGGGGGCGCAAAACAAATGTGAGTGGACCAAGTTCATATATACAATAATAATAAAACAGTTATTAAGATACTAACCCCCACAATTTATATAAAGAAAACTACTAGCATAATAAGTGATAGGTTTAATGAAAATCCTAGCATGCCAAAAATATCTCAAGAGACATATCGTGAAACACAAAATATCTAACGTCTCATAAATCGTCTCTTAGCATAATGTACTACTAGTAAGATCACTGAATAAATATATATATCTCCCAGCCCTATGCCAGCACCGTGGTCTCTGTGCCCATAGCCAGAGATTACCAACTCCCGGCCCAATGCCTGCTCTGTGTCCCTCAGCCCGTAGCTAGGGATTATTTCTCCTGGCCTATTTGCTAACACCAGATCCTCGCCCCAGACGGCATAGTGTCCACTAGGTACGTACAAATAGTTACGTCTCTCATAAATAACCACTTCATAATATAAAGTCATTCATCGTCTATACTATAAAGAAGGATTTTTAAAACATGTTCTAGCATCCTATCGTCATCCATCAGATAGTCTATGTGACAGCCCGTCCCTAATTTTAAGAGTTTTTAAAGTTTTAATAAAGGATTTTACAAAAATGCCATTTGAGGCACGCACATTATTCGAGGTTAATCGTTGTGTCGTGCCATCTAAAATTTATTTTCTTGACATATCCTCGTAGTATTCGTCACTACGGACGTGTGGACGCTGACGGTTCGTGATTTGGAGTTATATCGAAGAAGTTATTAACGTTTGAAATTTGGGATTTTAAGGAATTATAATTTTAGTAAAATCTAGAATTTCTTTTATGAAAATGGACGGCCTAGATTTAATGAAGAATTAAATGGATGGTTGGGATGAGAGAAAGAAGGTTTTGTGTGTGTGTGTGCGTAAGAATAAGAAAGAAGAAGGCCTCGGGAGGAAAAGAAAACAGAGAAAAAAAAAGACAGATTGGGCAAAGCTGCCCAATCGGAGAAGAAGGAGGAGAGGCCGAATGGGGAGAGGAGAGAGGAAGTTGACTGGCCAACCAGAAGAAGGAAAGGAGGGAAAGGAGGAGGAAGGAAAAACAAGAGATCGGTCGGGTCCATTTGACCCACGCGGCGATCCGCTCCCGCAAGGCCATTTTCCGATGGTTTTCCGTCCAAATTTCTGGTCTTCTTCAACCTCCCATCAACCCCAAACACCTGCAAGATATCCTAGCATCCTAATTGACCCAAAAATCAATGAATTTCGTGGTGATTTCGCGAAGAACACCCACACAGGTGCCGCGACTTTCTTGTTCAAATTCACCCAATCCCGAAGCAATTTCTTTCAATTGCCACCACCCATACACTTCTCTTGAGGCCTAGAACAAAGCCCAAGCATTAGTTGGAGCATCGGAGTTGATTTGAGGATGAATTGGAACTCACCCAATTCTAGGGTTTCGCACGGGTTTGAGCAAATTGGAGCCTTTCCAGGCCAAATTGGCCTTGTCCTCAGGTATAAAGTTTACTTACTCATTGAGATCTTCAATTCTGTATTTTTTGAGAATTTTTTGAAATAGTTGGATTTTCCGGCGAGCCGGGGCGGCCAACCGCCACCCGCGGCGGCCCGTACGGCGGCGCATGGCCAATGGCCCGCCAATGTCATTCTTAGCATGTGTTTAAGGTTCTAGGTTCAGTTTTGATAATTGATGGACGTAAATTGAGTAATTGAACCTAAGTTCGTTACGATTCGTGGTTAGGCCAAAAGGTGAATCGACGATCCAACCGTCGGATCGTCACCAAACTTTGATACATTGTAATACGTAATATTTGAGGATTATAGGAACTTACGGATTGGGAATCCGATTTACGGATCTTCCGGAATTGGAGTTGTAAGTTCATAAAATAGAATGTTAACCGTCACTCGGTTTCGACAATTGACAGAGATCCGACCATTGGATGGTAATGAAATTTTAGGATGTTGTCCTAGAGGTATATTGTGGACCTCTGGAAGTTATGGATTTGAAATCTGAGGTGCAGATCTTCCGGATCGAACTACGTAGTGACATGTTTTATATAAGTTATATATTCTATCGATATGATTTCTGAGGTTGGATTTGATTATTGTTCTAGGCGCCGATCGTCATGACGCCTTGATGTGTTGTGCTAGGGAGTTGTTGGGCGAACTCCAGGTGAGTGGGCAGTATTTCTGTTTATACCTATATACTATTGATATTTTTCCCAGAAATTGAGTTTAAATGAAAGTACGTTTTAAAATGTCATGCATGCATATTATGAGATATATGAATTGATAATTGATGCATATATATATGTGAATTGGTGTTGTGGACGCACATGTGAGTTTTATGTTATTCATGTGAATCATTGATGATGTGAACTGTGTTGAGAGCTCATAACCTGCACCCCTGGTGTTAGTGCTTATATTATTCACCGCACCGCACGCTCACCTTAGATCCAAGTAGGTGCATGTCATACAGACCATGAGAGGGTTCCGACATGCTAGTCGTACAGATCACTTCAGGTGGTTCCGACTGGTAGGTGACCTTAGATTATGTGCACAGATGATTGATGAGAGAATCACTAGAGCGTATTATTACACCATTCTTATCGTACAGACTACTTCAGGTAGTTCCGACTTATGTGCAGAGTAGTGTCGTACAAGTCACCGTGGTGACTCCGGTTGGATTGGATATTGAGCTATTGAATTAACCGTACAGGACCAACTGCAGGGTCTCCGGTTGATTCCTTATTTCACATGTTATATTGATGCATCCATATTCTGTTTTTGACATTATGACATGGCATATTTTCTGGATTTGATAAAGATTGATGATTTGAGATATTTGAAGATTTATATGCATATTATATACTATTTTTCTGGGAAAGTATACAGGTTTTACAGCGAGGGGTTAAAAATGTTTTAAATGAAATGTTTTCGAAAAACTTTGTTTTACTGACCCACTCAATTTTGTTTTGCGCCCCTCCAGGTTCTAGATAGCAGAGCTTTGGTGGCCACGAGGAATCCAACGGTGTTCTGACAGAATTCACAAAAGTAGGACTCACCCTCGGGTGTTTCATCTTAGTAATTGTATTTTTTAAAGCTTCCGAACTGTGTAAATGGTTACGTTACTCTCACGTGACAGCCAGCATGCCCTTCTTCGGGACGGTGTGTCAGTCTACCAGTTCATGGTTTTTATAGAAAATACGATATATTAAAATATAGCTCAATTTAGGTCAACAATTAATTCCTCACCAAAACAAGACGATAAACAACATATTTCATAAACTTACTTAACATAAAACTCAGTTCATAAATTCGTAAGGCATGTATTTAATTTATGCAATTGAACTATGAAATTATGCAAATTTTAGAAATGGTCCACTTACAGATACTCCTTAGCAGTAGAGTTGTGCTGATAAAGATTAAAAATTCCCTCACTAGCAACTTCACCTAAGCACAAAAATGTAATAAATAAATAAAAGGATTTTCTAAAGGATGTCGGGCTTGAATTAAATAAAGTAAAGGATTAGGATTGGATGGGTTAGGATCTAATGGGTTAAAAGGGTTTAAGCTGAAGAAGGGTGGTTTGGGCTTAAGCCCAAACCCACACACACTACACAAACATACACACACGGCCTGCACACACCCACTGTGCAGCCCAAAAACACCTCACCCACACACACTTACACACGCAAGCATGCAACACACTCACGTGCACAAGCTTACACACACACACACTCGAGCACAATACACACACACATGCACATATGCACTGCACCATACACACATACACTACACATACGCTCACACATGCACGGCATGCACACTCACCATACACGCACACACCCACACAGACAAACACTCACAAGCACACACACCGTACCCACACTGCACATGCACATCCCCAGATAACACACACGCACATCTCAGCATTGATCAACCAAACAACAAGGTAATTTAATTACCTGGGTTCGAATTCGAAGGGATCCCTGCACCCACAGCAACAAACTCGCCGGAGTTCGGCCGTACACACCAGTCGAAACTGGGAAGAAGGTATAAACATGCATGCAAGAGTTAGAGCTCGAAATTATCTCCACAACACTCAAAAACCTTGGATTAAACACTAAATGAGGCAGATGCTTCACCTGGGACCGACGGGGAAGACTCGAAGCTCACGGTTCAGTGAGTTCGAAACTCTGCCATGCGCAGGTGGTCCATGCAGAGCCACTGATGTGATGCTCAGGCAACCCAAAATCTATTTCTAGTGATTTTGTGTTGAACCAAGCCGTAAGAGATGGTGGTTGTGGGTGGTGGTCCTCGGCGAGTTAGAGAGAGTGGGGTGAGTTGCGGAGGTTGGATTTGGATCCTCTCCTGAGCTAATGGAGAGGATCTTCCTGACCAGTTATCATGGGCCGTTGGATTTTTATCCAACGGCTACAAATAGGGGGTTCTTTTAAAGTTATAATAATTATAATCGTTGGATTTTTATCCAACGGCTCATGATAACTGGTCAAGAAGATCCTCTCCATTAGCTCAGGAGAGGATCCAAATCCGCGGAGGTTAGTGGGGAGAGAGAGAGAGAGACGGGGAAAAGGGAAGGAAGAGATTACTGAGAGGGAAGAGATAAGAAACTAGGGGAACAAATTTCAGGGGTAGGCCCCTTGGCTCACCATTTTAAAACTAAATACCATTTTTTTTAGAGAGCATTTTTGCTCACCACCATTTAGTGTGGTGTATGCTTATCATCCTATTTATCACCGTTAGATGAGTTTCAATTTCGAGATTCGTGTAGTGGATAGGAACAAATCTCAAAATTAAAACTCATCTAACGGTGATAAATAAGGTGGTGAACATACACCACACTAAATGGTGGTGAGCAAAAATGTACTCTTTTTTTTATTAGAAGGTGGTTGGGGTTGTAACAGATTACCCGGCTTTTTGGATTGGGATGGAGTTGGTTTTTCCATTTTTTGGTAAAGGGCTGGAGCTGTTCTTAATCATTATGCGTTATTCTCTTACAAAATAAATAAGCAAATTTATATTATGATGCTATGGAGTAGACCTAGCATTCGTGTCGTGTTTCTCGTGTTCGTGTCGTTTTCGTGTTATACCCGATAGCTTAATGGGTCGTGTCGTGTCGTGTAATACTCATTAAAGTAAACGGGTAATATGACCCAACCCGAAATCAACCCATATTATCAGGTAATATGACCCGACCCGTTACCTGTTAAGAAAAATATATTTTAAATCAATAAAAATGAAAATGAAAAACATAATCTGACCCCAAAAAATGTAAAACATAATATTAAATTAGTATATACATACTAAATTTCAGAGTTGACCCATTCATGAAAATTGTAAAGTTTTTCATTACGAGTGATTACATTTTTCACACTTCACAATAATTATTATTAATTTTATTAATTTTGCACTCAAATAAAAAACATTGTTCATGAGATTTGGAGGGTTTTAAAAATCTAAAAGACCATGTAACCATCGTCTAAGCGTTGAGGATACAATTATGAACATTTATTATGCTTTCACATCTTTCAAACTTATACATTAATGATTATGAATTTTGTTTATTTTGAGCTCCCTTAAAAATACTATTCATGAGAGTTTGTATGGTTTTAAAAATTCAAACGATCATATACCCATCCTTGAAGCGTAGAGGATGCGACTACGAGCATTTGCATATTTTTTTCATATTTTTCGCACATGTAAATTAATTATTATAATTTTTTTAATGTGTTTGGTATTTTTAAATTACTTGATATTTTTATTTTTAATGTGTTTTAAGATTTTTAATCTCAATCTTTGCCTATAATATACTATAAAAATAAATTAATAAATAAAACTTAAATTTTAAAATTTATATAGAATAATAATTAATAAACAATATATACATATTCATTATATCTATTGTATTTTATAGTAAGTTTTTTTTAGTAGTTTAAAAAATTAAAATCATCAAAATAACTTTTTTCTTATCGTGTCGAAACAGGTTACCGCGTGTTACTATCGTGTAAACATGTTAAAAACCCGTTATTAACAGGTTATTATCGTGTGACCCGATAATGACTCGATTAGTTATCGTGTTAACCCGAAACACGTTATTTTCGTGTCGTTTACATGTCGTGTTAACGGGTCGTGTAAGAAATTGTCAGGTCTACTATGAAGTGTCAATAATAGCTTTCTATATCAAAAGCAAATTAGTAAGAACATTACAAGAAAATTGCACGTCACAAAATATGGATTTCTAGTTACATGGGAATTGAATCAATGGCACATTTAACAACAACATAAATAAATAAATAGTATACAATGTTTCACATATAAAAAAAGAAATTTTAACGAAAAGCTTCCGGTACTATTTACTTTAACGAAAAACCATATTTTTACACTAAAAAATCAATCCTGGTACTATTCATTTTATCTTTTATTTTGTCCTTAACGTTAAAATTCAATTTTCAAACATTCTTCGTTAGTTTTCCTTTAAAAAAAAAAAAAAAAAAAAAAAAAAAAACTAAAATCAGTTACAAATTTGAATCATTTTCTAGTCTTATTACAAAAATGTCTCAAAAGAATAGGCAGTTTCAAAGTTCCATGTTTGTTTGCCACCAATGCCCAAACCTAGCTAGCAAGCTTTTGTCTTCGAGGCTTTTTTTTCTTCTTTCTCCTCCTTTTCAGGATCACCATTTCTATCCTCCTCACCTTTACCTTCCTTGTTCTCCTTGTCTTGACTCTTTTTCTACTCTGTTTCATCTTTTCCATCCTTGTGTTTCTCCTCCTCATTCTCGTCCTTCTCAACGTTGCCTTTCTCCTTTTTAGAGCCGTCATGTTTTTCTAGCGTTGTCGTCTCTCTCATATTAAACACAACAAATGCTGAAAATCGAAAAATTCCTTCGATCAAAACCGAAAATGCGGTGAATTTTGAAGACGATTGAGAGGAGGGGGAGCAAGCCTTAACGTTTATCCTACAACTCTGGCCCTCTCATACATTGTAATAATTTCAAAGAAACAAAACCACCAAGCCTAATTACCAATGGCTAGCAAGCAATCATTTCAGTGAAAAACAGTATCGCCCGCTCAAATACTTAAAGAGAGAATAAAAATAGACCAGTAATTTTAACACTCGTCTTTCATAATATGCATGAGCATTTTCACATGCAGAACAAATTTTAAAATACAAGCGGCTAAAAAAAAAAAAAAAAAAAACATATGGTCGTAAAATTGGAGAAACATATCCACGAAGAATTAATCAATTTTTCTCAATGACACAAAGTACTGAGTAATATAAAAAAGTGAACGGCTGATATTGAAATTACATGTTAGAAAGCAATTTAATTGAAGTGTTCCAGAACATCATCCCAGTCCACCACTCATTTTTCTTCCCCACCCCAACATTGCCGCTCTCTTACATCGATCAATTTTTTATCAGTCAGTCAATCAATTCAACCAAATAATGACAACTTTGCAGCTTTTGAACTTTTCCCTCCAATTCTCCCTTCTTTTTTTTTTTTTGGGTCAAATCCCTTTTTTCCCTCCTTAAAAAGACCACTTTTCAACTTAGCACAGTTGCTTTGCCTTGTAATTTGTCACACCCTCTAAAATGTGGCACCTAAAAAAAATGCTCTCACATATATGATATGTCTAGTAATTTTCTTCCTTCCACTCTCTACATTAGCCGGTCCGACAAGCTCGGAAGCCGTCGGAAGAAGTTCAGGCTCGCCGGAGGCATCGGCTCGCGGAACATGGGGTGGCGCAGGTAGTAAAATCCCAAGGCCACAGCAACCATTTTTGGTGGCACCGCGTACAAAACCACAGTGATTGCTAGGCACACACCGATGAACAATTTTGTGGCTCTAGGGTCCCTCCAACTCACCAATGCTTGGGCCCTCTCTCCTTGGGTTGCAAAATCGCCCAAAACGGTTTGGACCCGGGCCGCCAGCATTCGCAACCGGTCGTACCTGACCCGGATGATATCGGGCGGTCTTGAGCTTGGGATGGTGTCAAATTCCTCATCGAGCTCATCTGGGTCGACCGAATCCGCTTGCGAAAGCCGGATATCCATACCAGCTGGTGACTTGGGCCTGAATCGGTAATACCAAACTCCGATCAAGAAAACGTATAAAAACCCGGTTGGGACAATCAGATCCGGGTACCAAACAAGAACCAAATACAACACGTGGACCAAAACCGTCGTAACCGGGTTTCTCCATCTCCGGATATTATCCAACCATTTCGCTAACCCGACCACCCACGCAAGAACCGCCACGATCCGAAACCAATTGGCCTTGCTCTTCCTCATGCTCCACGCATGCGAATCCGCATCCAACATGTACCGAACCACCTCCTGCCCCAACGGCGGCTCGGACCTCGCCAGCCACGCAGCCACCATGCGAGTTGCGGCGCCACGTAGCGCCTCTTGTTGGGTGACCCCGAGCGGGCGGAGGTAGTGCATTCTGGGAAGCAACGGCTGGCCGTACACCGCGCACGTCTCGGGCAGCAACGACGGGCAGGCGAACCGGACGGCCAGCTCAATCTCGCCCATTTTCTTCAACCCGGTTCTCAGCAGCACCAGCAACGGGTACGAATTCGTATACACCTTGTTGCTCTCCATCGTAGATATACGTATTCGTACTTTTCCTATACTGTAGTCTGGCCGGTCCTCCCCCGCGGCAGCAAACATACGCCAGTTGTCGAACACTCCGATGGTGAGGACAGTGCAAGGGTCATAAACCTGCCACGTGTACTGCTCGTTCCACCTCGGGTCAAAGCTGTCCATGACGGTTCGGGTCCGGACCCACTTTTTCCCGTACTTGGCCACACAGTAAGCATCCGTGGAGCCTTTCCCGAAGGATTTCGCCTTCATCGGAAGCAAGCCGCGCGCGCCGAGAATCCCCAGCTCCAAAATGCCGACAGCCGGCTTCCAAAGCTGCTTAGCCGTCGGCCTGAAGTCGCTGCACACGTGCGCCGCTTCGTCCAGCACGTGATACCCACCCTCCAGGCAAAGGCGCAGATGGATTCTCCCGCAGTAGGACCCATCTCCGCCGCTCACACAGTGGGGCGCAGCTCCGCCGCCCCCGCATTCCAGTGGGAGCCACTTGGACGCCACGTAGCGATCGTCGATTCGTTGTTCGATCGAGCTCACCGGAATTTGGACGTGGCCGAGGAGCGCGGCGTCCTTGTTTGTGCGGTCCTCCACGAGTAGAATCAGCGAGTCCTCAAGCGGCTCGCCGGCGACGAAGATGAGGTCCTCGTTCCAGTGAAACGACGCGCAGTGGTTGTTCATGGAGCCGCGCCGGGTTCGCGCCGATTGGGATCCGAGCTGAGCTTTGACGCGAATCTCTGGAGTCGTCAATGGAGGCAAATTTGACGGTATGTGAAGATCCTGAACTTCCATAACCGTCGTCCTCAGATACCAGAGCTTCGGCGATTGGTAAACTTTGGAGCGCGTGTGAGCCACGAATGGAGCGTCGGAGCTCCACGCATCCTGGAACGCGTCATCTGCTTGGGTCCCGAACCAAACCGATAGCTGGATATCGCCGGAGACTCGACCGGGGTGCTGATCTCCGGCGCTACTGTCTAGACGCCACCACTGCGGAGCCAGAGGACTATCGGGCGGGTCACGAACCGGCACCTCACTCATGTCAAAGCAAATGCCGCCTAAGAACTGCTCGGACGGCGAGTCGTGAACGGAGATCTGCAACTCGGAACCCGCTGATTCAGGCCGGTTGTGTGCGAGCGCGAACACCTGGTTCCACTCGGGCGAGTCGGTCGGCTCACACGGCCTGTGAACCGCCACCTTCGACCTCACGACGTGGGCCGACGTACGGACCTTGACGTATGGATTCTCGTTGGGAGCGAGTCCTCGAGCCTTGACGATTCTGATGAACAAGTACTGCATCGGCTCCACGAGACCGCAGGGGTGAATCCTCTCCGCCGCACCCTTCGCCCCGAACTTTCCAGAAATCACTTTCGGAGCGTAGTCTCCATTTGGCCTTCGTTGGATTCTCACTCTTTCACCTGTCAAACAGACTCTGTTCATCTCCATTTTCCTCACCTCTGGTTGAAATTGAACCTCCTCATGCTGATGATGCTGGTGATTCGACATCTCCTGAACCAGCGGTTCAGAATGCACATAAACCATCGGCGGCGGCGACTCCTCGATCACCACAACCGGCGGCGAGTACGAGCCTTCGTGGTGGATTGTGCTCTCAACCGGCATTCCATGGGCTCCAGACACCCTTCCCTCCTCGACCACCACAACCCCCGGAGGCTGAGATCTAGGCTTCTCCTGCGGAGGGTCATCTGGAGGCGGCGGCGGAGGCGATTCCTCAACCATCTCGTCGTAGTAATAAATCCTCAGCCCAATCTCGCCTCTAATCCAGCTGAACACGCTCTTCTTCTCCAGCTGGAAATACACCAGTCCCTCATCTCCACGCTTCGAAAACTGGGTGCCGTACAGCTTTACCCTCCCGAGGAAGTGGTTTTTACGGGCGCTGCCACTGGAAGTCCCAAAACGCTTGTCGTTGAGCACCTCGATCTCGAGCTCTTCGTATTCCATGTGGTCAGGGTCGGAGACGATGAACTCGAGAGGCTCGTTCCAGACAGGGTTGAGGGACTTGAACTTGGTGGAGGTCCGCTTCCGCTGGCCGTCGAAGTCGGCGACGACGTAGGGGCTGGAGCTGCCCTGGCCATCCTTGGGGAGCAGGTCACGTGCGTCGACGACTTCGACGATTAGCTTCCTGACGACACTCGGCGGCTGCGGCGGTTCCGATGGTGGTTGCTGTTGTGGCGGTGGTTGTTGCTGCTGCTGCTGTTGTGGCGGTGGTTGTTGGGTTTGGTGTGGGGGTTGTTGGGATGGTTGCGGCGGTGGATGGTTTTGGACGACTTGAAACGACACCGTCATGTTCTCATCCTGGATGTTGTCAGTTTTGGTGTTGAAAAACGATAGAGGGAATTTGGAGGTTTCGGGACAGAAAAGTTGGTTAATTGCGCGTTGATAGCGGGAGAGAGAAATGGGATACGGTGCGTGTGACTGATGGGTTTTTCAGGTTCTGCTTTTGAGCTGTGCCTGCGCTTTTTTGAATTTTTGCAACTCGCACGCTTCTTTCTCTACTTAACATACTATTTTCTCTTTGTATTTAATATTTATTTATTTTTCACACCATAAATTAGAATGTGAGAAAAAAAAATTGAAACTCCGCAAGTTAGCGACAACATATATTGGGTGACGTTGAGCACGTATGGTATTTAAGCTCCCACGTTGAACAACCTACTCTCATAGACTCGTACCATGAAGAAGTCATTATAAGGATTTCTAGCGAATTTTTTAGCCAAACGTGTAAACAACACAAATTAGGTGACGTAGAGTACATGCAGCCGTTGGGTTTTATACATAGGTCAATTTGCTCTAATATTAGGAAGAAAGTTGAAGTTCTATCATAAAACCAATTGGTAATATAAGAAATAACTTAACAACTTATATAACATTACTAGAATTTTTTTTATTTTTTACTTTATTTTTACCAACGTGAAATTTTTTTACTTTTACGAAAGGTAAATGATAATGGAGAGAAGGGAATGTTTTTTTGGTTTGGTTGGAGTGGGGGCGAGAGATTAGATTCCATTCTCACCCGCGAAGGTTTTCAATTCACTTTTGGAATTGCTTCTTTATTGGGTTCGTTATCTATAATTCACACATCCCTCCCTTCCTATCTTTCTTTTTGTTTATATTTTTTTATTTTTATAATTTATTTATTTAGGAAATTGTTATTAGTATTCCAAAAATCTCATTCTACACTCTAAGCTTTCTATATTAAGAAAGAAAAATACAATTGTGAGGAGTGTAGAATAAGATTTTTGGAGTGACAATAATACTTCTTTTTATTTAGGGGTATGCTATCCACACACCCATTTTTACTTCTCACACACATCTTGATAATTTCTGTCCTTTGATATTCTTCCATTCATCCAATCCGACGATTGAAAATTAAGAAGGTATGTGAGAAGTAAAATAGGGTGTGTAGATATTACATCTCTTTATTTAATGTATGCTTTTATTTAAGACCAGCCTTGCATGCCAATCAAAAATATATTCCCTCCAAACGAATTTGGGGATCATCACAATTTTAATAAAGAAAACATAAGAACGACGTGATTCTATTAATATAAGGAAAACTAATGAAAAAGACTTGAAAACTTTGAGTTTTAATGATAAGGACAAAATAAAAGGTAAAGTGAATAGTACCAGGATTGACTTTTTAGTGTAAAAATGTGGTTTTTCGTTAAAGTGAACATTACCGGGTGCTTTTCGTTAAAGTTCCCATTAATATATGATATTTTTGGTGCAAGAGTAAACGACAGTATAGATTAACAATGTTGCATGACAGTGTCATGCGTCGGATTGAAAATTACTTGAGCCTATCGACACGGTTGGATGTATAAAATATCGATGATATCAGAAATATCGGTAGTCTAAAAACACGAAAATTTCGATGGAAATATCGGGATATTATCAATATCGATAAAAATTGAATAAAAACCACGGAAATTGTAAGAAAAACTTGGAAATTTTTATTGAAACTTTGCAGGATGTTTATTTAATCAATTATCTATTGGTTTATAACAAAAAATTGGAAGAAAATGCATTGCATGATAGATATAACTGATTTAAGTTGATTATATAACGAGCTGACAAACATTGTGAGTGTAGAAAATATATAGTAATTAATGAAAGAAGTTTAAACACACTATAATCATTTATATATAATGAATTAGTACAATATTTTACACTTTATACATTGCATGGTAAGATACATGAGTTACTTAGCAAGGTCTAAAATATCGATGATATCAGAAATATTGGTAGTCCAAAAAAATATCGGTAGTCCAAAAACACGGAAATTTCGATGGAAATATCGGGATATTATGGATATTTTAGACCATTAGGACCAATGTGGTCCTAGCCTCCTAGAACCACTTAGAGTACGGAAAATATGCATGTGCAGAGCTTCCGAGTTTCGAGTACTTTCCGAATGTTTGGCATGTTTATTACAA
The DNA here is from genome assembly GCF_916048215.2 of Malus sylvestris. Lineage (NCBI taxonomy): Eukaryota > Viridiplantae > Streptophyta > Magnoliopsida > Rosales > Rosaceae > Malus > Malus sylvestris. Next base: position 31,090,816 of record NC_062265.1, read on the forward strand.
TATTTGCTAGGCATATGTCAAAATCTGTTGATATGTGCGCATTATGATTTGGTTAACGACAACAAGTTTATCAAATGTTTGACGAAATGCCTTAGTTAATAAACTTTTTTTTTTACACGTTTAGCGCCTTGTCTCTGCCTAAAAAACCTGTACTTTAACACTATGACCCTTCAAAATTCAAATCCTAAATCCGATATCGGGTGGGTGGGTGGTCTCATGAACATTGGTGATATGGTACCTCACATAGGATATATGCCATAGTAGTACTGTTGTTGTAGTAGTGTGGAGAAGGCACATGATTCGAAAACTAAAATGGGCCTATCCTTTTAGTGAAAAGCAAGAACATTTTGAAACAAAGTCGGGTCACAAAGCATCGCCTTTATAGTACATCTTTATGTATTATTCTCCTTACTAAATATGAACACGACGTTCCATTGTCAAAAACTAATTCATATTCCAAACGGACCATACCATGTTACCATATATCTATACGTGGTATGGCCAAGTGTGTTAAGGAAGCACCTGGACTCACCACTAGGCCTGGCAAAAGAGTCATATTTGTCATGCTTGTGTCATTTGTTTTAGTACTTATTATCTTAACGGGTTGTGTCATGTTAAACCCGTTATTTTAACGAGTTTTATCAGGTAACTAAGTAACGAGCTAATTCGTTAACGGGTTGTGTCGTTTTATGTCGGGTTATCAAGTCATGCAAGAAATTGTTGTGCCTAATGACTAAATTTGAAAAACGATATCTTATCGAGTTCTTAACGAGTAACCCCATAACAACTTGACATGTTAAAGGGTTTTTAACGAGTTACCTGATAACGACCTGACTTGTTAACAAGTTGACCTGAAACTTGTTATTTTCGTACCGTTTCTTGTCAAGTCAACGGATTGTATAAGAAATTGTCACGCCTACTCATCACTACCGTTTTTATATATACAAGCTCAATAAAAAGTGACTACTTGAGGGTACATAAAACATACAATAAAAGAGTGATAAATTTGTACTCATATGTAATTTATTGTTTGTGTTTAAAATCTTTTCAATTTTACTTTTGATTAAAAAATTTTAACTAGTTAAGCCGAAGGAGTTGGTCTAGTGAAAAGCGTGTAAAGTATAAAATTTTCAACCCGAATTCGAACTCCCGCTAATGCATTTCTCGGGATCACTGGCTCTAAATTGACGTACCTTTAAACTTGGAGACCAAAACTATGCTAGCATCTCACGTGGTATAGAAATTGTATGATGAAGGAAATTACGCGGCTTGCAATGTGTGCTGGGTCCGGTGGGATACTTACTAATTATATATTTGTGCGTATGTCACTATAGTAAATAAAGATTTTAATATGCTCAAAACAAGAACACACACATCATATATTATTATATCAATAGATGAACACTAAAAAATAAAACTTTTTAATTTATATAATAACATATGACATACATTTTAGCGATTGGCCAAAATGGAAAATGTCTTTAAACTCCTAGATATCTTTAGGGATTCAGGTGGATAAATACGAGTGAGTAGATCTTTTGGGCGCGCATCCCAAAGAAGCTTCTCAATCCCGCATCACGGTGATGTGGTCGTCTTTGTGACTTTTTGAATTGGTGGGTTTGCTTGCTTAAAGAATCCGATCCTGCCTGCCTGCCTACTTACATCATAAAGTCGATTTACATCATAAAGTCGTTTTTGAATCGATGCCCTTCTGTTTTTAGCATGCTTTTTTGCCTCTCTCTCTTTTCACTTCTCATCTTTCATCTATGCAACTGTGGTTTACATAGGGATAGTTCGGTATGGGATACCATACCGAAATTAGAATTTCGAATCTCAAATCGAAATTTTTCGGGATGGGAATTTAAAGACCAATTCCAAATCAAATTTTCGGGAATTCTGAAATATTTTCGAAATTTCGGGACAAATTGGGAATTACAAATTGAAATATGAAATTATGAATTGTTTTTCAAATATATAATTCAAGAAAACATTCATGAACTAGGAATGTCATTTCATTCACATTACCATTTAATCTAAAACTGGCATGCCTGACTGTTTTTATCAGAGTCAAAATTCAAATTAATTAAACTCTTTTTGCAATCTATTGAGAGACAAAAGAATCAAGCATTCTGAAATCATTAGTCATGGCAGCAGCAATAATAAAATCCAAATGAATATCAAACAGAACATGAAAAATATGCAAGGTGTAGGGCATTCAGGTTGCGGAGCATAAATTAGAAACTACTAGCATCAATTATAAAAGAATAATATATATAATATACATGTGTATATATATATATATATAATAATTAATATTATATATTTTCGGTTTGGTATGGGATTCCCGAAATATCGAGAAGCCAATCTTGAATTCCGTACCAAAATTTCGGTTTGGGAAATTTTTGGTTTGGGATCGGGATTTTTTCGGTTCGGTTTGGGATTTTTCAGGAATTTTTTCCACCCCTAGGTTTACATGCCCAATCTCACATTTTGGGCCTATTGTACTGTGTTTGTGAAACTATATCCACATCCACAAACAGCCCAGCCCAAGTCTCACCCAAATGGATATTACCGCCCAGTGACAATGTCGGACGACAAAAATAGAATTAGCAACACCATATGATAGGGTAATCGTCACACTCAAAAGTATTTAAGAACACAAACATTGGTCGCTGCGCCTTATTCAACCACTGTTATTAAACGACTAATGTCAAAGCTTTAGGGTTTCGGAAGGAGTACGGTCGCAAGGCTGAAGCTGAAACAACAAAATCAGACGAGATTAAACCATTCTTCCGTAGAAATATAGTTGGCGATATATCTTATTCATCGAAATTCTTATTCTGAACGTTTATATCGACAACCATACGACGTGAGGTAACGTAATTAATAGTTAACACATGGCTTAATTAGCCTTAATCTCCAGCTGATTGGAACTTACGATAAACCAGCATCACCAATGAAAATGCAACCACAGCAGTCATAACTATTCCTTTGTCTTTGTTCAACATCTCCATTGCAGTCCTTATAATATTCCCTCCTTCCTCCTCCCGTTTCCTTATTTTTGCAGAAAAGAATATGTGCCCATTTTCTCCTAGTAAGTTTCTTATATCGCCATACTTTATGCCATCAACTTTGTTTGAGCCATGCTCTCCTTCATTTTTGGGTTCCACCTTTGGTACGGTGACATACAGAATCTCATTGACAAATTTTACGGTGTACTTACTGGCATCTGAGTTTGGTGGAAGGGTAAAATTCTCCACAAAATGCTCGGATGTTGTTTCGTTCACTTCCCTCGATCCCATGATTGATATTTCGCCAGCTGAATTCATGTAACAGATAGGCTCCTTTTTAAAACCTAAGACACAGTTACATACTTAAGCACCATAAATTTATGTCAACAAATATAGCTAATTTCTACGATATAATTATGTGACTGTAACACCACGTGACCTGCGTTAGTCATGTCTGTTTTATATGAGTCAAATATTAGAGCACGCACACATGCATTATGCTTATCTTAAAGAAATGAGACGATAAAACATTAAGAGAACAATTAGATGCTGTAATATTGCAGTACCTGGGATATCAATGAGAAGGCAATGGTTGTTGGAGTCCTCTGTCCATTTTGAGGAAGGAACAATCGTTTTGCACCTGTGTTCGCGTGGGAATCCTCTGGTTTTAACATGGAGTTCTCTGACGCTTGATCCATCAACGATCAACTAATACAAACTGGACCTTATAGAAACAATTTAATTAAGAGCTTGCTTTTGCGTCTTAAATTAAAATGATCAGCGTAATGCTGTGTATATAAATAACAAATTAGATCAAACGATTATATGGAGGAAGGATGCCAATTAGCTAGCTGAAGAAGTCATGATTTTATCAGAACCTAGGCTTTCCTTGTGGGAAATGAAGATGGAGGCAGGCATGCATTCGATCTTGGTTATTCCAAACTTAATTTTTCTGCCTGGATGATGCATGATGACATGATGATGCCTGCTGTCGATTGGACTGCACGTCAACCTTCGGGTGGTGTCTTGTTGGGGTTTCAACATCCCTTGCTTTCATTGCGTCCAAACTCCAGACTACGTACACCTCTCTCTTTCTGTCTTTGCGGCGGTGGTCTATAATTTTAACATTAGAAATGACCTAAGAATTTTTAGATCTTGCTACACATATCTGATTTGGAAAAATAGATTTTGATTTTCATTATACAAAAGTTAATCATACATGCAGGCTTCAGACATGCCCTAGGCACTCGTAGTTAACTTGGTTACGTGTTTTACTTGAATGAAAAAAAATAATTAAGCATAACTTTCTCTTTCTTTCTTCCCCAAATATATATTTTAAGTTAATTCCTATCATATTCTGGTTTTCAATAAAATAATTTTGTACCATCAATTTTTTGATGTGGAGCATTTTACATTCTTCAACAATTTATAGCTACCTCATTCTCTCAAATTATTTCTACCACATTTGTTAATATCATTATAGACAATATATATATACATGGTAAGGCCAGTTGGGTTTGCTGTGTTTAAAAAAAAAAAAAAACTGATTATGTTGTGCTTTAAGAATAATTAGCAGTAAAATTAACTTGTTCAACGTTTGATAACCTGTATTTTTAAAAGTGGTGTGAGTATGGAAAAAAAAGTATAAAAGTGTTCGTTAAATCTGATAATTAACAAAATGTGATCAACAAAATTAATGTAGTACGTGTATATATATATATATATCTACCTCGCTCTATAGAGTTGCATGATACTTTAGACAACATTTGTGGAGGTTTTATCCGATCTACAATTTTTTTTCTTTTTTGGATGTTGACTATTAGTAACTCTCTCGAGGAGCTTTAGTTATTTTCCCTTCTAATTTATTGTATAAAATTAGAAGGTAAAGAAAAAAAAAGAGAAAATAACTAAAGCTAATCCAAATAGCATAAAAAATTAGAAGGGAAATAAGAATTTCAACCGTTGAAAGGAAAGGAGAGAGGGGCTCCCCTCTCTTCCCTCCCCACTTCTCATTCGCATTTCTTTGCTTCATTTAGTTAATCTAGTTCTGCACAACCATCTCCCACTATAATTCTGAAATACACAAAGAAACTAATTAACCATGGAAACTCGCCCTACCCTGCCCTGAAAATTAAATCCATTACTTCAAACCCTAGCAGTCTGGTAGGTCTGGTTTCATACCCGTTAATATAGAAAAATAAATAAAATTTTCTTTTGAGAAAAAATTTGAACAAAAGATAAGGGAATTAAGGAAATTAAAGTGAAACTGAGAGGAGAGATGGCAATGGAAGTTGATTACAAGCTAAATGTGTTTATTTTGTGTATTTTTATTTTTCCAATAATAACAATTCCGGCAACAGTGACGGCCAACATTGCGGATTTCGGCGAGCACTAACAGCCCGGCCAACCCACTCTCACCCAAATGGATATTGCCATCCAACAACAAAGTCGGGCAAAAGAAATAAGATTCACAACACCATGTGACAGTGTGATCATCACGCTCAAAATATTTTAGGACAAAACGCAAATGAGATTAAACCTTCAATCATAGAAATATAGCTGAGGACTAACTTATTATTTATTGAAATCTTTATTCTGTACATTTATATCAACAACCATACGATGTGATGTAACTTAATTAACAGTTAACACACAGCTTAATTAGCCTTAATCAGCTCATTCTCCAGCTGATTGGAACTTACGAGAAACTAGCATCCCTAATGAAAATGCAACCACAGCAGTCAAAACTATCCCTTTGTTTTTGTTCAACATCTCCATTGCAGTCTTTATAATATTCCCTCCTTCCTCCCATTTCCTTATATCTTCTGCAGAAAAGAATATGTGCCCATTTCCTCCTCCTAATAATTTTCTTATCTCTCCATACTTTATGCCATCAACTTTGTTTGAGCCTTGCTCTCCTTCATTTTTGCGTCTTAAGCCTTCCACATTTTCATTCTTCCCTATTTGAGGAGGTTCCGTGACAGCAGCAGCGCTGCCTTGGACATTTTCATACTTTATTTCAGGTTCTTTCCTTTTTTCTTCGACCGCTGTTGCCACCTTTGGTACGGTGACATAGAGAATCTCACCGTCAAATTTTCCGGTGATCTTATCAACATCTGAGTTTGGTGGAAGGGTAAACTTCTGCTTAAAATACTCGGTTTTCTTTTCGTTCACTTGCCTTTCTCCGCTGATTGTTATGTGGCCAGCTGAGATATTCACCTCAAGCCTGACCTCCTCCTTTTTAAAATCTAAGACACGGTTATATAGTTAAGCACCATAAATTCATGTCAACACACATAGCTAATTTCTATAGGATATAATTATATGCCTATTTTATAGGAGTCGAATATTAGAGCATGCACACATGCATTATGCTTTTCTTAAAGAAATGAAACAATAAAACATTAAGAGAACAATTAGATGCTGTAATATTGCAGTACCTGGAAGATCAACGAGAAGGTAATGGCCATTGCAGTCTTCTGTCCAGTCTGAGGAAGGAACAATCTTTTCGAGCATGGGTGTGGGTGTCGATGGCAGTAATCTCTCTCCCATAGCTCTCATTGATCCTCTGATATCTGCCATCAATGATCAACTAATACAAACTGAACTTTATACCAACAACTTAATTAAGAGCTTGCTTTGCGTCTTAATTAAAATGATCAGTGTAATGCTTTGTATATAGATATGGAAATGGCTCAAGGATTATATAGGGGAAGTATACCAATTAGCTAGCTGAAGAAGTCAGAAAAAATAACAGGTTTTCCTTGTGGGAAATGAAGATGGAGGCAGGCATTCGATCTTGGATATTCCAAACTTAATATTTCTGCATGGATGATGCATGATGGGTGCTGTGGGCTGGAATGCATGTCAAGTTTCGGTTGGTGGCTTATTGGGGTTTCAACATGTGGAAAAAGGACAGCATTCCTTGCTTTCATTGCGTCCAAACTCCAGACTACGTACACCTCTCTCTTTCTGTCTTTGCGGCGGTGGTCTATAATTTTAATATTAGAAGTGACCTAAGAATTTTTAGATCTTTATACACATATATCTGATTCGGAAAGATAGAATTTGATTTCCATTAAACCGAAGTTAATGATACCTGCAGGCTTCAGACATGGCCCTAGATTCGTAGTTAAGGACTCATTTGAAAATGTTTTTAAAATAGTTTAAAACGTTTTTGGTAAAAATATATTTAGGATCAACCTTAATTAATAAAAATGCAAGTGAATTCTTGAAAAACACTTAAAAGTGCTTCCTACAAGAAGCGCGTAACTAGTTCTTCTTATAGAAAGCACTTCACGCGCTTTTGGAACCAAAAAAATATTTTTTCTAAAAGTGCTTTCAATTATTTTAAAAACACTTACAGTAATTTGTTTTACATGGACATTCAAGTTTGAGGATTAGATGTATCACTTGAATAAAAAATAATAATTAAGCATACCTTTCTCTTTCTTTCTTCCCCAAATGCATATATTAAGTTAATTCCCATCATATTCGGGTTTTCAATAAAACATATATTCTATCAATTTTTGAGTGAAATATTTTACATTCTTCAACAATAGCTACCTCATTCTAGTGTTCAATCAAATTAGTTCTACCACATTTGTTCATATCGTTATAGACTTATAGTATACAAGTTAATCTGATAATTAAAAGAAATATGATCGACAATGTAATCAGTTAGTGTAATCACTACTAGAATTTGGCTCATAGGCCACCATTTTTTTCCCACCCTTTGCAATTGGTGGCCATATATGTAAAGTTGCTACTCTTACAATTTTTTGGTGGCTTTACCATGGGATGCCACTGATGTTGGTCGCCTTCAAGATTCAGCCACCAATCATTGGTGACTGTTAAATATTTTTATTTCTTAAATTGTATTTCCTTCTACTTTTTAATTTCATATGTATTTTTTAATTTATTTTGTGTGGCAGGGCAGGTTAATTTTTTTGTTTATAAAGCTGGGATATATCTTTGCTTATCAGGACCTACGGATGCACATCTAATACAAAAGGGAGATAGAGCCAAAACCCATAGAAGGACAGAGCCTTCGACCCTACTCGCATGTATCGGCCATTATTGCATCAGTGATGAAGTCGACCGGTTCTGCGAACCAGTCCCAGTCGGGCAATGCGGACAGGGCGTAGCGGACAAGAAGCTTAGTGGCCTCGTTTAGTTGGCGACTCGAGGGGTCAACGGAAGTCCGCTCCCACGCGGCTGGGTATTTGCTTCGCATACCTTGCCCTGTCAATTTCTCAGCAAATTAAGCTCCTCAGTTCATTATTTATTATCAGCTGGGTTTCTTGCAATCAATTTGGGGTTGCAACCAACTGGATTGATTTTGGGGAGTCTAAACAGGTAATTTTGTGTTCCACAAATTCAATATTCAGCATTTTTTAGACTAAACATTTCAATTTGTTTATTATGTCTGCGATTCTGTTGGAGTTTTTTGTTAGTTCAGTTTGAAGTGCTTCTTCTATCTGTTGAAGTTGGAACAATCTGGAAACCATACAGGGTTTAAGCCTATTATTGTTATCTATCTGTTGCTAGTCCTACTTGTGAGTTATGTTGTGCATTGCAGTAGTTTAGGACCACTTTACGATGTAATCTAGCGGATGATAGTTATTACCGGGGGTGGGGGAATAAATTCATAACTGACGTGAATGCTAAATATTGTCATCGAGCAAGTTGAATGGCAGTGTTCTTATAAGCCATTTAGTGTACGATTTTCGCAACAGATGTCTTGTGGTTCTGTAATTTGGAAGATGGCTACACAACGAGAGTTTCGCAAGTGTGGTGACTGCTAAATATTGGGATTGAGTGAGTTGATCCGTTAATTGACACAACTAATGGTGGTGCTTTCTTGTAAGCCATTTGGTGTCAACGGCAACATCTATCTTGTGGTTCTGTATTTTGAAGATGGGCTATGGACAAGTGTTTTCCTCTACATGATCTTGTGTGATGTTATCAATTTCCACATAATTAGGATCTTCTTTGGTCTGGTTATAGAAAGGGTGAAACCTTTTGTTTTGCTCCTTCTAGTTTCTATATCTACCAATCCGCTTTGACTTGCGTCATATTATTGTAGTGAATATTGGGTTTTCTGTGTTCTGTACTTTCTGCTATGATACCATTTTACTCGTTTGTTTTTCTTCTTAAGCAAAAAGTAGCTCTAATGATACAAGCTTACCGTACATATTACACGTCTTGACAACTGCTATACTTCTTAAGCAAAAAGTAGCTCTAATGATACAAGCTTACCGTACATATTACACGTCTTGACAACTGCTATACTTGAATTTTGTAAGGCGAATGAGTTGGTTTAGTATCTAGGATGTCGACTCGGGTCCATCTGCCTGGTTTAGAAAGTGTTCAGCACGAAGTTACTGTTTGTTTCAGTGTTGACAAGTTTTATTGTTTTCTGTTTTTAGAGTAATTGAGTCTGTTATTTTGGGCTTGGCTTTTTTTCCTTTTGAATTGGGACTTTTTTATCGAACAGGATGTTGGTCTCAATTTCATTTTTCCTGTGGCTGTTCAATTTATCCTGGGAAGAAAAAAATTTACTATAAATTTTTACAATGTCTTGGATTGTGAAAGTGATGATATACCTTCATTATTTGCAGGGACAAAGTTCTTTGTTGTCTCTGAGCCTGGGACACAACACATGGAAGGTCTCTTGAAACATATCTATGAGCTGTACACGGATTACGTCTTGAAGAATCCCTTCAACTCCACTTCAAGGTTCCTGCATCTCTTCCTGTCCCTAACTTCTTCCGCACCTAATTTTATAAGCTTCAGGGAAATATTTGCAATCTAGTGCTTAAGCCTATCTATCTGTTTATTTATTTTAACTTGTGTTTCAGTTGTTTTTAGAATGAATACAATTCAAATGCTTGCCTGATTATTTGGTAAAAGTGCTTTTCTGTGAATAATCATTTCTTAACTGTGCTTTTCTGTGAATAATCATTTGGTAAATATATCTTCCTTCAATTCGTGCCTTTTTATCAAATGGTGCAAATCAAGATATGTGAGGTTTTGAACAATGGACTTTTAACCATTCTAGAATGGAACACTTAAACCTCTATACATAGATACAAATTTGGAATGAAACACGATTCACATTCCTACAAATACTATACAAATGTTGTATACAAAACATACTAAATACCTCTACATTTTAAACTAATGACTGCCTGACCGACATTACTCAGTATATGAACTTTTTCCTTAACTTCTTTTGGTGACTTTTATGACCTTCTTACTATCCCCTGCACCCTAAAATCCTGTGCAAGACTCATATATACAATGTCACTCATAAATGCGATTGGAGTTGTTTTCCCACTTACAAAAATTGATTTCTAAAATAATATACTCTCCATTGCAGTTGCTTATGTAAATTATGTCCATATAGTATTCACATACTATATTTACTTAATTTGTTTACGTTACATATTTTACTTGCCTTTTTCATCTTTAGGCACCTTGTTGTTCCAATTCTAGAAACTATTGATTATACTCAGTGATGATGGACAAAAGTTGGGCCTCTTTCAATCCGTTTACAGAGGATTACAGAACAGGGCTAGCAAAATTTATCTCAAACTCATTGGAAGTTGCTTCTCATGAGGTGAACATCAAATGTCTGTGTGCTAAATGCTTGAATAGGTTATGGTTGAGTAATAAAGAAGTCGAAGCGCATCTAATTGTTGAAGGTATGGACCGTTCATACTTGCAAGGCTCGTGGGTATGGCATGGAGAGACATTTGGTGACCCTCTTCCAAGTAGCGAAGCTGCACAACAACTTGCTGCTATTAATACTCCTCATTCTGAACTACGCCCCTTGCTTGAAGATATTTTCTCTGGTCCCAGTGTGATGGGTGGCTTGCCTATTAATAATCACAGCGAGCAGGAAGCTTCAATACCTGCATATGCACGTAAGTTTGAAGCCATGGTGCAAGATGCAAATACGGAATTATATCCGGGATGTGGTATGAAGAAAATGGATTTCCTAATACGAGTATTTCAAAACAAGTGCTTATATGGGTGCAGCGAAAGTGCAGTACAAGCTAATCTTCAGCTTCTCAAACATATACTCCCAAATGGTCATTCTTTACCGAAGAAGGTGATGAGTACAAAGGGATTGCTGAAAAATTTCATGTTGCCTCACCAAAAGATCCATGCATGTGAAAATGACTGCATGTTGTATTGGAAACATAATAGTGGTTTAGATGTTTGTCCTACATGTGGTGTGTCTAGATATACAACCGAGGTAGATGACACAGCGCCAAGCAGTAAAAAGAGAATACCTCGGAAGGTGTTAACATATTTCCTATTACACCCCGCTTGCAACGGCTTTACATGTCTCGACACACCAGTGAAGATATGTGTTGGCATGGTCTTTCTCGGCCCGAGGATGGCTACTTAAGACATCCAGCTGATTCCTTTGCATGGAAGCAATTAGATTTGAAATTTCCAACATTTGGTGAGGAAATGCGCAATGTACGTCTTTGGTTGGCAAGTGATGGATTCAACCCCTTCGGAAAATGCAGCACCGACTATAGCACATGGCCAGTATTGTTGACCATATACAATTTACCACCTTGGTTGTGTATGAAATCACCTTTCATATTGATGGCTTTGTTAATACCGGGCAAAGAATCTCCGGGAAATGATATTGATGTATACCTTCAACCATTAATAGACGAGCTGAAGGTATTGTGGACCTCCGGGGTTCCCACTTATGATACGTTTAGGCAAGAGACCTTCACCTTACGAGCAGCTGTTTTGTGGACTATTAGCGACTTCCCCGCCTATGGGAACTTGTCTGGTTGGAGCACACATGGGAAATTAGCATGTCTTCATTGCAACTACAACACCGAGTCGACATATCTCAAAAAGGGTAGGAAATATTGTTATAGGGGTCACCGTCGTTTCTTGCCCATGTCACATGTTTTTCGTCGACAAAGGAAAGCCTTTAATCTTTCTGACGAAAGAGAGCAAGCACTTTCCCCTATGACCGGACGTGAATGCCTTCGGCGGTTGTCCACTTTACGGTTCAAATATGGTAAGACGCCACGGAAACTGGTTGGAGACAAAAGACCACCACCTACACCAACGGTTGGGCCATGGAAGAAACATAGTATTTTCTTCCAATTGCCGTATTGGGAACATCTTGTCCTTCGACACTGCCTTGATGTCATGCACATTGAAAAAAATGTAACTGAAAGTTTGGTTGCAACGCTGCTGGGTATTGTTGGGAAAAGCAAGGATAACATGAATGCAAGGTTGGACTTGGAATTGATGGGCATGAAACCGGAGTTGCAGATCAAATTTGTCAATGGAAAGCCAAAGATGCCTCCTGGTGCATATACTATGAAACCATTAGAGAAGGAATTGTTTTGCAAGGTCTTAGCCTCAATAAAAGTGCCTGACAATTACTCGTCCAATATTTCACGTCTTGTGCATGTAAGGGAAAAGATCATAAGGGGACTTAAAAGTCATGATTGGCACGTTTTAATGCAGCAGTTCCTTCCAATTGCCATACGCAAAAGCCTCCCATCTGGGACTGCACAGATAGTATTAGAACTAAGTGCATTCTTCAGACATTTGTGTACTAAAAAAGGGTCAGTGGAAGGCTTTCGCAAACTTACACCCAAAATAGTGATGATCCTATGCCAATTGGAAAGGATATTACCCCCTGCGTTCTTTATCGTCAGTCTTCACCTCACAATACATCTTGCCGAGGAAGCTGCACTTGCAGGTCTGGTGCACTACAGATGGATGTACCCAATTGAGAGGTATTCCTTAACTTTTAGTATGTTTCTATGGGTATTACATCTGTGCATCATACTATTTAGAACAGCAATTTTGATGTTGTACTATTTAAATTAGGTTCCTGCTTACGTTGAAGAAGTATGTTCGAAATAAAAATCGACCAGAGGGAAGCATGACCCAAGGATATCTGGCTGAGGAGTGCTTGTCTTTTTGTGCGATGTACTTGGAAGGCGTGGAGACACGTTTGAACCGTCCAAGCCGAAATGCAGATATATTACGGCCTGACCATGAGGGCGACTTTGACATATTTTGTGCCACCGGCCATTCACTTGGTATACGGGAAGATTATCATCTTGACAACCACGATTGGGAGATTGCACGATCGTATGTTTTAGCCAATTGTGATAAGTCAATGGCATATAGGAGGTGATTAAACTTAAATGTTATAAACTGCAGTTCAATGGCACCAACTTCTGAAACTCTACTGTTGGTTCTACAGAGTGACATTGACTTTATTTTCATCTACAGAAGTTACGTGGAAAATGCTCAAAAAACTCGAGGAAGGCGTGTAACCATGCTAGAAGCAGAGAAAGAAGCTATTAAATCCTTCCCAGATTGGTTCGAAAACCATGTTAGTACGGAATAAGTTAATTCTGTGTGTACTGGTTTCCTATTTAGCTTCCAATTCTTAACTATGCATATGAACCTAGGTGTAAATTGTGTAGGTTAATCAATTGCAACAATCAGGTGATCCAAGTGCAACTGACGACTTGGTGGCGCTTGCTAATGGACCTAGTAAGTGGTGTCGGAGATATAAGACTTTTGTATGTAATGGGTTCAGGTTCAAAGTAAGAGGCACACAATCCAATGGGAACTACCAAAACTATGGTGTTTTCCTACAGTCTGATGTTCCAAGTTATGCTGGCCCACGTGACCGGAACCCTGTTACCAGTTTGGTAGACTACTATGGGGTTCTGACTGATGTATTGAAATCAAGTACCATATGGAACGCACGGTGGTTTTATTCAAGTGCAACTGGTTTAATGGCACTTCCAAAAATACTGGTGAGGGAGTAAAAACAGACAGATATGGCTTTAGATTGGTTAACTTCAATAAGATGTCGTCTACGAGTGACCCCTTCATTCTCGCATCACAAGCACTACAAGTGTTCTATGTACAAGACCCAACAGATATAGAATGACATGTTGCAATCAAAACGAGACCACGCGATTTCTTTGATATGTCCTCAACACATGATGATGATCCGTGCGATGGACAGGATGTGGAACATGCAACTGGTGATAATGATGAGGTTCGAGTTAGAATCGATGTAGACGCCCAAGACTTTGAAGAATGCCTGTAAAAGCATCTAACTTTTGATGAAGGTAATAGTTATAGGAAGTATTGATTCGATGTAGAAGCTCATCCATGTTCTCTCAAATTATATAGTTGAACTGTCTTTCAATCTGACCCTTGTTATGGTATGTTGTTACTTATTGTTTCAGGTCATTCAAAAAACGATGAGGTCTGTTTTGATCAACGATTTGTATTCTGAGATTCATCGACTCAAGCAAGGTTGTTAACTGATTCCAGCGTTGATGTGCTCTCTATCTCTCTCTCCATATAATTTTTTTGTTTGACAGGTTATTTAATTATTCCTTATTGTTACTTTGCTGCAGGCTAAAATGTATGACATGTTTCTTATGTTCATTCAGAGGTATATGCTGCCACAGAGAAGAATGGAATATATATACCACGACATCGTTATGTTAGTGAAGAAGCAGAGAAGAAGGTCTTATTCTTGTCATTGAACTGAATTATGGACTGTTTTTCCTACGTTCACAACTGACTGGTTACTAACTTCATTAACTCTTTATGTACTGTAGGCAATGTCTGAAAAGATAGAGCGGATGAAACTTGATTATGATTCAAAACACAAGGTATCTCCATCAACATTTCATTCCTTTCTTTTTTAATAATATTGACTACAGGGTGAGAACTAATATGAACGTTACATTGGCCTGAGAGTAGAAATTGCTGGAGCTTCAGGAACTTTACAGTTGTGAGCAACTTTTGGCTGTACAATTGAATGCTTAACTTGTGAAAACTGAGGTAATACATTTGTAATAGCGACTTACAGAGTGTCCTTTATTCTTTCTGCTCTCGTTCTGAGATAATTAAACACTTTATACTTCAGAAAAAGCTTGAGGAAACTGGACATGCACTGTATGGTCTTGAGGAGAAGCATTTGAAGCAAATGCGTCCATCAAAGAGCAGGAATTTGTGATAGTTAATCTCCTCAAATCGGGTGAGCAAAGTTGTTTGCTAAAACAACGTGTCGTGTCACCATCTGCATTTTCAGACCATAGATAGATTCTCTCCATTTCATCTTACTTTGAAGTTATACAGTCGACATTCATGATTATTGTACAATAGTTCATGTTAAATGTTTGGCATATATTAACTTTCATGCTGGAAGGTACATTTAAATGACTCTTGCTTACTATTATTGCATTGTTAACTTTGAAAGAAATCACTCGATGGGCGTGCAATTGAGCTAAGAGCAGAGCTAGATAATGCTGCATCAGATGTGTCCAGTTTATTTGCAAAAATTGGTTTGTATTATTATTTTTTTTGTTCTTCTTTGATCTCCCTCAAAACTCTAGGTTATTTATTTTCTGACCATGGATGGTGTTGTACAGCGCAAGGACAAAATTTAAGATGGAAACCGGATACTAGTCCAGAAATTTTAGTCCCAATTAACTCAGCAGCTTGAAGTCTTGTATAAGACTCTGGCAGGGAAGCATAACACAACAGGAGCAACAATTAAAAGATATGGAAGAGGACATGCAGTCCTTTGTATCAACAAAGGCGGAGGTAAGGCCTAGACAAGAAGATGATTGTATTTGCATGCATTCCTGAGATTGAATTGTCAGTCTATATACAACTTCATTTTTTGGCTTAATTTTGAAGGATACTAAAGAACAACGACGAAGATTAGGAAAGCTTAAAAACATGTATGGTTCTGGTCATAAAGCTTTAGATGGTATAGCTGGGGATCTTGAAGGAAATTCACAATCAATGTTTTCTCATCTAAACTCTGAAGTGTCGAACCATTCTTCTGCTCTGGAAGATGTAAGCATTAGTTCAATATATATTTTGTCTTCAGATTTCTTTGTTTTTCTGTCATGATATTTAATTAGCGCAACTGTTGCTGAATACATATAAATCAAACTGGTACACATTAGTAAAAGTGCAAAATACACAGCGTAGTCATACATGATATTGATTCCATAAACCATCCATACAAAAACTTAGATAACATAGCAGTCTATATAGTTACCAAATGCCTAGGTTCAAAATATAAACATCCATATCTTCTGCGGTGGTACAAACTGAGCAGGAATGTTTACATAGAGCAAAAGACTAGAGAATTGTTTTTAAACGTTGACAACTTGAACTGCAATGGACATACGTGCATACTAATACTAGAATATAACATCCATTCCCAGCTAGGTTCAACTCTTCTTACCATAAGCGTCATCGGATGGTGATTTTGCATTCTGAATATCTTTGGGGATGGCTTCCTGTTTTGTTTGACCTATAGCACGATTCATCCAATCACAACGTTCTTGACCTCCCACATATTCGCACGCAGCACACTCCTTAACAGCCTTGTACCTTTTTTGAGGATGACGAGTCCTTGCAGTACTGGTACAATCAGAATCAGAATCGAAGTGTACAGCATTGCAAATCTCAATAAGATCAAATCGGTATGAATCACCGGGGAAAAAAGATGAAATTATTTTCACTGTGTCACCACTGATGGAAGGTTGCTTTCCACTGGTCATTAATTTCTCAGTATCAGCACTGATGCAAGGTTGTTTTCCACGGCTACCATGCTTCACGTAGCCGATTTCGTTGGACCAGGGTGGAACCACGTTCACACCAAAACCTGGAAGATCAGATGGAAAGTGCTCATCTTTTAAGATCACATTTTTCGCTGCCTCATCATAACGAGGACAATAAATACTGATCAAGGGATTGGGTGATGGATGAGGGTAAACGGGCATGTTAGAGCCATGCGAAAAGTCTTTCCATTCACCCCAGGCAGTAGTTGTCTTTGCAGGGGATTCGAACTGCTGGTTGGCACCTGAGTCGAATGTGGGGTTTTGCTCGAACTCGAATTCGACGTGAAAGTTAGCCTGTAGGTAACGACAAAAATCAGGATCTTCATGATTGGCAGTGAGCACAGGGAGAAGGTTTTCTTGGGTAGGAACCGGGGTTGCAGGGTTATTGGTTGGGGCAGGCATCATGGGACCAAGCACTTCATAATCCACCGCAGGAAGAAGGGGTTCAGTCGTGTTACAAAATAACTGTCTGCGAACATTTGGGAATAAATGGGACATTGGTGATTTGGTGTAAATTTGAGATGAAGTTGAAACTGCTGTAAGTTCAACAACCTCTTCAACGTTGATATTTATAAATGAGATTAGAATGGAGGGCAAGGCACTTGTAAGTTCACACCCACTGAGTTGAAAAAATAATTAATTAGGGTGTCAACAATTAAGCCCCGGGATTCTCCTTACAAAAGCAGGGATATTTGACCGCACATGGCATATGCCAATCTCATCAACCATGAATTCCAAATCTGCCACCTCACAGACTGATAAATTATTTAATGGGTTCCTATATTTTTTTATTCGTTAATAGCAACAGCTGGCCATTATGTGTGGCTAGGGGCGAACTCCATCAGTGTATATCAATTAAATAATGGTTTTACTATTGTTAGTAGGCGGGAGGAGTTGCCACTCGACTTAAATGTGTCTGCAAATATTTGAAGTTTGTATTTCAAATACGGAACGTGTCTGGCTTCATAGATATCACTTGACTTGTTTAATTGCATCAAGCTATCAACGCAAAGACGAAAATATCTAGAGGGCACATAGGTTACATTGAAGCCATTTCAGGAGGTATGTACTATTGTTCTCTGCTTACCAGATAATTAATTGAGGTGTTAAATGTAAATGCTTTTGTGTACTGCTGTTCATTGGACGCACTTGTGTTTTGTTTACATGAAATGTAATTTTGAAGGTACTGTGGGTCAACATCAATAACTCAGTTGCATCAATGTTGATTGACGAAGGCATCGAAACTGAACCACCAGCATTCAACCTGATGGAACACAACCACATACATCATTTCCCGATTCCAAATAATGTCGAAGGTAGCGTGGATGAACGTCCACGTATGACTTGTAGAGCACAGGCACCTAGGGGCATAAATAGGCCACATTGGGCACCCAATGGTACGAAGGAGGTGATGCAATTTAATGAGAAAGGGCAGCCGGTAGAGCCTCCTCACACTGTTGCTAGATTTTCTAGGTTTTTAGGAATGCTATCTCAGGAAGCATCATATTTTCCGATTAACGTAGTTGATTGGAGGCATTTCTACAGGGGTTCAAACATGGATCGTGCTTGGCAGAGGATTAAGGTAAATCAACATAAGGATATTGGTTATATGGTTGGTTGGTTTTGCTGTATGGATAGATAGTTATGTCACTGTCAATTAGATTTAAACCTGGAATAAATAAAACCCACAAAATGCCATCACATGGCCTTTTGTTTGCTTACTCAACACACACGTTGAAGCCATAAGTATGCCATCAATACATTACATTAACTGCTGTTATACATGCATAAGTATGTCATCAATACACAAGTTTAACTGCTGTTAGCCATAAGTATGCCATCAATACACAGTATGCCTTCATTCCAAAACTAATTGACCTTAACTACTGTTATCCATACACCAGTTAATACTCGTCATTGGTTATGTCAAATATTCTGCAGGTGGTCAGTTACAAAGTAGAACTAGAATAAATTATGCTTGAATGTGATATATTTGAAATAAGACGCACCAATTACGTCGTAATAGGCACCATATACGATTACAATAGGGTCCACTGCACATAATGCAGCACTAAAAGGCAGCATCCTTGTAGATTGGTGATGTGTAATGAGCCTGCTTTTAACTGTTTCATGTAAGGCTAAAATGTACGATTATAAAAAAAAATTGAAACCTACTGCAGGGGTATTACAAAGTAAATGTTTTGTTTCATATTTCATATATTACGTAATGGGGCATAATTAACAACAACATATATATATCTAAATGGGCAGGGGACTCTTGATTGGACAGATGAAATCACATTAGAATTGGAGCCAAAAATTCGGCGGGTTTGTGAGATGAAGATGAATGATAGATGGAAGGATTACAAGGCAAACCTCAAGAAGGCATACTATACTCCATGCCTGCACTCACCATCAGCGGAAAGGTTCCATTGTCAAGATGGCCGGGTCAACCAAGGGCAATGGAAATTGTTAGTACAACTATGGGACACCGGACATGCTCAGGTACCACACACAGTGATCAAATGTTCTTGCTTGTTTATACACCATATATGGTTGATTTAGTTGGGAAATTATGTGAATGATAAATGTATGGATTGTATGTATTGGAAATTAGGATGAATTATGTTTTCACATAGCCCCACTAATGCATGATACAATTGACATATGTAGAAGCGTGCTACGGCATCTAGAAAGAACAGGAAGGCACTACAAATATATCACACGACTGGAACCAAGTCTTTTGCGCAAATCAGACACGAACATGTAAGGATTTTCCTTCAGTTTTGTGTTATGCTAACTTAAGTACAGTTTAGTGCACATGGAATGAAGGTGCTGGATGAAAACAATCTCATGAAATATCTGGTCTATTGGTTATTTGACATTTTATGTTAACAGGAACAAGTGAATGGAAGCAAACCGGACTGCATTACATTCTTTACACTAACACATACTCGGAAAAATGGGGAACCAGTGGATGCTCGGTCAGCTGCAATAATTGTAAGTATGCCATCAATTAGCAGCTGATACAATGTTGATATTCGATGTAGGTGATATATATGTTTCCGGTTTGTAAGTATGCCATCAAAAATTGTTAGTATGCCATGGTGTCCTATAGGAGGCGATATATATAAAAGGTTTGTGGAATGTGAACAATCAGGTGGTTTGTAATATTTTATACGCAAACTCAGTGAGACAAAGAACATAATGCAGCAACCGGCTGCATTAGTGAATACACTGAAGTAATGAAAGAGATAAGGGTGCATATGAGTTTATTGGTATAATGTTTGTTTGAACAACAGAACAATCACTAATAGAACTAGTATTGTTGAGAAACATGGTTGGAATATATTTGATTTAGAAGGCTATGAAATCGATATAGAGTTCATATGTATATGTGATTAATCTTCCCAACTACTTGCAGGATGAATTCAATACAAAGTTGAAACTGTACGCAGATAGGAATGAGATCATAACTGAACAGGTTTGCCATAATGTGTACGCTGATGTATTGGGGCCTGAGAAATACAACCGTGTAAGAGGATTTGGGACAGGGGTTGTGTGGTCTGACGTGCCGGGCATTAGAACTGAGAAAAGAGGGATTTGTAGAGAAGTTAAAGCAATTACAGTAGCATATGAGGAACAAATAAAAGCTGCTAATATTGAAATTGAGAGACTTAAGATGGAGGCAAGTGAGAGAGAGGAAAGGCAAACGATTGAGCAGGCAAATGTGGTTGCACAATTGAGGAAAGAGCAAACTGATTCAATGGTGGTACATAACAGACGGATGGAGTTGGAAGTGGAGAACATGAAGCGTGAACTGAGGGCTACAATAATGTCCGCGCCGATGAGGGCTGCTGATGCAGGCATTGTGGAACCAAACCGAGTTGATGTGAGTGAAGCTTGTGTGACTAGAACTGAACAAGGGACTAGTTTAGAGATCCAGGCAAGTGGAGAAGTTGAAGATGACGGCTTTGTTGTGCTGCACAATAACGGCACAGCGGATGAGATGGTCTATTGTCCATGCATGGTGAATGTCACTAGGTTCAGTAAATGATAAGCTAATTGTGATCATTCCTGTGATTTTTGCTTGATGTAAATAGTACAAATGCCGTAGGGAAGGCATAGATCCAATGGGGCGGATTTTGTTAGTTCAGTTGCTGTTGGTGGATGTGCATATGTACTGTTGGTTTTATAAAATGTAATCTCCTCACCCTTGGGTAGTTGGATGTGTTGGACAACAAACTTGAATGTAATATGCTTCCTTGGAAAGGGACAAACCTTGTTATTATTCCGTATGGGATATAAAGTGTGGTTGGTTGTCTATGTGATGCCTTTTGCAAATTTAATATAGTTGTGAAGTTTATATTAAGAAGATGAGTTTTAATGTAGTACAAAGAAATGATTTAACAGCCATGTAATACAATTCGAACATAAAGGTCATTTGGAATGCTATAGATTCACACCGTTGTTGGTGCCTATACTTTAAAAGCCACTCATCCTAATAGAGACACATAGGATTGGTGGGTGTATGAGTATGAAAGCCACAAATTTTAGTCTCAAATCTAGCCACCAATAAGAGAGACAATGACATATTTTGCATTTTACAATTAATTATAAAATATAAAAATGGTGTACTATTCACATACCCACCAATGCAATATTGGTGGCCATTGTTACAATGGAGTCCTCTACATAGGCCACACTTCTAGTTTAGTGGGTGATTGGTGGCCATAAAGGTTTGCCACCAATGTGAGTGGCAACACTTGACAATAGCCACCAAATGAAAGGGTGGCTTATAGCCATAATTCTAGTAGTGAATACGTATGCTTTTACCTAGTTCTATAAAGTTGCATGATACTTTAGACAACACTTTATACCATTTTCTTTTTTAGATGTTGACTATTAGTAACACTCTCGAGGAGTGGTCAAGAGAGATTGTATAAAATTAGAAGGGAAAGAAAGGGAAGAGAACATAACTAAAGCTCATCCAATAAGCATAAGAAATTAGAAGGTAAATAAGAATTTCGACCGTTGAAAGGGGAGAGGGGCTCCCCTCTCTTCCCTCCCCACGTCTCATTCCCATTTCTTTGCTCCATTTAGTTTATCTAGTTCTGCATAACCATCTCCACTATAATTCTGAAATACACAAAAAAACTAATTAGCCATGGAAATTTGCCCTACCCTGCCTTGAAAATTAAATCCATTACTTCAAACCCTAGCAGTCTGGTAGGTCTGGTTTCACACCCATAATTTAGGAAAATTAATAAATTTTGGTGAAAATTAAGGTGAAAATTTGGGAGGAGAGATGGCAATGGAAGCTGCTTACAAGCTATTTGTGTTTATTTTATGTATTTTTATTGTTGCAATAACAATTCCGGCAACGGTGACGGCCAACATTGCGGTTTTCGACGAGCACTGGCAAGGTCGAGCTAAAGAGGCGAAGCAGGCCGCCAACAAAGCCTACAATAAAAATCCTGCAGAAGTCACTGGAAGTTTCAATAAGGAAGTCCACAAGTAGGTCCTTTGTCGCACAAGAAACAAGCCTTTTTTAAACCAAAGTCAATGTTGTTTCATCATGTACTACGATTTGCAAAGCGTCTTTATTTTTTGGTTTCGAAATGTTTGTTTACAAGCTTTTGTTTAATGGAAGCAGCACCTTCGATAGCATGAACAATACGCGAAGGAACTTAAAAGAGAAGTACAAGGGTCCATGCGTGGCTACAAACCCTATTGATCGTTGCTGGAGATGTGATCCAAACTGGGAAACAAATCGCAAGAAGCTGGCTGATTGCGCCAAAGGATTTGGGCACAAGACGACAGGAGGCAAGGCTGGAGAGATATATGTGGTGACAGATAACTCCGACAATGACCTGGTGAACCCGAAACCAGGGACACTACGCCACGCTGTGATTCAAACTGGGCCACTCTGGATCATATTCGCTCACGACATGAAGATAAAGCTAAGCGAAGAGCTTATGGTGACGAGTGACAAGACGATTGATGCACGAGGTGCTAATGTGCACATTCAAGACGGTGGCCAAATTACATTACAGTTTGTGAAGAATGTGATCATCCATAACCTCCACATTCACGATAACAAGGCAGGAAATGGTGGCATGATTAGGGACTCGGTGAATCACTATGGACAACGCACACGTAGTGATGGTGATGGTATATCAATGTATGGAGCCTCAAACGTTTGGATAGACCATGTCTCTGCGTCAAATTGCGAGGATGGACTCATTGATGCCATCCAGGGGTCTACAGCCATCACCATATCCAATTGTCACTTCACCAATCATAATGATGTAAAAATCCATCTATTACATTCAAATCGAGACCAATCCTTTGTGAAAAAAATGCATTTTATGGACTAATTTGTGTCGTTTTGATTCATGATGTAGGTGATGTTATTTGGTTCAAGTGATAGCAACTCTCAGGATGAAGTGATGCAGATAACTATTGCTTTCAACCATTTCGGTCAGGGGTTAACTCAGCGTATGCCAAGGTGCCGGTGGGGGTTTTTCCACGTTGTAAACAACGACTACACACATTGGCTTATGTACGCTATTGGTGGCAGCCAACATCCTACCATAATTAGCCAGGGCAACCGCTTCATTGCTCCGTCAAATGAAGCAAGTAAAGAGGTAAAACAGTAGTTGTAGTACTTGTTCTTAAAAAATTACTCACAAGAACTAATTTTCGATGCGGTTCTTGTTGTTATCTAGGTGACTAAGAGGGAATATGCAGCAGAGAACGTGTGGAAATCGTGGAATTGGAGATCGGAGAACGATCTTATGGTGAATGGAGCATTCTTTATTGAATCTGGTAGCCCAATCAGGAATCTCCCAGAGGCGGATATGATCCAGGCAAAGCCTGGGACATTCGTGGCGAAGCTCACACGCTTTGCAGGTCCTCTTAAATGCATTAAAGGGAAGCCATGCTAGAGTAAATGTTGAACAAACATAACAAATATGTATATAAATATATGAATCTCAAACTGAACCCTGTTGAAAACACAGAGGTTTTTGTAGCAGTAGACAGTGAAGAGTAATAAGAAAACACCGTCCTCTTATTAAGTTCGATCGAGGTTGGGGGTAGAAGGGAAAAATATGTGATAGAATTTGGGAAAAATTAACTTGAGGTGTATACACAGAAATGTACATTATGCAATAGATAAATTTTGATTGCAGTTAATTTAATCTGTTCTTTCCAGTCAAGATACAATGATATATTCTGCAATTTCACCTTCTCATTTGCGGTGAAATCCTATTTCCGATCAGTTGACAGTATTGAATTTGAATTTTCTTATTACTTTTGTATCCATAATATATAGTGCGAAAAGAAGACCCGACTCCAAAGGTTATTCGACTTTCAACTTTATGTTTACAAATCAAGTCTGTTTTACGCTCGTCATTGGGGAAATCATCCAAAGAAGCAATCAACGAAGAATTAAATTGTCATCAAAGAATCCTGACTAGGAACTTCGGAACTGCACTGACCTTTTTCGGTAGATAGTCCTTGCGGTATATATATCAGCTTTTAATCTCCAGAGGCACTTCAAGTTTAAGCAACTTGGTGAACTGCATCATTGATCAAAACATGTAAAAGTTTATTGAAGCATCTACTCTCATGCTCAATGCTTGTTTATACACATTAATGCAAATTTGAAAGTAAACACACCTGAGAAATCTTGAGTTCGAGTTCATCCCATTCTAACGATGCATTACTTCCTTCCACAACCCCAGTTCCAGCATAGATCATAGCGCCGAGACCCTAGAATCCAGAAGGGTCAGTGCTACGAGTTCGGCGTGCTAATGAAGACATGCCTATGTAAAAGAGTATAAGCAAACTAATACACTTGGTTTACCTTTTCCACTAATGCTGACCTAATGCCAACCGCAAACTCACTCTCTCCTCCTCCAAACCAACCAACCGGCCCAGCATACATCCCTCGGTCGAATACTTCTGTGTGAATATAAAGAAATCTCAGTCTTCAGGAAAATTTTCTATTTGGGCCAAAACAGCTAGATGAATTGAGGGTATAGAGGCAAAAGGATTATAGGCGTACAGAAAACAAAAACAAATAGTAGTAAGATGGACCTGTTTCCGCAATTAAAAGCCGTGCCTCCTCTGTTGGAAATCCACAAACTGCTGGACTTGGGTGAAGAGAAGACAATATGTCAAACTGAAAGATCGACACAGATAGCTCGTGAAACTTCAATTTGACAAGGACTATGGGGCGGAAATTGAACATATCCTTCAGAAATAAAGCTAGTGGATTGCAGAATACAAGTAAAACAATGCAATGTAGTTACCTCATCATCTTCACTTCTTAACCTGCCAGCCAATTTAGCATATAAATGTTGGACTCGAGGGAATTTACGGATTGCTTTCTTTGGTTCAACTTGGACACTGTCACATACATTCTGCAAAACAGGAAAGTATGTACCGCGATTTTTACTTTCAGTTTACAGATTTCAGTATTTGCACCGATTTATTCCCCATTAAATGAAATCAACAACGAAATTTCAGAAATAAAAGTACCCAAAAGTAAACTTGCCTCTAGTTTTCGTTGTATGCTTTCTCGTACAATGGTAAACTCAAGGTGGTCCTTTGGACTGCAAAGAGAATGTTATTGGCTGTTAACTAGTTGAAACTTATTAAAATTATGGATGTAAGAGAAATTCTCATGGATTCCATGCTCGTTTGACGCTGAGTTTGGATACTTGCAAGACTTCCAAGTAGTGGAATTAAGTATAACATCACGAAAATGAATAAGAAAGGTCGAGTTAAACCTGGAAAGTAACTCGAGTTCTATTTCAAGATCTTCAGGCATGGATTCACCTCTGGCTCGGGTTCCAGCCAGAGCCTCGCTAGTAATGCCTAGCCATTTTCTGTGAAACAGTTGCTCTGGCTATTCACAAGGATCATCAAAATCAAAACTCAAACAAATTTCAAGACGATCATAGAGGATAAAATAAGTTGTAGCGTGTAATTTTTACTTTTCGAGACAATTACCGTGTTTCCAATAAACGCTGGTGCATTTGGCGGCTGAAGACAAAACTGATAAGCATTTTCACCTTCAACCTGAAGAAGTTTAGCTCAGATGTAGCAATCATAACTTTTGATTACTTTACGGAGAAAATTCACCGGTTAATAGCTTGAAGAAGAAAAAAAATACCTGTAAGCACGCTAGCCATGCTATGGGATCAATATCAGTAGCTGTTATTACTCTGCTGCTACGCGCGAGTACCACCTGAATTTCCAACACAAGATGATTCGTTAATGAGGGAGGGAGAGAGAAAGATGAAGCAAAGGGGCATCTCAATACTGAAAACAAGCTTGACACACCGAAAAGCTCTATTAACAGCATTGCGACGCACCTTCGCTTATTTTCTGCTGTTACTTGCGTGTACTATCTGCTGCTAGTACCTTAATAAGTGCCGAGTTGCTTCTTATTTTCTGCAAAGCGCTATTAACAGCAAGATCCCAATACGTCTTGCACGGGATGTTATTATTCCTTAACATTAGTGTCGAAGGAACTTGTCTTCGAAGCTTTAAAACAATGGAAGATATCTGTATATTCACAAGAATTCATATACAAATAAAACATGAATATCTTCGATAAATACTACACAAAGCAGATTTAACTCTGTCAGATTATCTGAACCTGATGCATCGTAGCTTTAAGTGCATCAATTGCATGTCCTAAATTCCACGAAAGCGCATTGTCCCACGCAATGGTTGTTGCTAGCATTGAACCTTCTTCAAGCTCATCAAACTCAACCTGTCATTGAGTATCTAGCAGCAGATGGCATAAATACTTACGAGAATTCAAACACGATTTATGGATTGAAACAACTGCACGAAAGCAAACAATTGTTCTACCTGAGGAATCATAAAATAAAAGTAACCAAATGCCTCCCATTCAGATGATATGTTGGCTCTTGCATCGAAACGGATTGCCCCATAAGCGCGAATAAGTGGACATTCTGTAGAGAGGAACCTTCAGTCAAGAGATGAGAAAATTAGACTTGAGTTTATATATTGGATTTTGAAAATCATTCCCCTTCATAGGGGGGTCGCGCGCTTAATTGTAAGTGGGGCGGGATTCATATCAGCAACGATTTCAACAATATATAAATACATATCAACTATTGATATGTTGTTTATATTGTTGATATGAATATGACAATTGCTATGTTATCGATATGTTGTCCATATGGATCCCGCTCCAGCTACAGTTAGAGAAAAATATAAAGGTTATATGGAACGACACTGAACTTGTCGCAATATATTTTCTTGTTTTACCTCTTTAAGGACTTCCAATGCCTGTACGAGAAGGGATGCACATCCTGAAAGAAAACTGCAGACCCCACGCCGGCAACGCTGACCAACTTGTGTTTTGATTGATTCTGGTCATTTCCATTGGTGTAGTCAAAGGATAGATCAGAAAAATGACCAGTTTGGCATCTGCCGGAGAAGAAACAGCGCGGAAGGAATTGGTCTTGGGCGTAAAGCCAGTCGATTGCTTCAATTTGCTGCTGGATTGGCACCTTAAAACACAATGCAACTTTGTTTTAGCACTACCTTTGTTAAAAACTAGTACATGAGTTAAGATTAATTACTACGTGGCACTAGAACACAGTCACATGGTATAACTAGTCTACGTGCAATGCGTTGTAACATGAAAGAATATTTTAACGATAAGAGATCAAGAGATATTTTGTACATAGTTTTTGTTACTGTAATCTGTATGTCTTTTTGTTTTCCAAACCAAAGGCAATTAGTTATGTCATATGATATCATGTGCATTGTGCTAAGCAGTGCAGGATAAGGAATAGGGATGTAGCCCATGCTGTCCAATGCTACCCAACCACGTGGCAGAATCCCATTGCTCTAAAATCAAAGCTTTTTTGGCCAGCTAGGCAATAACAGATAAGAGAAGAGCATTTTAAACTTACCTGGAGACGTATAATTCCGGAGGAAGACGGAGGCGGGTTTGATTTCAGTTCCGAAATGGCTGAGCTGAGCCGGTCCAGAGCCAATGAAGGTGATGGAACCGCCGGAAACGAGCGCGTTTCAACGGTGCCTAAAGGGAGGTGAGAGTCTCCTTGGCAACCATTCATGGAAAGTGAACACAACTGAGACCTCTGTTCACACGAAGGAGAAGGATATTAGATGACATGTCATACATACGAGAGAACTTATCTACACTGGGATGCCTCCCAAGAAAACAACGGACTGCTAATGCGTCTTAACTTTCTCGCATGGCAGTACGTCGTTGACTTAGGATAACGCTACAGTGACATCCCGTATCAGGGCGCATGTATGAATCTGATGGAAAAAGAAGGAATGAAGTAGGTTTACATGGTGCGAGAAATGAATGGTTTGCCTGCTGGAGACTGTGATGCTGCATTTGGCGGCTGCTTCGGGATCCATGAAACATGGCCGAGCAGCTGCAGCTGCTTGAGCTGTGGCCATGAGAAGGGGGAGGAGAGAGAGAGCTTTGGTCTCAGCTGCCCAATAGGTGATGGAGCTCTCCTCCAATACTTTATGGAGATGTTTGGTGGGAAATGTGACACGTGAACGCAGGTCTCTAATCTAGTCTCGGGACTAGGGAGGATTTTTTCGCGTGACGGTATACGGATGGTACACCACATATCACTAAATAAATGGTAGGATATGTGTGCTAAAAAGTTAATAACTTAAAAAATAAAGTTTCCCACCATTCCTATTAAAACACGTGGTGTACCACTTGTGTTCCGTCACAACTAAAAATTTCTCCAGGACTAGAAAATGTTAGTGCCTTTCGAGTATCTCTTTCGGATTCTCTTTATCAGAATTTGTATCCGTTTATCGTACATTGTACGATCAGTTTTCATTAGTTGTTGTCTATATTTAATTTTAAAATGATTTGTGACCACACAATATAAGATGAATGAACACAATTGATTGATCCTTCAATTATCCACAAAGAGGATCAGGCTAGGATCCTAATCTTTTCTGATATACGATATATAGACTGAAAATAAATACAAATATAATCAATTTTAAAAACTATAAGTGAATTAGAAACTGCAATGTTTTGATGACATATTTACCTAACCCACATTTGTATAGTTATTGACGTCTTAATATTTTCGGGTTTCAATTTTGATGAAAAGTTTGCAACAAAATTCCATTTGTGCATATTTCTTTAAAAATATAGGGGTTTTATTTTAAGAAACATATGATTATTCTTCTTATTCATTTCCATCCAATCAACCCCAATTATTCGTACAATAGAGCGTAGAGAATAGTTGTGCCTCTGAGAATTTTTTATATGACCCATTAACTCGACACAAAACAACACAAAAATAACAAGTTTCAAGTCAATTCGTTAACAATTCAAGTCATTATTGGATCACCCATTAAGTATATGTTAACGAATCAGATCATTGTTTGATCACCTGTTAAGATAACAAGTATGACACATAAAAAACACAAACACGACCAATTTGCAAGGTCTATACATTAGCCGTGGCTATTATTGCACGACCCCTTAGCCTGACGCCAAGCGAGATGATCCATTTACGATTCAGGTCATTATTGGGACACCTGTAAGAACCCGTTAAAATAATGAGTATGATACGAAAACGACACGAACACGAAAAACATGACCCATTTGCCAGGTCTACATAAGACTACAAAATCAGAGGGATTTTTGATCCACCTCATTCAAGTGTCAATGCACAACAAACAACACAGCTATATTCATCTACCAACAAAAAATGACATTCCAACAACACTTTTTGAGGGGAAGAATCCTAACTCGTATGAACTACTCTTCCCCCAAACCAAGTCCACCAATCCGCTGCCGCCTCCTGTCAAAAACAGCTTTGAAAGATTCGCGTTCTGCACGAAGTTGCTCTTGGAATGCTTTCTGCTTCTTCGATTCACCGCTGCTATGGGTGGTAGAGTTCTCTTCTTCGGGTAACGGGTTGGACTTCTGCAGGTGTTGGAAGTAAAAAACTTAATGAGATCACCTTGCTGGATCTACAAAGGAATAGATACAACACATAGATGGTGCATACGCGTATACTACAAGAACTGTTCTGTAAACGAAGGGGGAACCTTGTATCTCAACAACTAGCCCGGCAGAAAAGAAAGTACAATAACAAAGACGAAGCTACATCTAATTTCTATCCGACTCTAGAACACAAAGTTTCTTTTCAGAGTCGAAGGTTTCAACTTTATAATTCATATCACGAAAGGCATAATGTAGTGGTGTTATGATAGCGAAGTAACACTAACCAAGTTGTATCCAGAACCCGGTCCAATCACCAAAGACAAGACATTCGCCTTCTTTGCTGCTGCTATTGAAAACCCAGTATAGCCAACCTGGAGGAAGGAAGAGCAAGGTTGCAACGACTAAGAGATATGTATACATAAACACCACTATAACGTGATACCTTTCTTCTAAAGGTAAGTTAACGATCAATTATTGCACTGAAAGTAACTATAAAAACGAGTCATGATCTAAAATATATATATCAACTAAGCATTTACATCAGCAAATGATAGAACGAGAAAATACGTACCTGGTCACTCCAGCATACAGATTTTGCTTCCTTGCGATAAGCATGAATCAATCCAGAAAGAGCATTAAACTTACCCTTCACACCATCAGCTTTTTCAGTATCATCATCATCTAATATTTCTGACCATTTACTCCTACCTAGTTCTTTCACTTCCTCAGTTCGATGGTCTTCTTCAGCATCGAAGCTCTTTCCACCGTTTGAAGGGCCTAAAGATTAAGATTTAAAAAACCTGATTAACTCAAATCACCCCTCACACAATTACTAATACGAAAGAATTATAAGCCACAAATACCATTTTGAGAATCATCTTCAGCAGGGGGTGCTATGATCTTTTCAGGCTTTCTTTCGTCCAACCCTGGTGAACCATCATTATCAGCATCTTCTGTATCCATGTCCACCTGGTAGATATCATATGAAAAATGGATTCATATCAAACCAACATGAAAATCGATCTGGGTCCAAAATATACAGTAATGATCTCCTAGTCACCAGCAAGCACAGTAACTCACTCACTAGCCATTGGATTAAAATCCAACTGACATTTATCTACCAAAAGAAAAAGTCTATTGGGATTTTGTGACCAGCCATTGGAGTTTAATCAATGATTGGTGGTACAATTCTAAGTTGTATAATGAGTAAGTAATCAAGTCGATACATATCCACAGGGTGTTTCACCCACACAACGTGAATGCACGACAACCACAACGCTGTTGATCATTGACTTCACAGAATGGTCAACATGATCAATACCCTGTGGTAATCTGCTTGGTACACGTATATATACACATTTCTTTTCGCCTTAGCAATTCAGGCATATCTTATACCAGAGAACTCTTGTCCAAATAAAAGATAAGCAAAAGAGTCAAATGTGATTTAACTTACTTCTTGAATGTCACTTTCCTTCAAGTCATCTCCATGGAATAATGACTGTCAAGCCAGCAATACACAATGTCAAACAAAAGCCCGTAAGCAAATATAAATCACATAATCCCAGGTTTGTGTTACTTTCAGTAGCCCTTGTAGTGGTACCTCCCCCTATTAAGTCCTGGATTTGAATCCATAAGGAGTAGTTTCGGACCCCAAATGGGAAGGAGGTGGAGGTGTATAGCTCTCATGGGCCCAAAAGAAAATAGTTTCTTTTAAATTCACAAGTTAATGGCCGTCCTAACTTTCTGGCCAAAAAACTAATGGTCATCCTACAACTTATCAATGAAAAAGCATTAACTCGACCTCCATGTTCAACAGTTTATACCTACAAGTTACAACTGATGTTGCTTTGAATTCCTCCATCCTAACGTAAAGCGAAAGCTAAATTTAAATGACAACAAACCTTGGTGTCCAATTGCAAGTATAGGGATGGAGCTTCTTCCCATTGTCCAGCCATCTTCTGTATGTCATCTTGGGTAAAGCCATGCACATTCCTAGCTGCGCAACCCTGAAATTAACAAAAATATATATGAAAAAAAACCTTTCCAACTTTATGGCTAATGTTACCCTTGCTTTCAAGAAAGAGAATTATCATAAAACACAAATATGATACTCACCGCAGGATCCTTATATGGAGCTTCTAGAATATAAACTTCATACCCCGAACTCTGAAAAGAAAACAACGAACAATGAGTGAAGCAGAAAATAGACAATCCACAACTCAGTATTATATGATCAACCACCATTATTATGACTTTTTGGGCCATAATTCAACCCCCATTGAATATTAGAAAAACAACCAATCATACAAATATTATTAAAAAGGAGGAAAGTTGCTTCCAGATGGAAAATTACACGGAATTTCGTGCATGGTGCCTGGATTGATCAGATTCCTTACATGGGTAGCATACTTACAAAAAAAAGCACCACTAAACTTGATATCCAGACCAAATAAATGAAAACCGAAGTGCTGATACCTAAATCCCACCTTACAACCTAGTACTTAGGTAAGGCACATAAGAAACCCAACCTCTGTAAGTCCAAACTACAGCCACATGTAATTAACCCCATGTCTATACAAAGTCTCCGTATTTGAACATAATCAATTAGATTATAGAGGCCAAAACAATATTGGTTGGAGAACTGGTGCTTGTTTAGACAGGACATCAAAATACCCCATCTACCTACTTAAAGAAAATCTAAAGCTAATACATAAAATCACAAACTACAGCATTGCAGCATTGCTAATCTACAATATTGGCACACTAGTAAACTTCTCGTTAGCTCTCTAATAAAGTGCCTGGGCTATATTGGATAAGGTCTATGAAACATGATGCCACTACCCGGTTTCTCATGAAAATGGTGAGAGCATTACAAAAATAGTTGACACTTACAGAACACATGGCAGAGGTTGTGAGAAAGAGAGAAATGAAGTTATACCTTTGCAATTGCCCAAAACTGAGCAAAATCAGCTATCCGCAGATTGCGGTCATCCACTAAGACGAAGCACACATACCACCAACAAAAGGGTCAATTTCCATTCAAAACTGCATCTGTAGTTAGTTAAAATGAAGGCAGTGCATGGGCACTGCATCATCACTTAATCTACAATCAAACTAGATCATTTTGCTCACTAAATGTACTGGCATGCCAGTACCAGTACGGGTAGAATAACCTCGAATCACTTTTATCATTCTATGCCTCAAGACAACAATTGTTTTTAAGATAATGAAAAATAAGTTTGAAATCCTATCTAAACAACAATTCAGGCAGGTCATTTATGCACCCATGTTTTAGGGGAGACACGTCTCATAGCTGGGCGGGCGCTTACCACCAGCACCAGTGTGAGCTACTGAAATCAAAGTACACACTGCCCAAACATCATGGGACCAAAATACTGTCACCATATTTTACGAAATTCGCAAGTAATTCCATCTGGAAATCTCAGAAATTCCCAAGCCTTTATAAATAGCTAGCAAAGAAGAAAGAAGAGGGGGTCGGGGGTCGGGGGAGTAGAGATATAAAGTTTGATGTTTTCTGCCCTTGGTCAAGAATAAAAAAAAAAGGAAGGCATACCAATTATGAAGGTGAAGACACCCTCGTCAAGGGTCTTCTTAAATGCCTTCAGCATACTTGACCGATAAGCCTGGAGAAAAGACATGATAACATCAACAACGATGCCATTTTTACATGAATGGAAATATGGAAGTCTTTGATCATTCTATCCCTAGGCATGTCAAAATCATAATTGGCTGCAAAAAGAAAAAAAAGAAATTAAGAGGAAAATAAGACACGAGGTAAATAAATAACCGACATCTACCACCCACCCCCTGACCAAAAGAAGCTCCACAAGGATTTAAGACAACTACATACTAAAGTTGTCTATTTGCAATTTGCACACAGAAAGATTAAACTTATCAAAAGTTTAAGTGGTAATTTACTGGAATAACAAATGAAAGTGCCAATATATATATTGATCACTTGAAAGGTAGTGGAATCAAATTCTATAGCAGCCTTTTTATACAACAGTGACCAAGACACAGTCCCAGGGCTAATTTTGCCTGACACGACAGAATTTACATAACACCTCCCAAAAGGCATGAGCTTCGTAAATTTCAATCAAGTAACATAATCGTAAAACTGAAAAAGGCCAAGAATTTCAACATGAGACATTAAAGTCGAACTAAATTTCTTTAAGTTTTGAATATTTTGAACTGTATTACCTCCTCCATTTCAGGTTCATAACAATACTCCATCACCTTCTTCACCACTCGCTTCTTGCCTCTAGCTGAACTTGAAGATTTTGAAACATCAATTTCCTCAACCTTTAGGACAAAAAAAAACATAACACTTCAGTTAAAATTCTCTCAAGTGCCCACAGAACACTAAAGACGGCTCTCAGAAAGTAATAGGAGGCAAAAAAGAGACAAGAAAAAAAAAACCTTTTCTACTTCTGTCATAAAATAATCATCCATGGAATGGACTCGTGGAGCATCACCACCATTGTCAACCTCTAAGTCTCGCAACATCTTTGCTAAGTAGCTCTTCCCACTACCTGATATCAAATACATTGTAAGATTTCCAGAATATGGTCGAAGGTGAAAAACTCTGAAAGTAAGTGGGATGGATGGCGGTTCTGTAGTTTTCAGCTCAATTTCGAAGGGGTAAGTATGAAAATAGCTTTAGACTGCTGATCAAGCACTAAATTAAATATTATCTGCTTCTGTATTTAGACTGGCAGACGACTAGTGGTCCAAAGTTAGCATTTTCGAAGGGACTTAAGGAAAGCAATGGGCACTTCTGAAATGAATAAACACCATCTGCACATATTACAAATACAAACTTTGGTACCTGGAAGGCCTCGTAGGATTATCACAAAATGATCTGGACGAGAGACTCTATGTGGCTGCTTAAATAAGTGTGAGGCATCAATAACCTTTGGCTTATCCAAAGATGACTGCTTTCGTGGAAATGGAAATCCCTCTCCTACATACTGCTTTGACGAGTTTTGATGGGCAGCATGAGATTGCTTCGGAATTACAAAAGGGAAAAAAAAGTTTTCATTAGGAGGCTAGAAGCCTAATTGAAAAATGCAACCCAAACTACAATGCAAGAAAAACCATAAAAGCATCCGAGGAAGCAACTATACCTCCATAATATAGCCAGTAGAAGCATGTGAAAATGGCTTACTATGAAAATAAGGCTGCGCCGGAGAGTGGGCTTCAGGATATGGCGGATAGGCTGAAGTCATCATTGGTGAGGAACCAAAGGAAACTGGAAACAATGAAGACGGCGATTTTGATGGCGGATCCATTGGAAGAGGAGGTGGTGGAGTGGTGGGAAGAGGAGGCTGCCCACTGAATGATCGAGAAGCCCGCAGATGACCTGCATTTTCAGAAACAAATCTACCACTAGCAGGGGACGAAAAGTAGCATCCGTTTTCATTCGTATTCGAAGTGGTGCCTTGTTGAGCAACTCCAGGCAGTTGCTGCCCAAGTGACTGTCTCACAGAATGCTGCTGAATTCCATAGGGCTGTGGTAGCTGATTGGTATGATCATAGTATGGTGCATTCACATGGGAATGCTGTGATTCATTCACAGGCCTAGAATCTTTACTTTCTTCAGCATACCTATTCGTTCCGCTATTCGAGACAGTATTACTATCAGAAACTGATCCCGCCCCACCGTGATCACGAATCAGCTTCAATCTGCGGTCATTATCCGATGAAAGACTCGCATTGTTCGGGTTAAACTCTGTCTTTAAACCCGAACCATCGACCCTCGGCCTTTTAAAGTTCCTATCACCTTCACTAACGTACGCATTGCCACCATATTCATACGGTAGCGGACCTGGTGGCGGACCGTGCGGCGGCGGCGGCGGCGGCGGCGGCGGCGGCGGCGGCGGCGGCGGCGGCGGCGGCGGCGCCAAACCTTCTCTATACTGAAATTTACCATATGTGTCTAAGTCAAAATTAGGGGTTCTCTGCCAGGGCCTGGAATTTTCAAACCCGTTATTCAGATTACCCACGAATGGGCTCTGAGTACCCATAAACGGGTCAAAACCGGGTCTTTGGAAGGGGTGACCCGAATCGTAAGGGAAGATCGGGTTTTGATTGAAGGGCGGATGCGGAGGGCAAAAGGGGAAGTGAGAAACTGAGCAAATCGGGCAGAGGGTACCTGGGATTGGAGGCCTATGCCGCCATTGTTGGGGTTGAGGGTCCATGACGAGCTCTGATTTGAAGATCGTCAGAAAGTGGGGAAATAATTGAAATTAGGGTTTCGGATACTGTGAGGGATGCTAGGGTTTCGAATCAGTCAACGGAGAAGAGAAGAGGAGAAGCATGGCCTGAATATTCCAGAAAAAAAAATAAAGCTGAAAAATTGTTTCGGACTTGCAGTTCAACTGTTGGAGGGAGAGGCAAAGCGGTAAAATTTTGGTAACTTTTACTCTAACAAAAAATCATATTTTTATATTATAAATAAAAATTAATTTTGGTATCATTCACTTTACTGTTTATTTTGTTCTTATAGTTAAAATTTAAAAAAATTCAAATATTTTCCTTAAAATTTTATAAAAACTATTGAAAAATACTTAAAAACTTTGAATTTTAACGATAAAATAAATGGTAAAATGAATACTACCAAGATTAATTTTTTGATATAAAAATATGTTTTTTTTGTTAAAGTAAACAGTACCATAAACTTTTTATTAAAATCCTTCAAAATTTCTGATGCGTCCGCCGCTTTGGTCTCAAACACGTGCGAGGCTTTTTAATGGAAACAACACGTGAGAAGCCACTCCCCATGCACATGGGAAGCCACCAATTTCCCAGATTGAGGAGAGACATTTTTGTTGGAATAATACTTGCTTTCCTTCTTTGGATTCATTCTCACATTTTCAAATAACAACGTATATTTACCGTAGAAGTTTCATAATTTAAAAACTTATTTTTAACTATATTCTTTGAAACTCGATTTTAATTTCATTTTAATTTCTGAAGTTTAAAAGTTTGCTTTATTTAAACTTCTGAAACTTAGATTTTGACTATATTTTACTCCTAAAACTTAAAAGTCATCTCTATAAAATTTGCTCCACATTGACTTAGATCTATTAATTTCTTATGTGAGTTTGATTTGGATGCTTCAGGCTAATCAATTTATTTTTTTTAATTTATTTTAAAATTAATATTCTCTTATTGTTAGATATTAACGTATAATGGCAATTTATAATCAAATTTATTGCACATGCGATGTAGTCTTATTAATTGTTGGGTACCACATATGTTTCTAGAGGCGATTTATAAGTTTCAAGGATAAAAGAAAGTCCACAAGCCAAAGTGGAACAAAGTTTGAGTTTTAATGAGTAAAATAATGAATTTTGAGTTACAGGGCAAAATCATTTGAATTGAGTTCCAGGAACGTAGCTAAAAATAAGTCTACCCGTTCAATGTCTTATATCTATCAAAAGTCATTTGAATTTAAGATCATTTAGTCATTAAAGTATATCAAATAAATCAACGGTATAAGGACCACGTAAAATATTAATCATTAGCCGTCCAAGTAATAAATCAACGGCATGGTGCTCAAGTTAATCTTTTGCCTTGCTTACACTCTTATCACGAATATTGTATTGGTCAGTGGTTGAAGATTCTCCACCGTTGGATTAAATCTGCGGGTGGTCGACCAACATTTTTCTTGCACCCTATACACCAGGAGAACAGGAGAACTTCGTTCGCCTCCTTAACCTCTTGAAATCCCCCATATTCTTCCTGTCTGATTCTTCTTCTTAGTTAATTTGTCAATGGCCGGAAGTAGAAGCAAAGACCCGAAACCCAATTCAGAACCCGACCCAGCTTCCAAAAAAGCCAGGGGATTGACCATTGAAGGTTACCCAATTGAAGGTTTGTCCATTGGCGGCCATGAAACCTGCATAATCTTCCCAACTCTCAACCTTTCCTTTGATATTGGTCGCTGCCCGCAGCGTGCTATTTCGAAGGACTTCCTCTTCATCTCCCACGCCCACATGGATCACATTGTATGTGCTTCCTTCTGCTTGTTTTGCTATTTGGGTTTTGCTAATTACC
The DNA here is from genome assembly GCF_916048215.2 of Malus sylvestris. Classification (NCBI taxonomy): domain Eukaryota; kingdom Viridiplantae; phylum Streptophyta; class Magnoliopsida; order Rosales; family Rosaceae; genus Malus; species Malus sylvestris. Next base: position 31,128,609 of record NC_062265.1, read on the forward strand.
TGTTTTTATTGATGCGTTTTTGTTTTATTTTTTCGACTCGATGGATGATGAGTGATGGATTTTTGGTTTTCCACTGACTTGCTGGTGTTGGGATTTTCTTATATGTACTTGTGATGGTGAAAGATTTTAGCTTTTCTATCGAAAACTTACTTCTTTTAGTCATTGAAGTACTTGAATAATACAAGGTGACATGATTTTGCGCTTCTTCGTTGGGTGTTGTTTTCAATTCGATACAAGTATATATATTGTATCAAGTGTTTGGTAAATGAGAGATTGGTAATGCTGCTAAATGATATACACTGCGTGGTTGTTCGTGGTTGTTTTCGACTATTTTCTGCACAAACACATGATAATTTGAGGGGTTTAATGGAATTTTCAAAGCTTAAACTATCTTAAATGCTGGGTCAAATATAATGGAAATGTTTAAAGAACTAGCATGCGAAAATTCGTGAGCAGAAAGCCGAAGATTTCTGATGGTTACAGGGCATTGTGTTGTTAAATGGTTGAAGAAGGGATATCTTGGTTTTTGCGCTGAGGGGGTGGGTATGGAATCAAATAGAAATTCAGGCAGAGTTCCAAATATCTTGAACTATGCTTAGAACCCAAGAAACGCAAGAAAAGAGAGAAAAGGGTCTAAAAAAAGGTTCATGTTTGCATCATTTGATTTTCCTTATCGTTTATGGATGGACCATTTTTGTTGATTAATGTGATAATATTTGGCCATGGTCAGTGGTACTGCACTTCTACTCATGATTTATATCTATATGATAGGGAGGATTGCCCATGTATGTTGCAACCCGTGGGTTATACAGTATGAAGCCCCCGACGATAATTGTACCAAAGTGTATAAAAGAACTCGTGGAACAACTTTTTGAGGTGCACAGAAAAATGGACCAGTCAGAGCTGAAGCATAACCTTATTGGCTTGGATGTTGGTAATCATTGATTGCTAATAAGATTCATCGATCAGATGACAATTTTTCTTCTTCTGCCTTCTACTTGCAGAATCAATTTCCTGTTTATCTTATGCACTTTATGTTTGCAGGAGAAGAATTCTCTATGAGAAGGGATCTCATCGTAAAAGCCTTTAGGACTTACCATGGAATACCAAGTCAGGTATCCCATTTATTGTATATTTGTAATACTTTCTCGTTCGGAATTCTACTAAGACTTTGAGCAATAGCTTTTGTTGAGATTTATTGAAATACTAACTAGCTATGCATGATATATGACAGGGTTATGTAGTATACTCCGTAAAACAAAAACTTAAGCAGGAGTACCTTGGCCTTTCTGGGAATGAAATTAAAAACTTGAAATCATCAGGTGTTGAGGTGTGTCTTTAAAATCCTAGATCGCTTTTACTTTTTAGTTTCTCCTTTAAAATTGATTGCATTTTTTTCGTGACAACTACCGATTGATTTTCCACTCTTGATTGCATTTCTCTTTTATTTGCAGATTACAAACACTTTTACAGAACCTCAAGTTGCTTTTACAGGAGATACCATGTCGGACTTCATAACTGACAGTAGTAATATTGATGTGCTGAAGGCAAAGATTCTTGTTGTGGAGGTGAATCACTCGCTTAAAGCTCATAGCATGTGTGGGGCTTTTATAAATGGTTAGTGTATAATGTGCTATACTTTTTTCCTGTCTTTCACGCAGAGCACCTTCGTAGATGACTCAGTTAAAGTGGAGCATGCCAGAGACTACGGACACATACATCTATCTGAGGTTCGTCTCCAGAGTAATTAGATTCTTTACTGCCTGCCTTTGTCAATCTATGATTTTCGTTTTATCTATCTAGGCTCCCCCAATGTTTGATCTTGTCATATCTGGACGGCTTTCTTTCAGATAATTAGTCATGCGGAGAAGTTTGAAAACAAAGCAATTCTTCTTATTCACTTTTCCGCTCGATACACAGTACAGGTATGATGGTCAGTTCCGTAGCTGCTCTGTATCTTTGTTAGTGAGCTATTGACATTCATGCTTGTGTTTTACCAGGAAATTGAACAAGCTGTGTCAGCGTTGCCTCCTCCTTTAGCAGGCCGAGTTTTTGCACTTACAGAAGGTATTTGATGGCAAAGCTAGTCAGCTGCTTTGGTCTTTTCATGGCATCAATTTTGTCGACTTAAATGTCTGCACTGAAGACAAGCATATGGCACGAGAAACCTCTGATGCAGGCGGATCTTCAGCATCGTGGACATGATATGCTGACACAAGATCGAGAAATGAGTACGAGAACACATAGTTAGGCAATCCAGCCCTTTCGGGTTTTAATTTGCTTATCGGGTGTTCCTCTTGTATAAATCCCATGTATCTCAGTAGCTTCTCTTCCCCTTATTGATCAAAATTAAAGAGCTGGGCTAGCCGTTGCTGATTTGTAGCCATACTCAAGTTCATTGATCTTATATATTAATTTGAAATTGTTTTAAGGATAAAACAGATGAATCGTGAACATTTGAAATTTAGAACTTTATAGTTACTGCAATTTCTGCAAAAAAAATTATAATTTCACGAAAGCAATTCAGGAAGAAAATAAAACATAGTAATGGAAGCTAGTTCTGCACTCAAACTTCAGCCATCAATTTACCAGCTACACTGGCCACAGAACAGCAGAACCTTGCTTCCAAGGCCACCGAAGCAACCAATTCGTTCATCGATCTCAACTCTTCGTGAAACTCCGGATGCAACACCAATGCAGAGTAATTCTCATCCAGCACCAATCCGATACATTTCACAACATCTTCGAGTTTAGGAACCCAATCACAAGCCTTCAAACCTGATGCTGTTGATGCCTGAGGAAACCTCTCATATTTCTTCAGCCACTTCCCCAAATACCGCAGCAAACTCTTCATCTCCTTCCCACTCAACTTACTAATCGCAGCCGACAACATCACCTCATCGAGGTTCTTCGAAGCCAACAGAAAATGCAGACAGAGTTCTGCCGAAGAGAACCCATCATACGCTACCATGAGCAAAACTGCAGCATCTTTTGCAACTCTTAGTTTCTTGTCGGAGAGACTCTGATCACCCGCTTTCTCAACCGTGGCCAATGCCCGGCTCTCCCATTCCTTCCTCACATCCACAAGGCTAGCATAACCGTCTTTAGGCGGATCCAGAAAGTACTTCAAGATCAGCAGCAACTCCGACGACCTGAGATCAGAAGCATGCTTAACACAAAGACAAACCAACTCGGACCTCCTCTTTTCCACGATTTTCGGAACCAAACGATGATAACAAGAATTGGGGAAAACCCCATTTGCAATCAAAGCACCTACCAAATCCCAAATCTCCAACACCACACAGGCTTCCAAAACCAAACCAGCAACATCCTTGCCCATCAAGTTCCCAACTTTCTCAATCAAAACCCGGGCATACCCATCATTCGACGAATCGACCCCAATCGATTCCCCAACTCTCTTTTTCTCCCAAATGTTCTCGAGAAACGGATTTAGGGTTCCCAAGAACTCAACTTTGGTGAAACTGGTTGGGTTTTTGAGCTTCTTTTGGAGCTTGGTGAAGAACTCCTTTCCCGAATCGATGAGCTCGGAGTCGGTTTGTGAGATTTTCCATCCGGTGAATGGGATTGCAGCTGCCGAGGTATTTGGGTCGTCGAATTTGGGTTTCAAATTGTCAAAAATGGGTTCCGGGTCAAGAACAATGGGGTAATCTGATGGGGCGACTTGGGTTTGGGATTTGGCCGAGGCTCTGGCAATGACTTCGAGCAACGACATGGCCAAAAATCAATAAATTTAAAATTAAGAAAAGCAGACTGCCGTGCGAACCTGAAGAAGCGCGGAGCTTTGGCAAGTGCGGCGGCGGAGGAGGCGGAAAGTGCAGAGATTGGGAAAAAATTACTGGTGCTGACTGCTAAGTTCTTGCTGAGCAGAGAGAGAGGGTTGAGGAAGGGTTTTAGTTCGCGGAGACGAAAGAGGAGTTAGGGTTTTAGCTAATATTGGGCCCATTTTTCATCATTGGGCCTAAAATCCAATGGATCTATACCCATGTTGGGCCTTTATGCCCGTTTTACTTTTTTTTTGGTTGGTCAAAAGTTTTTGTTAATTTTTTTTTATTACAAATAATAGTAAATTTGGAAAGACTTTTTCAATTAATCTATTGTCACAATAAAGCCAGCGATCTAAAGCCTCCCCCTAGTGCCTTCCAGTCTAAGCGCTGAGCTGCTGGTTACCACCACGATTAATTTTGAAGTGTTTAAAATTAAGAAAACACGTAAACTTATCAAGACGCCTACTATACACCAACCTAGACTGCATTGGTCGTGATTCTCACTTTTTTAATAAATTGTAAGAGACTCATGATTGATTTTTTTTTTTTTTTTGAAACTCCTGATTGAATATTTCAACAATTCCCATATGATCCTCAACTAGAATAAAGTATCACTCCCTTTCTCCATGAGGCAGATATCACAGAAAGGAAAGAAGGCAAGAGGAAGAATAACTAACTAGAAGACTTGGAGAAGAAAATCCCCTTCATTTTATTTCTAACCAGAGAAAATGTCGAAATGGTCAGCGGTAGCTGCTATGTCCTACATCAGTGATGTAACTGAACCTACAACTACATGCTTATGAAGGCGCCGCGTTCTTCTCTTCGAGTACTAATGACGCTCTCAGGTAGAAGGTGGAGTTTGCCATTGCTTTGGCACTGGACCAACATCGTAGATGATTTCTCTATGGCAAGACCACACCAGCTTTATTGCTTCTGGGGTCCCAATGCCAGCTCCCCTCGGGTCTCCAGCCGGTCCAAACCTGTCACAAATCATTGTTTGACATGTATAAATGCTCGGAGATATTCTCATGAAGTACTCAAAGTTTTAAGAGATTTTGTACTCACCAGTGATTCTGTGGAGCTCCGGTTGTTCTTGCTCTCAGTCCAGCATAAGTAGTTCCATTTACCGTGTTCCCAATAACTTCCTGCAAATAGACGTTCGGAATAAGGAAAATGGAAACTGGGCAGTTGATTCAGAATCCATCCTTTTAGTTAGAAGTGAACTAATAAGATTTCATGAAACGGCTCCAAGGGCCAGGCGGGTTTCAAAAGTTACGCTCATCAGGTTCATTAGTTTGTATTAACCCCATTCTAAAGCATACGATAACTAATGTTTACAAACTTCTTTAAGCCAGGGTTGTAAACTTGTATGATGTTCATTATGTATTTCAAACGAAGAACAATATGTGATTGTAAAGAGACAAAGGTCAAATCTTGCCTGTAGAAACAGTGGATCGTTTGAAACGACAGCAGCTGTTAAATGTGCATGCATCCTCTCTAGAGCATCCAACACCAGTGGGAGTTGATCGTTCTTATAGTCGGTAACAATCTAGGAGCAAATAAATTAACGTTAGTAGCTGTGAGAATTGTCCCACAGTAGCAATTACCTTCTAGATGTGAAAAAAGTATTAATGGTCCAAATAAAAGATGCACAAGGAAAAAAGAAAAATAGAGAGCTCTCTCTGCTCGCCCCTCAGCCTGGATTCAGTATTCGAGCACAAAATAAGAAGCCCAAATGTTTACTCTCGGTGATCCTCTCAAGCACCAGCCAACTTTCAAGTTGTCTAGGTTTTTAAATCTTTTGAATAATAAAGACCAATGTGCAGTTCTAAGGAAACTCGCAAGTCCTCGCCACACAAACTTTGACAAAACAGTAAATTGAATATGGTAAATAAAGCTCGGTAAATTACAAAAATATGATAGGAAAAGAAAGAACTTTGGCAGCAATCTTTTTCTTTGTTACCTGAAATGGCCCAAAAATTTCTCTTGTTACGAGTTCATAGTTCTTGTCCTTCAGTATTTCTTCAAGTGGAACAAAAATGGCCGTAGGTTCTATAGCACCATATACGGGTGGAATGGAATGATTCGTTAAAGGTTCGCCCCCAAAGAGTACCTTTGAACCTGGTATCTGAAGTAATTTATTCTTGTGTTCTAGCATTGCTTCGGTCGTGAACTGCATCAACAACATAAGCATGTAAAAAGATAGGCTGTTAAGTTGGTACAAAACAGGACAGGTAATGTACGTACTGTAAGGACAGGGCCAATGGTTAAATCTTCTAAATTCCTTCTCTCAGCCAGATCTTTCATTTTGGATAGAAGTGACGTCTTAGACCAGTTCTGCACAAATATATATAAGATCAACGATAACAAAAATGTTGACAGTTTCGTTGAACTTGAAATTTCTCAACAAAGAATTACAGATTCCAGAAGGTTTGAAACTGGAGAGCCTTACCTCATGGATGAAGAGCATCGATTGTGCAGAGCACTTCTGACCACTACATGCATATGCATCCTGATCACAGACCCATGCAACATAGTCTTCCTGCGATATAGAAATGGAAACAGATAAATCAATAACGGACGTGACTCTACAAAGAAAGAGTTGTATACTCTAGAAACATAAAATTGTCGTAAGAAACCTCATGAACGTCAGGCCCTAAAATCTTCCAGTCAAATCCTGCATCTTCCAACTTAACACGACCCTTCAGGTCGCCAGCCAACTTATCTGCCACTCTTGAGCTACCAGTGAAAAGGGTCATTCGTGGATTTCCCTGTTGACACAATAGAAGTAAAATGTTCATTCAATCGACATGTCATAAGTTAGTAGTGTAACCTCTACGAATGCAAATATGTGGATGAGAGCTATGAGCGGTCTCTTCCAGAGATTATTGTACAGTTTCAAAATAATTGATTTGCACATTGAACCAACCTCTAATAGTAGCTTGTTCATTGTCTGCCCATCAGAATTTATGAAGTCAACATCCTCTGTCGGTAGCCCACAGTAATGAAGCAGCCTCATCATTTGCTCCATAACAATGCTTACCTACAAAAAAAAAATGTTTGCTCACCAGTTAAATTATAACAAGAAGAGATCGCAAAGAGAAAAATGTATCTAAAAGCTACCTATAAGGGGTTTCAAATAGATCAAACAATTGATTTAGACTCAGAAAGTTAGCCTAGCATACCTTACTATCAACTTTGAGGACTGGTTTGTTACCCATATAAAGTGCACCCATCAACTGAAGTACAGGAATTTCTAGTGGAAAATTAAAGGGGGTAATGATTGCAACCTGAAAAGAGAGTCGTTTATCATATCCAATTATGAAAATAACAAAATTTGTTCTAAGAGCTTAAGGTTTTGGGGGTACAAACAAAAAACCAAGTATGTTCAGAGATGATGCTTACAGGACCATAAGGCCAACGGAAACCATGACTTTGCTGTCCAAGATGATTTCCAGGCACCCCAAAAGATCTTGCAAGGAAGCGGACCTGCCACATATGTGTTAATCAAGACAGTAACGAAATTTGAAAGAGGATTTTATGTCAATTTGATTACAGCAGTGGCATTGTACTGTGCTTAAACCGAGAGTATATAAATGAAATGTTATTCTATGCCTATACCATGTGGGACAAGGTATACGAGTACAGTAACATTTCATATATACACTGAAAACATAAAGGTCAACTGCACTGAATGTACCTGATCGCTGGAGAAATTCTCAAGAAATTTTTGAGTGACATAAACTTCACCAGAAGCCTGCTGGTAACTCTTTGGAGCAACCCTTTGTATTAATCTTGTGAAGAAATCAGAAACCTGACAGCCATACAATCATAAAATTATTAACGAAACTACCATATATGTCAGAAGGTTGAACTGCATAAGTCTCAATTCAAATACAGGAAAAAGGTAAAAAACAAGAACACTGTCTGCTGTACAATTGTTACCTTCGGCAAGGAAAGCATGTGACCTGCCTTTGCAGATATGTCCCCAAGCATAAGATACCTGCAAAAAATGGTCTACAGGTTTCATTTTGTTTTCAAAATTTAAAGAATATCACAGTCAAACTCTTCAAAACAGAGAACTTGATGAAATTATATGACATGATATGCTATCTATTTGAGAAATCTAAGGAAACACAAGATGCCTAAAAATGAATGAGAATAAAGAACAAGAATGATAATAAACACAAACCTCTCTGGTGCTTTGAATGGATTGTGAAGACCATGTTTGGGGCACTTGGACAAGCTCTCCACAAACGGCTGCAGTACCAGTTCAACAATTCAAAAAAAATAGTTGCGGTCATACACAGCGAAAAGGATACTTGTACACTGCAATATGCAGGCATACCTGTATTCCTGTTTCATCAACTTCGCAAACTCTAATGAATGGCTCCCCATTTAAAGGATCCAAAATTGTGTTCCATCTATTAGTGTTCTTCCATTTACCCTGCACTGAAAAAATACGACATTTCTTTTTTAATAGATTTCAATCCTTAATTTTTTTTGTTCCCAGTCGGTTTAAATGAGAGGTCCACACACCATTGTATTAAAAGTTAACAAAGAAAATACTAACAAAAAAGTTGATGCAAAGAAATTGTTCAAGTTTTTAGTCTTCAGTTATAACTCCAAGACATTGCTGTTCTGAGTGCAGAGCACTTTTCATGAGAACCAATTTCTGCTGCCAAATGACACATACTGCTAAAATGTGTGAACATACCCAAGTTGAGAACTTCAGCAGGCTGTGAACCCGATATCTCTTCCACTTCAACGGTTGCAAAGGGTACCCCATGAATAGATCTGCCATAAAATGGGGAAACCGAAACCGTAAAGATTATCGCTAGAAAAGCCATTACAAGTAAGACATACAAAAATTGTCAAATTCTTCAATTATACGGCAGGAATATGGCGGCCTAAAACCAATCCCCCAGCATTTTTGTTCAATCATAACAAATGCTACAACAGAAACATCATCAGATACAGATATTCCACTCTTATCTACGACAATTACACAAATTTACAGGTACGGTATGTCTTGAATTAAAAGCCAAATGCATTACATTTCCAGAGGTGGATGCGATGGGAACATCGATCCAATTAAAATCAAAACAAAGACGAAAATTTTAATAACTGCAGACCAAAACAAACCATCCACGATTAAAAAAAACCCACATCTTTCCAGTTATCCGAGTCTACAAAAATCATCGGCATCGATCAATCAGCCTAAACAAATCAAGTCTATCATCATCCATAAACAAATCAAAACATTCGATCATACAGAGCAAAAGATAGCGACTTTTTTGAACCACAAAGGCAGATTTCAACAAAACAAGAAAACCCAAAATCCAAAGTTGCATATAATCCTCAAAGCAAGACAAACCCAAATATTTTTTAAACATTTACAACAAAACCCAGGAAGCGAAATCCAGTAATTCATCCAGGAAACAGAGAATCACACCTGGAGATATTGAGTGAAGTGAACCAGCTCAAGGCCGTTTGCGGGGCTCTGGCTCTGAGTTGCCTTGAAACCAGAATCCTGTTCATGGTGGCGGATGCAGAAGTAAACGAAATTTGATTTCTTGGGTCCTCTCTGTAACTGTAAATATAAATGGATAAGCCGCAGGTCGAGCTGAAGCTGTCACTGACTCGCTCTCACGCCGCAGTCTTTGCATTTTCTGTTCCTGGATTTATGACTGCAATCTGTTACTGACTGCTGCCACCTGCCACTTCAGTTTTACACCGGATCCTTGCGAGACGACATCCATAAGTAAATCGTGTCTGTTTATTTTATATTACGTTAATCAAAATTATTTTATTTAAAAATAAACATGAATAATATTTGATAAAAACTGACCATATAATGTACAATCGTATCCGTTCATTTTATATTATGTTAACCAAAATTATTTTATTTAAAAATAAACATGAATAGTATTTGATAAAAACTGACCACATAATGTATGATAAATGAACACGATTCACGGATCACTAAGATCCTCACCAAAAAAATCCGGAAAGGATTCTGTTGGGTTTTTCATGTCCCAATAGCACAAAATCGTAATTTTGAAATTCTAGGTTATGGGGAAGGACTAGCATGTGGAGCATACCAAATATTTACAGTGGACACTCATGGTCTGATCGTCATCAAGCATTCACAGGAAATTGCAGTGCCAGTGGGCACGAAGTTTGATTGGTTTAGCACTTTTTGGGCTTGATTTTGGGCTCTGAACTGTTATTATGGGCTGGCCCATCCTCTATTGTTTAGTCTTTTAACTGTGAGACCATATTGGGAACTAGGCCCATAGTGTTTTTTTATTTTTTGTTCGGTCTGTCTTTTGTCTTTCTTCTCCTATTTTTTGTGTCCGTAACCAGTGTTCGATAAAATACCTAACTCAAAAGGGCACGACAGAAATCGACACTACATGGGCATGACTCGGCAAATACTCACTAGAAACTCAACGAAATATTCCAATGAAGTTTTTTTGGCCAAATTATGACCACATTGTTATAAAATTCTGACTCTGTCTTAGGGATAATCTATTAGATCCCACATCCACACTAAACGAGCCTCAACAGCAAAATAATTAAATTAGAAATATCGATCAGACTACCCAATAAAAGTAAGGGCATCAACAACAAAGTTCACCTTGCGAAAAAAAAAAAAAGTGATAAAAGCGACGTGCCATCTTTTAAATATTCAAAACCAAAGTTCGAAGAGACCAAAGGGTAGAGCAAGCACCATTAATAGCATCAATGCCAATTTATATCCATGTTTTGAAAGCCTTTCGAAATAGTAGGCTTTGAGCCCATCAGTCAATGCCTGACCTTCAACATTCAATATATTCGAGAACTCAACTAGGCTGTTGTTTAGTTTTTGTCATTTTTATCGTGTTTTTGGGCATTTGATATTCCCTGCAAGTATAAAAATTGTGAGACTAAAACACAGTTACGTGGTATAATATGTTAGAATAATATGATATAAGTGCATGTGTTACGTGGTATAATCATATCATATGTTAGAATAATATGATATAAATGCATGTTCACTCATATTCTAGCAAGTGTATTTGTTATATTATGTAGTTCTCATATAACACAATATGTTTTTTGCCAACCAGTATTAGTTGAGTTGATAAGGATCGTTTTCTTTACTAGACCAAGGTTTAGATTCGAGTTTTACTGCTGACAATCTATCTTGATGGACGACCTGTAAAAATCATAAAAGGAATTAAGACTGCCTTGGTAAGTCCTCAAGAGACTTGTAATATGTCTGATCCTGGGATGGGGTAGCTTCCCCTCTCCCTAAACTTTTTACAAACACAAAATATGTTTTCCTCTATTAATTAAAAAGAAAAACAATTTGGTCCGTGGAATGTATTTGTGTACCTAGGCTTTTCATTTTGTACTAATTATGAAGTGACTATTCATGTTCCATAGAAGGTTCTTTTAGACTTGCGAGTCATCAGAAGAAGGTTCAAGCCATGGTCAATGGTCTGCAGTCACCTCTGTCGACGGTCTTAGCATTTTTCCTCATTGGTTCCATTTAAGGCTTTTCTTCTTATATTTGGTGACGGCTTCTAGACGTACCATAGTCATGTAAAGTTTGAATGTGCCCATCAACGGATTAATAGTACAAGCGCTAAGAAATTAAGCGTGAATCGCTCACGTCAAGAAATAAAGAGTTGAGCTGTTTTTTATATATTATCAAATGATTTTATAGTAGAATATTAACTCTCTCTATAGTCTCATAGAACGTTAATTAACGTGTTGAGTTCAATGACTCACATCACCGAATATGTATTATCCATGTGTTAGTCTCAAAAGACTTCACATAAAAGCAGAAGTGTTGAGAATGTAAATCTCATATATATTTGAAAGGTAAGGAACCTTGCACTTCCTTCAAACTGTATGGATGATCGATCTTGAAGAGAAAATGTTATCAGCGAGACATGTTTATTCTTCAAGTCTCGGATGTTCGATCAACCCCTTGAACATTTTTTATTGAAACGTTTTTTATCCACGCAGAAAGAAATAGTTCTTAAAATATTGGATCGATGGGTCTTGCGTAAATATGTATAATGAGTCCGGATTGTCGGATGAGGAGGATTAGGTGAAAGGAGCCTAGAGATGATCCCTTTCCTGTATGATGTTCATATTGAAAAATGATGGTGCTATCCACACACCCTTTTACCTTCCACGTGCCTTTTTTAATTTTTCGACCGTTGAATCAAATAAATTGAAGAATAACAAAAAATTGAAAACGGAGACACCCATTGACATTTGAGAGCTTATACCAACTACTTCTATATCCTTTTTTTTTTTTTTCTTGCTAGATTCCACTTTAAACAATACAATATCTAGTGGGAAGCTCTTTAACAATTGACTCTAATAGAAAACATAATACATAATTAAGATCCATAAACATATATAAGCATGCATTATTATTTAGTTATTTGGTTGGTTGGTTCATGTACTCATATCTCAGTCATCTAAATAATTTGTTGACTAATTAGAATCTTTAATTATCCGAAAACGAGTAAAATCAACCATGATTAATTAAATAACACATAAAGCTTGTTAATTTAGTTTGAAGGCAATAATAATCTGCATGATTAATAACATGATTAGCATGAACAGTACCGCTATAATCTTACGATTTAATCTTTGCCTATTCTCTCCGGGTTTCCTCGATCTATAATCTTTACCGATTAATTGAATAATATTTTTCATGAAGATCATAAGGTAAAATTATTTATTAATGAGGATCAATTCAAGTTATCTGAACAGATTGAAAGTTACTTAAGTGTTTTTTTTTGGTCAAATGATATATTTTTGTTAGATTAGTTACCGACAAGGTTCGAACCCACGCAATCATGCAGTAGCTCAACTCATTTTCACCATTAATGGCCACTTGCAAAGTTACTTAAGTACTTTCTCCAAGCTTTTAAACCCTAATAATTCTTCACAGTGTTAAAAGAAAGGCTTCTTATATTAAAACCTCCCACATCGTTGAATACACCCCATATTTGCTTTTTCAATTAAAATTTACCTTAATACACCCCCACATACTTTTCCATAAACACCCTCACACTTCACACTCTCAACATAAACCTTACATTTTCTCCATTCACCCCACTTTTCTTCATACAGCCCACACTCTTCACAATGATTTCATTCCTCTTTTTTTTTTTTTTTTGTATGTGCTATGTACCGTTTGATACAAAATCATTCATGTCATACAAGTATTTTCTTAGTGCTACAGAGGATTCAAATAGAGGAAAGTAGAAGCTGCTTGGGGAACCTTACAAAAGTGAAAGGGTAGAAGTTTCGACACGATAGAGAGGGTTAAAAGCATAGATGGTGAGAGCAATCCGTTTGAATTTTTTTCCTTAACCTTTTTCCATCTAATAAACATTGATCTGCGCGAGGGGGTGTATATCAAAAATGATAACTTAGGAAATAAGATGATGATGTGAGGAGCTTAGGCTCTCTATGTCCATTTGGTAGTTAAATTCGGCAATATAAAGTATTGGCCTTGGCTGAGATGCACACTAAATGATATTTTATGCATCACATATCATACTCAAACACCATGCTGTAAATGCAAAAAATTGTCTCTTAAAGGCACAAATGCAATTTAGTATTATTTGACCATTAGATTATTTTTAGAACACGGCTTTTGTGAAACAGCATCACCATTATCTTCTTTACAAAAGAAGGGGAGGACTATAATCTGACACCAATGAAGTTTAACCTTCATCCACTTGTGACAATACATTTTGAATAAGGTGAAGCTTCCGAAACGTCAATTTCATGTTCCGTTCGTCAAAAATAATTTTTCTCAATCAACGTGTTTGTAGTTTCATCGGTTAGGCTTTTGTTCTACAATGGAGAGTGAGAGTGGTTTAGAGAGTGAAGAAGATAAATAGTCTTGTGATATACATGTTAAAAGTGATTTGGGGTGTATTTAGTATTTTTAATTTTTTTTTAAACCTTATACAGTTGAAATTGTCATTGCATAATAGAGTATACAAATAATTTAATATTAAATTTTAATGTGGGGGTGTATTCAACATTATGTGGGATGCTAATATAAAAAACCTAAAAGAAATCTTAAGCTTGAATCCAACATACACGAAAAAAGTAATATGCAATTGCATGATAAACTCACCTTTAATTAGGGTTTCAATTAATAATGATTTGAAATGCGCGTAAAACAGAAACCCAAATCCCAAGTAATACTTTGATCACAAAAGTTGACCCTGCTTATATAATAATCCACTAGTATTTGTCTTAATATACAGCCAAGAATCTAGCAGAAGTTTCAAAGTGAGAGCGCATTGGTCACCAAAACGAACAAAAAATTGCGAAGACTTATTGAATATGAATTCTCGATGCATATATATATAAATATATGACTGTAATTGAGTTGTCTTGAATTAATTATGTATTATCTAATGGAAACTTAATAGCCTGAAATACATATTAAAAATTTTAAATGAAACCACATTTAAATTAAAATAATGCTTATCCCGGATCAAATTAGAAGCGTGAATAAAGTATAGAGGCCATTGACGTATTGGGATGTTAATATTCTAAACTAAACTAGCTACAGCAGGTAATTGAAAGCTAAGTTAACTCAAATATATACATACATATATATATATATATCGATATGATGTTTATTAATATATATGCATGACCAATTCTAAAGTAGGGAAGATCATCGGTACCATTCATGTATAGAGACCAGAGGTGGATGCACATTGGGACCTAGATGATTCCAAGACCATCCAAAGTTCAGAAAATATACATGCGAAGGTCTTTCGAAGACCCTCTTAATGCTTTGTACGGGTCCCTTTATACCAAGTGTTTGATGTAATACTTATTAATGCATATCTCTACAAGTTGCATGAATAACACTCGACAAATTCTCTTGATATATTGATGATCAAGTGTTCGACAAAAAGCCTAAGTGAATAAACAGATTTTTTTTTGTGCACTTCGCGCTCTGTTTATAGTTCTATCTAAAAACTTGGACCATTAAAGGCGGTCTAACCAATCTAATTGAAAATTAAGCGTGATTCTTGTGGTATTATCAAGAGTTTCATAACTTAATTAGTAACAAATCAGGTTTAAATATATATATATATAGGTAATAATAAGGAGATTGGATTTTTTTAAATAAATTTTCAAACCAAAGATGTTGTGGAAGTGTTGACCCTAAAAACTACCAAGCATACGTGGCGCACAAGCCGAGTAATTAATAAGCTAACTACGTCTTTCGGTTGTGTACGGGGCGTGCCAACTCGACTGCCAAGCTGGGCCGGTGAGTAAAATGAGTTGATGTTGCATTGAGCGCGCTGCTGACTTCTTGATCTTACGACTGCGGCCGAGAAAAGAACACGTCTCCGCCTTCGGGTTCTAGAGCCTGAAGACAAGGCTACTTGTTCTGCGAAGTTCACAAATTGTCGGCGCCGGATTTGATCACAGTGATTATATTCGTAAGAGTATAAGCACGCCGAATCGACACCAAAGTATAGGGGCACAAATACTCAAAACAGATACATGTCTTGATGGTAAATGTGGTTCGGCCGTCAGAATGCCGAACTTTAAAACCTACTTGTGAGTATCCAATCATAAGACAGCTCGGCGTTCAATGTGCCAAACCCTAGTAACACCTCACTTTACCGAGAAGACTGATAAGATGACCTCTGCCAATAAGGATCTGAAAATCCTTCTCGACTGAGACTTGGATAAATAACCAGTCAACCTTATTGCAGTGTTGTTTATCCAAACTGAAGGTGCTTCACGGTCGGCTGATTCTACGGCAACAGTGCTGTTTATCCAAACTAAAGATGTTCGCCGGTTGCCTCCAAAGTACTGTTTATCCAAACTAAAGGTACGTCAGCGGAAAAAGAAAGTAAAAATCTCAAAGTTGTTGAAAGGTTTCGAGTAGAGCGAGAGTTTGCGCAGGGCAGTTTGTGTGTTGAATTGGATGGGGCCTTTATCGATGTTCTTCCTCCTCTATTTATAGTAGCCAACTTGCATTGAATCACAATCATTCTCATATTAGAACTCCTTTCCCCGATCCAACCTTATCTCGATTAGTCCTACTCCTACTAGGACTTTGAACTCCACTCGTTCTCCACTCGTTATCAGGCCGCATTCAATCTCGAACTCCAACATCCTTATCCTATCGAAACTCCTTCTCGTAATAGGACTCACCCACATCCCCCGGATTCCTAATGGGATACGGCCAACCTTGACTTCGCGGCCCATGAGCCGGATAACCACCCGACGACTCCTAAGCACGTCCTCTGGGCCGAGAACAATTCTAAACTCGGTCCAAACTAATATTTTTGGGCCCAAACAGGAAGAGAGAAAAACTTAAACACAATACTTATTGTGGAAGAGAAAAACTTGAACACAATACTTCAAATGTTAAAATAAATGTCTTTATCTCAAACAAGTTTCACTTGGATCAAATGCATACATTAAACTCTCATCCTGATCGACTCGAAGTAATATTTAAACATATCAAGTTTTATTATCTCCTTTGACAAAAAAAAAAAAAAGTTGTATTATCTCCAAAGTCGGTACGAAGAGATAGATAAACAGCTTGGTTTAAGGCCAAAACAAATTATTAGACGTCAACGTTCTTGATCCCAAGGTTATTTTATACGTACCGAGATAGATATATATACCACATGTAATATATTTAGATATAAGGGCTCCTCATGCCCGAGTCTTGCGCTTACAAGTGGACTGCTTGTATTTTGACATGGAATATTTAATTTGGGCACAAGTTGGGTTGAAGAGCCATCATGTCATGCTTGATATTGCTTTGCTTAGTAATTTAATGGGTTTCAACTTTCAACGGATTAGCTAATAGAAAATATAATATATTTTTCCTTCTTTTCATTTTTTGTCAAAAAAAAAAAATCCCATAATTTGTCAAAGTTTTGAAACACCAAATTTTCCATTTTATTTACTAATTTTTAAATTAGTAGCATGATTTGTCAAATGACAATGCACCGAAAACGTAATCTTTGTTTCATTTAGTCGTTTGAAAATTGTGCACAAACATTGACTCATCTAAGGTATAGACATAGTCACATATGGTAGTATAAGGTAGGAGTACTAAAATATGAGATTGTTATAGGCAAACGTTAGAATCAAACTACTGTCATATATTTACGTTTATGAAAATTATTCAACATATATAGCGCGGTATACCTTGGAGAGCTACACCTAATTCCAATACCAATTCCAACATGAACTAATCATGGTATTTACGTTAATAAGGTCAAATTGATGGACAAATGAATCCAAGAAGCAAAATTTCAGAACTGGACCATAATACCTGTCATTAACACGTTGACCTAAATTTTAATTTTTCTCTGTAGATACAGAACCCTAATACCCCACCCCTGAAAATAAATCCCCTGCTAGCCAATTAAGGTTTGACCATGAACCGATGCCCATGTGACTTGCAACGTACGAAACTTCAACGATGCAGAATTGGGAGGGGGACCGAGTTTTGCGGCTTCAAGCCTTCAAACCCTTAGAGTTTCTCACTGGCATGTTATCTCAAACGTTGACGTTGAATTTCTTCTTCATTTTTTTAATATTATAATCAAAGTTTGTAGTATCACTTAGCATTACGATTTAGTAATATTTATCGTGACTTTTAATTAAGAGGTTTTAAGTTTCATTCTTGTCGAATGGACTCGTTGCATGGTTTAAATCAAATCAAGTTTGATATTAAATTATGACTAACTCGTTGTATAGCTTAGTCTAAATCTTTCATCTTTCAATGTAAATATATTGTTGTGGTGTGTGTATTTCTTTTGCTGCAATTGGAGAACGGGCGCAGTTGACATTTCGTGTGCCGTGGTCATATAAACTAAGAGCTTAATTAATAATATTATATAGGCTATCTCATCTAATATATGAGTTTGAATAATTTCTTAAAGGGCTGAGTCAAATTCTACATCCTGTCTATATAAGAAGAGAGATGGAGGAGGCCCCAAGAATATCAAATTAGCCAAATTAAAGAGGGATAGGAAAAGGAGAGAAAACTGAAGAAACCTGCCAAATTAAAGAGGGATAGGAAAAGGAGAGAAAACTGAAGAAAACTATGGAGGCTGCTTTGGGAAAGTCTAATAGCCATGGAGGATCAGAAAGGGAAGAGAAGACAGTAGTTCTTGAATCTAGTAGTATTGCAGATGATCAAGAAGCTGGTTCCAGAGAAGAAATTGTTCTCAAAGTAAGTGAAATTAATAATATTATTGCATCTAAAATTTGTTCCTATTTTCTTTCCAAATCTATCAGAATTCAATAAATTCTTGTATATATATGTTATATATATGGAGATTGAGCTTGTGATTTGAGAGAATTAATTTATGCAATTTTTTAAGGATTACAAGCTATATTTTGATCTTATATTTCGTAACAAAATTAAAGGAAAATATTTTAGTATGAGTGTGTTCAATAATAAAGGTTTTACATGGACAATATTAATTTGTTATTGATTTTACTTTATGTATGTTGGGTACGTTGAAGGAAATATTACAATTAATTCATATTTTGCTAAAAAGTTAAGTTAAAAGGATCAATTTATCATGAACTTTATGTAGGTGTAATTAACAATTAATTATTTTATTAATATGAACTTCTATGGATAAAATTACTATGTTACAGGTTGGAAATGGAAGGCCATGCCAGGAGAATAATGAAGTGAAATCATCTTCACCTAAACAAAAAGATTTGAGTTGCAAGCAGGTAAATCCATCTCATTCACCTAAACAATCAAGAAAATATTATCCCTTTTTTTTTTCTTGCAATCAACCGTATTTTAATGTTAATGAGCACGATTTCTTTTATTATCCTTTTTCTAGTTCTTTTAATTTCAAGTAAATAAAACGTAGATAAATTTCTCTCATCATCCATTGGATTTAAATCCATATCTCTCACTGACTTGATTTTTTCTCCCCAAGTTATTGGATTTACATTAATTATATTTGAATTTTCATTATTAGAGGTCCTGAAATTAGGGTACGTACACCATCAATCAACATCTACAATTTGCTTTCGTTATTTAACGAAGATAGTGAAATATTGGAATCGGGCGGTACATAAACCATAACTATTTTGCCAATCTAGTGGTTTGAAGTCAGAGAAGTTGTATGACAGATTTAGTGGCTGCCTAGAGTTGTATGCTTTTGTTTTAAGTATAAAATTAACCTTTGATTAAGATTAGGAATGATCACGTAATAAGAACCAAGCAACGGTGCAGTTATTAGGGTTAGCCTAGTGCTGGCTATATTCAAAGTTTGAAACTCTCCAATTTAACGGAGAAAAAATAAAGAACTAAACAACGGTGTTCGGTTGACCATTACTGACTCTTATAATTTAACATGCAACTAACACCGTAGGTTTAATTATTCTTCAATCTTTCAATTTAATTTAATTAGTTCTTCACTCGTCAGTGAATTTTGATAACTATGTATGATACTTAATTGAACAGATATCAACCACAAGTAATACAAATTTAAAGGGGTCCTCGGCGGAACCTGATCATTCAGCGGCATCTACTTCACCAAGTATAAAGGAAAAGGTACTTAGAGAGCTAGCCTAGGCTTCCATGCATATGTTCACTTTGTTTATTAGCATATTTATATATAGATAAAGAAAATCAAAGGCTAGAGCACTAATTTTTCTGAATTTATTGACAAACATTTAGGATTGTCAGCTTGAATCTGCAAGAGCCGAAATGGGTGAAGTTCGAGAAGAAAACCAAAGGCTGAAGAAGTACTTAGATCGGATAACGGAGGAGTACCAGACACTTCAAATGCAGTTATATGACATTCAACAAAAAGCAAACAAGTCCAAGGACATTGCAATTCCAAGTACTAATAAGAATTATGATCAAGATGAGGAATCCGAGCTTGTGTCACTCAGCCTCGGATCATTTTCGGGCAAACCTAAATGGAATCAAAAGAATGATAAAAACCCTAGCACTAGTCAAGGGAAAGTAGAAAATGAGTCAGATGGAGAAAGCTTGTCTTTGGGGCTAGACTGCAAATATGAAGCACCTAAATCAAGTGCTACAACTGATCAAGTGCCCTTGGCCAATCCAAGCCCTCGAAGCAGCCTTGAAGAAGTGCCCAAGGAAGAAGCTGGTGAGACTTGGCCACCAAGAAAAGTTCTCAAGACAGTGAGATCAAGTGGTATGGAAGATGAAGTTGTGCAACAGAGCCCAGCCAAGAAAGCTAGGGTTTCAGTGAGAGTTAGATGTGACACCCCAACGGTTAGTTTAATATTTCATATGTATACGTGCATGCAAAAATGAAATTTACTAAAGAATGGGAATGTAGCCATGAGATTGTACTTACCAAGTATAATTTTACTTGGACACAGATGAATGATGGATGCCAATGGAGGAAATATGGGCAAAAAATTGCAAAAGGAAATCCATGTCCTCGTGCTTACTACCGTTGCACCATTGCACCTTCGTGTCCAGTAAGAAAACAGGTAAACACATGCACCTAACTCTGTCGGTGATGACACATCACCTGTCACATGCCATTCACTATATGGTGTCCAGAAACATATTGTATGCTAATTTCTTGATTTGCAATTAATTTAGGTACAAAGATGTGCAGAGGACATGTCCATCTTAATCACCACCTATGAAGGAAATCACAATCACCCACTTCCAATGCCAGCCACAGCAATGGCTTCCACCACCTCTGCAGCCGCTTCCATGCTATTATCCGGTTCATCATCATCAAGCTCCGGCCACTTGAACCCATCAGCTACCGCCACCAGTACTACCGCTGCGCACGATCTTCATGGTTACAATTTCTATCTTTCCGATAACTCAAAATCCAGATTCTACACACCCAACTCTTCACTTTCGTCTTCTCTCCCAACAGTCATCTTAGACCTCACTTCAAAACCTTCATCAACATCCAATTCCATGTCCCATTTCAACAAATTCTCTTCGTCATCAAGTTCTTCCCATCAACTTTACCCTCCCACAAGCCTCAACTTTGGATCAAATTCTGAGTCCAGCACCAACATGTCTTGGAGTAATAATGGGCTCCTTCCCTATGGGACCCACTTACCTCCATACAATATCAGTAACAAGAATCAAAGTGCGCCACTAAGTAGTCTTGGAATCAGGCAGCAGCACATGCAAAACAACATCTACCAAAGCTACATGCAGAAGAATATCAACCCTCACCCTAATCCTCCTCAAGGAGTTCCTCATCAATTTCAACCAGACTCTATTGCAGCTGCCACCAAGGCAATCACATCTGACCCTAGCTTTCAATCCGCCTTAGCCGCCGCGCTCACATCAATCATTGGCAGCAACAGTACTGTTGGGACCACTGGCATTGCTGGAACCCTAGGTCATATTAATCAAGCAGGTGGTGGAGACAGTAGTATCAGTCTGGCTCAGAAATTCAAATGGAATGACCACTTTCCAGGAAGTACTACTACTACTACATCTTCTTCTTCACCATTCCTTCAATCACAGATAGGTAATAACAGTAGTAGTATTGGATGTGCATCAAGCTATTTGAACAAAACAACTCCGCCGAATTCGCAGCCGGGGAGCTTGATGTTTCTGCCACCTTCATTGCCATTTTCAAGTGCCCCCAAGAGTGCATCTACATCTCCTGATGATACTAGAGATCACAAGAGTTTATAGTTTATGAATTGAATAATAAATATTTATTATTTGTAAACATTTAATTAATTCAAACAAGGTAATTAAACTGAGTTTAATTTTTTGTGTATTTTAGTCCGTCTTATTTAAGAAATAGTAGTGGTGATGGTAGGGTTGTAAATTGTATTTAATCCTGGACGTGGAAAGGATTGACGATTTGATTAGCTGACATAAGCTTTTACATTTTTAATTGTGTATTATATTTATTTACGTGCCAAACACATCTCTAACACTTTGGTGTACGTCTTTGATAAAGATGTTTCATATCTCCCAAATGTAAAAATAACCTAGAGTTTGATAGTAAAATTATGTATAAACTTTATTCACCTAGCAAGCAAGAAGGGGTAAGGCCTCCTATATAGAAGGGATCCCCATTTTTTTATAAAAAAAAAAGGGATTAGTTGTTGGGACCACACCCAATCGAACTTTAACGATCCAAACTGTTTATTTTTCAAGTTGCACCTCATAAATCATCATTGCAAAATAGTAGGTCAAAGCTTTTTATAAGAAAAGTAAAAGGCTGGAATCCGAGAAGACTATAAATTGCAAACAAAATAGCTAACAAGTCAGTGTAAGAAAGAGAGTGAGTGGGATAATCAATAGAAAATATCCATTAATTCTGACTCCCTTAGTCAAATCGGAAATATTTGAGACATCTAAGAAATTGACGAACCATTTGTTCTATAAAAAACAATAAAATTTCATCGTGATAATTAGATATGCAAATGGTTTCGAATTGAATTGAATTTTTGTAAGGTGATCTATAAATTGAGACTTGCAAAATAGAATATTCGAATCGTTGAAACTGGATGTGAAATGAGTCCCACAACTAATCCCTATTTTTTTCAAAAATGTGAATCTCTTCCCTTGGGAGGACCTGATATATTACTATATAAAAAAAAATGTATATAAACGCTCTGCATCGCTACAAGAAATGAAGCAGTTGCGAAATGGAAAAGAGGCGATCGAACGACTAAATTAAAACCCAACCAAGCCACCTTAAGTTCTTTGCCTGAATCTGCATCATTTTTCAGCTACCTCGTGAACTTTTAAGGAGACAATAAAGGAGCAAGAGGAGATGATGAAATTTTTAGCTAGCAAATACAATTTGATTATATTTTGTAAAGAGCAAACCATGCATGAATCACGGTTTTGAAAAGGAGCGGTAATGGATTGTTTATATATTTTTGGAAATTTTATTTAAACTCATTTAACCTATTTATACACCCAACTTATTCTTTGCACCCATTTGATTTTTAACTAAACTATTAATATTTCTTTAAACCCAAATTCAATACCTAATATGCCCCCATAAACCCAATTCAATATGAGAGGGGTGGCATTGTGCTTGCTGATGTTTTTTGGGTTTTTGGTGGGGGTTTTAGGGTTCTGCAGTTGGGTTTCGGCATTGGATTTGAAGGGGGATACTGATGGGTGGAAGAGCTGGGCGTTTGTGGTGCAAATTGTGGTGACAATGACTTCTCTCGTGCTGCTGATGCTCTACAATGCCGCTGCAAATACGGTGTTGTATATGTATTGCCGGGCTATGAATGGTGAGCTTACCATGGAAATTGCAAAGGAGTTTGCGAGGGAGTATGTGAGCTTGCCCTTCGACAACGAAAAAGTTCCTCATGTTGTTTCGGTTGCACATGCTTGACGATGAGCTTGAGGTCAGTCAGTCAACTTTGTGATGGCTAGTTCATCGGCGTCGAACTTTATTTGTAAATAGACTTGTAAATACAAATGACGTTGCTTTATTTTCGTGTTTTGATGACTGTGGCCGCAATTAAGCTCTCATCAGATCAGACAATACAAAAGTATATGCATCTCAGTTAAAAGTTCAAAACCAAACTGTTCAGAAAATTTTCTATACATGGCATGCCATCATTGCCATGCCTGGTTCCTTGCCGGCCTCACAAATGAAAGAATTAAAATTAAAATCACAGTTGATGATGATCAAAGCTTTCTTGTGTTAGCCGGGCCGGAGGAAGATGATTGAATGTAGGATAAACAAAGAATGATTGTAGGGTTTAATTATAGTGTTTGGGTTTATTGATAAATTTGAGTTTTATTATTAATTTCATTTTGTACTTAATAGTAATTATACAATAGAGTAAAATAGATAATTAACATTCAAAATTTTAAGTTGGGTGTAAAAAGATGTTGCATGAGTTTAAATAAAATTTCCCATATATTTTTCATACAAAGAATTTCACCTGTATCGACAGTTGGCAATTATATATTGAAAGAGTATTTATCATATATAGTCAAAACTTACCCTCCCATTTCATAAATATCATTGATTATAAAAATGATCAATTATAGCAAAAAAAACACACCTAAATAGACCTAAATGCCCTAAAAATTAAAACCCAATTACAATAGACCTAAAATCCTTGGAGTTCCTGTCGAATCCAACTCATGTAATACATACAAAAGGACTACTGGCTTATTTCTGAAAAATACAAATTTTGATGGGACACTTTGGATGCAGTCCCTAGCTATCAATATTCTTTGATTGAAACATTGTTAGTTTTTAGTTTTTGATTGAGGTCCCTGACATTAATGTAATAATGTAAGTTACTATATTTTTTTAAATTAAAAATTAAAAATTGAAATTTGTAATTGTTTATATTAATGAGATTTTAAATAAAACCCATAATTTATGGGATTAAAAATAATAAAATATAAATTATACTCTCTATTATATTGTGTGTGTGTATATACATATGTATGGGTACATTAACCAAAATTAATAAAAAAATTTATTGTACCAAAACATGGATACATTCTCAAATCAACGAAAAAGAATGTACTCATATAAGTTTAAACATGGATTAAAAAATTTGAATGGCATTTTACACATAACAAATTGATATATTTGAGAATGGGTACATTTAAGATTAAAAATTGAAAAATTATATGAATGGGTACATTTAAGATTAAAAAATTGAGAATCTTTTTATATATAAAAAAAAACTAATAGGTACAAACTTAATTTAATTTAATTTTTTATTATTTTGGAAATGTTTGAATTGAAAATTAATTAGAAGTTTAATAGAGGTGTGAGTATTAAACCCTAAATTAATTACTAATTTTTATATTAAAAAATTATATAATAAACATGTAAATTCATTATCACATTAATGCTAGGGACTTTAATCAAAATTTAAGAACTAATAAGGTGTTACTCAATGAACAGTAAAAACTAGGGACCGGATACTAATTTTTCCAATTTTGATTGCCGGAAAGTAGATTTCGCCGGAGTCGTTTCATCACCATATAAATGTGAAGAACACTAACAATAACACAGTCACTACCTCAAGTTCTTAAATGGAGGATTGAAAGAATTGGGTACTTTGACCCAAATCCCTGTAATGCAAAGAAATTAACCTTTCTTAGATCAATACATGTCTGATAGCATGTGAAGCTTATTCGAACAACAGTTTTCTTCCCAGTGAATCCAACTTTATTGCAGGCCTATTAATTTTTGCATACTTGCTGCTCATTCATTAAGAGGAAAAGCTAGCACACGTTACAGAAAAAAAGGTTTAATGTGGGTATTTGGATCTATTCAAGAGTGATTTTAACGAACTATAAACACATGTCTTTCTATGAATCTCATGCACGTTAGTGTGATTGTTGGATTCATGCACGTTGGTGTGATTTTAACGAATTATAAACACATGTCCTTCTATGAATCTCATGCACGTGTTTTTATCATATATGGCCTATGAAATTTTGTTACAAAAGTTACATTTATGAAAGTTGGGGCTAAAATTTGGCCATATATGATAAAAACTTATATTGAAAAGTATAATCGTTGTTAACGAACTATAAACACGTGTCTTTTTAAGAATCTCATGCACGTTAGTGTGATTGTTGTTTATGTACGAGTGTGATATTTGACAATGAATTGTTAATACTTGTCTTTCTTTACTATGAATGTAGTGCACATCGACGCTCAACTATCGTTCTTGTAATCATATGCGAGTGTAGTTATCATTGATAACAAAATTATTAAAATGTATCTTTTTTCTTTAATAAACCTTACATACATCAATGGTTGACAATTATCTATACAACATTATTATCGTCAAAATTCAAACTCAAAAACTTCACATACAAGAGTAAACGCTATTATCCGCCTCGCAAAGAAATAGAAACCATAAAAATGAAAAAGAAAAAGGTAGAGAAAATATTCCTCCTTCCACTATTTTAGGAGAAAAGCAGATAAAGAAAGAGAAGGCCAACTAGCAGGTGGGGTGGGGACAGTGCTTGATAATTAAATTAAATATTTGGTATAATAAAAGCTAGTACAAAACGAAACTCCTTCCCTCTCTCTCTCTCTCACGGGAGCTCTGAGTTCCTCTCCCCCCAAACCTAATGGCTTCGGCTTCGATCTGATCAAACCCACCTCCAAAACCCTTCCTTGATCACCAGATTCAGCAACCCAATTCGGAGCCTGCTCGGATCGGGACCTCTTGGAGATTCGGAGCTCCAGGTGAGATAGAATTTCCCCCAAATTGTGTTCTATTTTCTGTCGTTTCAATTCGTTTTCCATTTTAATTTGGAATCGTTGATATTTTAGCTATTTGGTCCCCTGTGTATCTGTAATCTGAATAATATGAATTAGGGTTTTACGGTTAGTGTCCAATTAGTGAAGAAAGGATGATTCTTTTTTGTTATTATGCATATTTAAGCTGTAAACATCTGGAAAGCTGCTTAATTGAAGTGAAATTTCCAGTTTTTGAGCTCGATTTCAAGTCTTGATCTTTGAATTTGTTTATATGTAGCACAGCTGAAGCTATCTAAGTCGTAGTTTAAAGTATTTGTTTTGGTAATTATGTGTTTCCGTTGCGCAAATTGAGTTGCCCCAGTATCCTTTGTATGCAATTTGGTGTAGAAAAGTGGTTTTTGATGTTTTGGCAGGCATTGGAAAAAAGATGAAATTGGTTTTCGCTCAATGCATAGTTAATCTTAAAATACGGTTTATTAAATTGGGTTGATGATATATAGGTGGTAGCAAATTAGCGATGTCGACTCCTGCAAGGAAGAGGCTGATGAGAGACTTCAAGAGGCTGCAACAGGACCCGCCTGCAGGGATTAGTGGGGCGCCACAGGATAACAATATAATGTTGTGGAATGCTGTTATATTTGGGTAAGTTAGAAAAATGCAATGCATAAAAGAAATGTACTGTTGTTTTCTCTTCTATTTTGCAACATTAATTTTTCATTTTTCCGGTATGTTTAAGTACGGTTGGATAAGCAATTTCTCATTTCTTGTCTGGTTTGGATTGCAGTCCCGATGATACACCTTGGGATGGAGGTCAGTTAATTCTTGCACTGAAGCTTTTGATTATGTTAATGTGTTTCAGACGTGGGATATTCTATTCTCAGTTTTACATTCAGGAATGAAGACAAACATCCTGTACAGAACTTTACGTTATTCTTTAGTTTAACAGCGTGGAATCACAATTTCTGTTTCTTTTTTTTTTCAGAGTTTAAGCTTTCTTCTTGATGAATTAATTAGAAATTTTCCTCCATTGTTTGTGTAGTTGTGCCATTTTTCTCATTGATGTGACAATGGTATGCATATTTCTGTTAAACAAGCTTAACTATGTTGATGTATACATTAAAGAACTTTACTTGGAGCTATACAGGCACATTTAAGTTGACTCTTCAGTTTACGGAGGATTATCCAAACAAACCACCAACAGTCCGGTTTGTTTCTAGAATGTTTCATCCAAATAGTAAGTTGGAGCACACATATCCTGACATGAGCATTTACTTCGTGTTACTCGTTAAACAATTCTCCTCTGGTTACTAACTTCAATATTCTTTCAAATTTGGTCAGTTTATGCGGATGGAAGTATTTGTTTGGATATTTTACAGAATCAGTGGAGTCCTATATATGACGTGGCAGCTATACTCACGTCCATCCAGGTATGGTTTGATTGTGTGTGTAGCATTGTTATTTCCTGGGTTATATTTATGAATCTACAAAGCAGGTAACCAGGTAATCATGTGAAAAGAAGCATGTATGTATATAGCTTAAGAGATCGTCTTTTGGATGTTAATATTTTGTTTCCGCACCTTAGTGTCTCAAGGAAGAAGGTTATAGTAGTACCCTACATATGTAAACACGGGTGTATACGTTGAGAAGATCCTAACTGTTTGCATTTGTTTATTGCAGTCACTACTATGTGATCCCAACCCAAACTCTCCTGCAAATTCAGAAGCTGCTCGCATGTTTAGCGAGAACAAGCGTGAGTACAACCGAAGAGTGAGGGAAATCGTGGAACAGAGTTGGACAGCAGACTAACCCCGTCAGGGGGGGGGGAGCTTGTAGGACTGCCCGAATTTGTCCGAAGGCGTCTTATGAGTAGCATGGCTGCTGTGAGAATCATTGTGCAAACTTATCTACATTTATGCTGCATTTTCAATGTTTTCATCCCGAATTACGACGCGTAGGATTTGCTTTGTCCTTTTTAAGAATATGTCTTGCCAGTTGACATTGGTGAAGCTCATGTAAAATAGTGTTGTGTATCAATTTGCATTGGTTTGTTATGAACTTGGTTCAGTATTTATCAAAATCTATGGTGAGATGCAAGAAAATTGAATTTCATTGCCGACGTTGGAAATCACTCTAAACCTAAAGGATGTAAAATATAGTGTAAGCAATATTCTACTGATCTAAACTTCTTGAAGGGGATTCAAACTTTAGATGAATAGCTAGATTGGAAGAAAATGTTAAAGTTTCAAAGAGATGGGCCGAAGTCTACCACTAATAGCATCGATACCACCTCACTTTTTCAATAGCATTGATACCGTCTCATGTTTTTTTAATTTTTTTGAACAAACGATATTATCTACACTAAGGGAGAGGGTAGGTTTAGCCTCACAATGGGCTAGCAATAATGTGGTTCAACTTCGTTTTTTGTGAGAATCAAATCTAAGATTTCTCATTTACAAGTGAAGATGAATACCATTAAATTGTAGTACTAAATGACAATACCGCCCCACTTAATCACTCGTGCAATCAATAAGTGTGGGGTTTTATGCAGAAAACTTCAATACGATTAGAAGTGAAACCAATTGATATAAGTTATACCTTTTAACGGCTAAAGTGAGACTTTTTGCTTTATTCAAAAATCTCTTCTACCCAACTACTCTAGTCGATTATCAGTTGTATTTTTTTATGTCGTTGTCTCATTACAAAAAATTTAAGTCTTTATTTTTTCTTCCTACAGTATTGAGTTAGAAGTATTTTATCTTAAGTTTAATATTACAATAATTTGGACTTTCCAAACTTAAGCCCTAAGTTTTACTGTTCACATGGTAAACTTCCCAAACAATTACTCAAAAACTTGATTGAGCGGTCACTCACTGGTACTATATAAAAATAAAGGGCTTCAGGCTCGATCGATCATCATTCAGAACTTTCATTACCTTCATTCACTACCCAACATGTTGGTCGACCTTTCCCACAACCCTCTCCCTCTTCACTTCCCATGGCTCATGCTTCCTGACCACCACCACCACCACCGCGCTCATGACGGCACTGAAGTCTACGAAAACAAACAGCTGAAGTGTTTCTTCAGCCTCTACACCAACCAAACCCACTGTCTCGAACTGCCCGAGGCTTTCGAAAAGACTGTATGTGGCTCGTCATCCGGTTGGCTGATCTTGCGCGACGAAACCACGTCGTCGGTCATCCTCCTCAACCCTCTCAACCGCGCCCAAATCGCTCTCCCAGAGCTCTCCTCCTCTCCGTTTTACGATCAAGACCCTTCACGTGTTCTTCACAAAGCTGTGTTGTCCTCAGACCCTTCTCGCTGTCCATTCGATTACAAAGTGTTGGCGGTTTTCGGAGAGAAGCGAAGGCTCATATGCTACAAAGCGAGGGACAAGACATGGACGATACTACACGATGCAGGGAATAACTATGAAGACATTATTTTGTTTAATGGGGAGGAGTTGCTTGCCGCTACTGACATTGGAAAGCTCGTTTCGTGCGATCTTGATGACGATGGGTGGTTTTCGCTGAGCGTTAATGAAATCGCTCCCCCTTTTACCTTCAAAGGAGGCAAAGTTTATCTTGTCGGCATTGGCGGAGAGCTCGTGATGCTGATAAGGTTTGTGCAGGACAACCCTCGTTACGGCCATGAGACTTATGACTTTGAGGCTTACAGGTATGAACAGTTCGAAAGCGAATGGGAAGCCATCAACGGCTTAGGGGAGTGGACGATTTTCGTGGGGAAAAACCACACTACCGCCATTAAAGCTCAAGATTTCAAGGGCCTGATAAAACCGAACTGCATCTACTTCACTGACGATAGTTTGGACATGGAAGATAGCTTGATGGTTGGCCACGATTCGGGAATCTTTAGCATGGAAGAAGGAAAATTTGAGGCGCTCGGATGTGATTTGAGTGGATTCATGTACGTTTGGCCTCGTCCAGTCTGGTTTATGCCTAACATGGCTTGAAACATGTGTTTCTTTGGATGTTTTTCTCTTTAATGTACAATTACGAATGTCGTTTAGAGCATCAATTCAAAGGCTTGATGTAATTTTCATGTTCTGTTTTATGGATGATTCCACGTTGATTCAATTAGTAATCGAAGAACAAGACGTGATTTTGTAACAACATTTGCTTTTCTTTACTTCATTTATTCTGTATTTTATTTTAACTTTCTTAAAATCGCTTCTTGTTTTCTTTTGAATCGCGACGTTCTCAGTAGCAATTCAATCCATGACATAAATTGTAACATAAATCACATAATTCACAGGTTATACTATACTGCAGAAGATGAAAAAAAGAATCGCAAACGCTTCGGATGAACAGAAATCACAAACTAATGCCTAACCTAAAAAAGTATAAGATTATACCAGAAAATAGTACAGACTTGACCAACAAATACTTTGGTTCAGCACAAGACATCACCAGCAAACTGTATCACAATAACCAAACAAAGCCCGGTTTTAATCCAACGGCAGACGAATACTATTGAGCCTCTGAAACCTTTACACAGGAAATCCCCACAGAGCAAAAAATGAAGACAAACCCAACAAGAACAAGAGATTGACATCGGCATTTTCTGTATGTTTACGCTTCGGTCACATTGATAGCTTCCGTCGAGGGAGCATCCTACGGCAGACAGATTAAGATACGGTCAGTGTTAATCCAGATTAAAGTGTAGTGTAACAAACAAGGCTAACTGAGTACGCGAAACCGTAGTGTAACAAACAATCACCTGATTTTCTTTGTTCTCCTGAAGTGCTTCTTCTGCACGAGTAGGGTTAACTGAGTCTGCGGCAGCGTTGAACTATTAAATAATGCACAACAAAGGCAACAAGGAAAGATGATTACGCATAGGACACACTCGACCACTGACTAACCTTGTTCACAGGCAGTTTGATTCCCCTGCTTCTTCTTCCTGTCCTTTACTTTGTTAGAATCTTGCACACTCGGCTTCTGGGGTTTCTTAACAGTAGATACGCGAGCACCATTGTCACATATGGGTCCTGAATTCGAAGAACTCTTTGCTGAAGGTGCCCTAGTCCTGGCTGCCGGAGTGCTTTTAGGAGCAATCTCCTTCTTGGCTGCGGCCTTCACTGGAGAAACTTGAGCAGCTTCAGTGTTCAATGACTTGGGTTTCAGTTTCCCACTTCCCATTGTAGAAGAGCAGCTCTTGGCATCATCATCAGAAGACCGAGTCCCCTCGTCGAGCACCTGAGAACAGGTTTCAGAGACCTGAGCCTGCTCATTTACTGCAACAGTTTTGCTCTCCAGTAATTCCTTCAGAGGGTCTTCAATGTCACTAAGCTCGTACCGATCAATGTAAGATTTTAGCTCCTGGCGCAGTTGAAGAGACTGACAAAATTTGAAGAAAATAACAACATATTCAGTTCATCTCGCATTCAAATATAAATTAGAGTGGATACGCAGTCAAATGTTCAACCCAAAAGGTGTGAAATGGGAAATGGAAACAATGGGACACACAAGTTGTACCTCACATCCAGCCTCCAAGGCTAGTTTGAAAAACCCGAGTGAAATCGAGTGCTTGGCAGCAGCCTCAGAAAGCTTAATTTGCTGCAGCCAGTAAGATGGTGAGGCCAGAACATTGAACTTCTTCCGGCTTGTCGGTCTAGAGACATCAGAAGAAGCAGGGGATTCACTTCTCACAGACCTCCTTGATCTAGCCTCAGAAATTGGAGTGATGTTGCCACCAAGTTTCGGAGCTGGAGTAGTGGGCGGCTTGGAAGGAACAGAGAGCCTTCTGGTCGGCTTGGCAGGCTTGTCCTTGCCAGAGAGATCAAGAACCCCCACACTTTTACTCATATTTGATGCAGGCCTTCCCCTAAAACAAAGAAACATCCCACATAAACCTCAACCAATTATCGAATCATGTCTAAGCTCAAAACCACTCTGCTTATGCATAGAAAATAAAAAGAAAACTAACGAAAGGTCCATAAAAACTTTAGTTAAAGGTGTAGTGAATACTACCAGGAAAAGGTAAAAATGTGATTTTTCGTTAAAAGTGAACAGTACCAAAAGTGTTTCGTTAAAACTCCGAAAAGTCATAAGGGAATTGGAACAAATCTGTAGCTTAACATTTGTGTAACCCCCAAAACCCGAAAAAACGCAACTCGTAACTCTATTCTTTAGTGACAGAACATATCAGCAATTTAGTCGTTATAGATTGCCAAAGATTGCAAAACACAGAACAAACTCAGCATTGCTCGAGCAGTACCAACAATTCTCCACAACAAAAGTTCAATTCTGTTCCCCTAGATCAATTAACATTTGCTAATATACCATCAAATTGTTCAATTTATGTGAATCGGGACATCTTACACGCCTACAATTTCCCCAAAATTTAATCTTTCACGCACAATTGATCAATTAAATAGCTTTTCTTACTGCCTATTCGAAACACGCAATCGAAACCATCCCAATCACCAGATTCTAATTGCAAGTGAAATCATATAAATCATATAAAACATCAGCCCTATCACATCACCATCATCAAACCATACCTCTTGGTGGCAGAATTGTTAGAGGAGGGTTCAGCGGCCGCCGCCGGCAGCTTCTCCTCCTTCGTTTTAGACCCCGAACGGAGCGCATACCGAAGAAGCTTCCCTGAAACAACCAAAATCCACACCCAGATCTCACACCAATTTTCACAAAATTCACAAACAAACCCACAAAGATTTTGAATTTACCAGATTGGGCGGATTGAGCAGATTGGGGTTCCTCCATCCGATCGAATCGATTTGAATTCTCAAATTCTTCTTCTTTTTTCCTTCACTTCTGTAAGCAACAACGTCTCAGAAACTGGCTTTTATATTCAATTTCCCTCTTTTTATTTTTTCCTTATTTTTTTTGAGTTATTGTTTGGGCGGCAAAGCTGTAGGAATACCCTACACGCGCCTTGATGACAGAATCTCGCGTACTCGCGTTCTGATGCGCGCCTCTCCCCAACATTCTCCACGTGTCGAACCCTCTATGGTCGCACGAGATTTAAGTCAGCGGGACTTTTGTTTTCGCCATTGTCAGCAGCTTTGTTACGCTGGGATGGAGCGGAGGTGATTAGGAACGGATGTCGACACGTGGACGGCTAACGTCAAATGATGATGAATTAAACGGCTGGCGCCGCATGGGGCCCGCGGATATTATAATTTTAGAAGATAAAGTTCGAATTTTGAATTTCAAATCCTGAGCCGTTGAAACCGCTTTTGCGGTTAAGGATTTTGACGAGATGGACGGAGATCGTTTTTTCAACTTTTGCCTTTTGTCTCCCGGTCAAAAAAAAAAAAATAGAAAATGTTGTTTTCTTTGTCGTTTGGGTCGGACTTTGTTTTTTAATGGGCTTGGGTAGCAATGATGGGCGAGCTTCTCCGGCCCATTGGGCCAAACACCAAATAGATGTAATGACGCACATGTCCCGTTGCTCTCACTAAAATATCTCTCTCCATATAACTCATAGCGCGTTTACTAATCCGTAATTAAATTGAGAAGAATTGAATTGAGGAGGAATTGGATTGAGGAGGAATTGAAATGAGGTGGAATCAGAATCAAATTCCTGTTGAAGTTGTTTACTAAAACTGTCCGGAATCGGAATACAATTTCATAAAGTTGTTTACTATTCAGCAGAATCGGAATATAAACCAGTATGATTACTAAAATGCCCTTGTCTCAAATCAAATATTTTATATACTTTTTTTTAATAAAATTTGATATAGTATATAATGGTAAGAAAAAATTAAATTGCTTTTTATTTCATAGACATACTAAAATGATTTTGTTTATTTTTTTATAAATTTAAGTATTGACTTTAATATCTAAATTTTCTCGCTCAAGTTGTAGCTTTTTCTCTTTGGCATATGTATGGGTAGTGCATAATGTGAATGAGC
This sequence comes from Malus sylvestris, assembly GCF_916048215.2. Lineage (NCBI taxonomy): Eukaryota > Viridiplantae > Streptophyta > Magnoliopsida > Rosales > Rosaceae > Malus > Malus sylvestris. Next base: position 31,162,554 of record NC_062265.1, read on the forward strand.
ATAGGATTATGCTTAATTAGCTAGAAGGACATGGGTTGGGTGAAGATAGAAAATGAGCTGGGTGAAGATAGAAAATGAGTTGGGTGAAAAGAAAAATAAGTCTAGGGTTAAAAGGATAATCTTGAAAATAATGAAAGTAAGTGAGGGTATAAAGGGAAAACAATTATCATTCCGATTGCTTGGGCAATCCGGAATCCAAATACCTTATATATGTTGGGAATCCAAATCCTCCAATTTAAGGAATTGGATTCCATTTTTGTGTGGGCCCCACACACTTTTGATTCCTCCCAATTTTAGTAAACATAGGTATAATCCGTAATCGGAATTAAATTCCTTATTCTCATTCCGATTACGGGTCAGTAAACGCACTATCAAGGTGTTATGAAATTTAATACTGTAGACCATGTGTCGCATTAATCGTGATTAATTTCGTTAGATAAGAATATGAAATTCTAGGTTCCAACATATTATCTCATGCCAAATTGTTTTAGGCCTGATTTGGAAGTGTATTTAAAATGATTGAAAACGTTTTTAAGAGAATCTTTTGGGTTCCAAAAGCACTTGAAGTGATTCCTGCAATAATGATAAAGTGTTTTTTTCGAAATTCATGCATTTTTATTAAGGATTGGTTCTAAAATATTTTTTTTACCAAAAATGCTTTTAACTATTTTAAAAGTACATTTAAATAAGCCGTTAATAGTGTAGTGTAATTACTAATTATGTTTGTTAGTTGGATTGACAACTTGGTCCTAACTGTGTACTTGATTTGGTAGGGTATTTACCTTTACCATTGTAGTAGGCTAGCATTCAATTGATGGTACGGTTTTTTACCAAAGATGTAAATGATTTGTCTCATACTACAGTTCAATGTATTTTTTTTAAGTGTGTAACTGAGCAAACAAGTCGTGTTTATCGTGTCCGTGTCGTTTTTGTATTATGTCCGTTATTTTAATGGATTCTTAATAGGTGGCCCAACAATAATCCGATTAGTTAACGGATTATGTCGTTTCGTGTCAAGTTAACATATCATGCTAGAAATTTTCATGTGTAACGTCTAGATTTGACAAAAAATATCTTATCAGGTTCTTAACAGGTAACACAATATAACTCAACTTGTTTACAATTTGACCCAAACCTTTTAACATAAATTGTTTTGTGTGAGTTAATGGTCATGAAAATGTTTTTAATTGTATAATAAACAAAGAAAATAATTTGTCTACACTCTTTCCTTATTTAGTACACCTCTATTAAGAATGTACACATACGAAAAAAAATGACGTGCGGAAACCACTCTCTTAAGATTGTGTCAAATTGAGATTTCTTCTTGGTACAAACCCATCCATTAGTCACAACAAAGAAGTACAACACAAGATAGGTGATAAAAAAAATAGGAAGTGAAAGTGATTTTTGGTATCATTTTTCCAATTTTTATAGTTTTTACTTTCATTTTCTCATTGTTGGTGACCACAACGAAGGGGCTGTTGCCTTTGCCATAAAAGGGCAGACCAAGTTTGATGAACATAACCGATCAAGTCTTCACTCTCTTGACCCGTTTGACCACCTTTGCCTAATCCAACGGCCAAAAACCATTCACGCGCGCACCCGCGCCTCGGGCTCAATTTACAGTTGGGAGGACATAACCGTCATTTCCCTCATGCTTGGGAATACATAAAGACGCTGGCACCCTTGGCTCCGAAGTAACCAACTGCACACTCGGGACTGACAACGCATCTTTATTCCTACCCAACCCAATAATCCCCTACAACCAACAGCACCATAAAATCAGTGTTCTCACCGTTGGATTACAGTACAACTCCAAATCGAACCAATCGGTCAAAACAATCTGACAATCTCCAGTCCAGCTGGGAATTTATGAACGACCCCAAATTTTTTTACCCTACGTCTAACCGCACTGGATTCCAGTTTTTTGCAGTCACCCATTTTTTTGAAATTTAGGTATTTTATTTGGGTCGCATCAGTTCAGGCTGCAGAGTAAAAGCAAAGGTTGAAGCTTTTTCAGTTTTCTTTATATTTGGATTGAATTTTTTTCTGGGTTTTATGCACCATTGCACACTGTCTTACTCACTCATGGTACATTTTTCCTTCTTTGTTCTTTGTTTCTCTGTAAATTTTCAATCTTTTTGCATTCTGTTGCAGAAAGCTCAAATCTTTTTTTCTGGGTTTTGCTAATTTTGGCTGAAAAATTTTGGGTTTCTGTTTTTTTTTAAATTTCTTCAGGAATTGTAGATTTGGGGTTTGGAAGGTCCACATTTGTGAGGTAAGTTTCAGATCTGGTTTAGCTCTGCCCAGTATGATTAGCAGGTTAATTAAGCTGTAAGATCTTGTGGGTTGTGGAGTTTTTAGTTAGATTTAAGTGAAAGTGCTGTGATTTGCAGTTTTTTTTTTCTGGAGTTTTTGGTTAATGATAATTTGTTGTGGAGATGTTATCTTGATTAATGTAAGTTAATGGAGCTCTAGATTTCTTGTAATGTCAATTGACTTTGAGGTGATTGCATTTGATACTGCTATTGATGGATTTTGACTATAACGTTAGTTACATTGATTGAAGAGCTCAATGAGGCTTGGGACTTGGTTTTTCAAGGTTTTAGTGAATTTCAGTTTGGAGTTTGGGTGTGTCCGTTGAGATCGAAAGCGAGATGTATTGAGGATCTCTCTCTATTGCTCTTTTGGTGTGTATTTTGATCCGTATGGAAAAACTGGCATATACTGAAAACATGTTTGGTTTTGGAATTTTTGCGAGATTGCATTGCTTTTTTGTCTGTTTTCCTTTGTCTTTGGATTGCATGACATCAATACGGGTTGATTTCGTTTGCTTAAGTTGCAATTTACGTAAATTTTGAAATTTTATGCATATGGAATGATGCAGCAAGCCGGCCTCAGGATTTTCTGGCCCTTGGCCTTCCTGAGATGGGCAAATCACCGGCAAAATGGATCAAAATGGTGCTCTTTGGAAAGAAATCTTCAAAAGGTGGCATTCCTAAAGGAAGAGAGGTAAAACTATAGACGTTATACTCGAATGTTTCCTTTAATATTGACGTAAAGCAGACTTCACTATCATTTTCGTAGAGTTGCCCTTTGCATCAAAGTGATCTCTTCAATTTCATAAGTTTAACGTGACAACTTACACAAATTCTATATTTGTCTTTTGCCATTGTGTATAGAAAATTTCAAATGAGAAAGAGGTGGTGGTTGTTGCCAGGGCAACCGGAGCTGATTATTCTTCAGATCCACCTGTGGCTTTCCATGAAACCATCAACACCATAGATAACAACCGAGAATTAGAATTGGAGAACAAGGAAACTCCAAGTGTATTAAGTGATGGAAGTCCAGGAATTCAAAGTATAGAAACACAAGGATCCGCGCCACAAGATTTGGTGCCGCTTGATCCTGAGAGAATCAGGCAAGAGCAAGCTGCAACAAAGGCACAGGCTGCCTTTAGGGGTTATCTAGTAAGTCCAGTGGATTAAGTTTGTTTGTTTTGTCTAATGCTTATTGTATCAATTTTTTAAAGTTGAGATTACAAATTACTGAATGAATTGGTATATTATGTGAAGGCACGCCGAGCATTTTGGGCCCTCAAAGGAATAATAAGGTTACAGGCACTTATCCGTGGGCACCTGGTTCGGAGACAAGCTGTTGCTACTCTGTTCAGTATGACGGGCATTGTCAAGTGTCAGGCGCTCACTCGTGGAAAACGGGTGAGGCAGTCTGATATTGGGCTTCAAGTGCAAAACATATGCAGTGTGATGCCTCTGGTAAATGTTTCAAATACTTGGTCGTTTATCAATTACTCTCATCTTTGAACAAGGGACGTCACAATCCCTTTCTTTCTCCATCCCCAAATATCTTTGGAACTGCTGTTGGATAATATATGAAGACGTCTAGGTTCATTCACCTGCTACATTGTTGCTAATATCAGTTGGCTAGATTTATTTTTAGATTCTGTAGCACCACTTTTTAATAATATTCCTCATATATATTGTCTATCAGGAGGGCAAGTTAGCGAGTCCTGTTGGAGTTAATACGTCAGTTCAAATGGCAAAGCTGTCGGCAAATGTTTTCATTCTCAAGGTAAGTTCAACATTGTAACAATGGTCTAGATTTGAATCATAATTTGTCGTATCAGTTTCTGTGTGTATCCGGTATGTATGAGATGTTCTAACGGTTTGGTTTTCTATTTTCAGCTTCTTGCTTTCTCACTTACTGTGATGCCTCTGAGTTTGCAATATGAACCCGGGAATCCAAATTCAGTCTCAAACTGGTTGGAACGATGGTCTGCAACCTATTTTTGGAAACCAGTTCCCCAACCAAGGAAAGTTCCAGATTCAAAATCTCTGAGAAAGCACCCGGAGGCTCAAACAGGCAGGGTAAAGCGCAATAGCCGGAGGCTTTCTTCTGCAAATGTCGAAAGTGTCTCGGTGCAAGCAACCTCTGAATTTGAGAAACCCAAGCGTAACCTTAGAAAAGTACCTAGCCATCATACAGATCCAGTGCAGGAAAACCCACAAGTTGAGCTTGAAAAGGTTAAGCGTAATTTGAGGAAGGTTCATAGTCCCATTGTAGAGAACTCTGTGCAGGCAGAAAGTGAAGCTGAGGGTATCAAGCGGAGTTTGGAAAAGGCATCAAGCACTTTGGTTCCTGATGTTGTTGAAGGCACTAGTAACTCGGTCGAGAAGTTTAAGAAAGAGCCAACCTGGATTCCATCCGGTCGGCCTGATACAGAAATAATCCCTGAACCATGGGCACCTAAAGAGGTATTTAACATATCATCTATTGATCAAGGTGCAGAAGATCTGAAGCCTTTGACAGATAGCACTAGTAAAGATGTGAATACGCCTAGTGCTGAAGCTGCAATTGAGTCGAAGATTTTAACGGAGAGCAATGGTCAGGATGAAAATATCTCATCCTCAAACGGGGTTTTGAGCCAAAAGGAAGATTTAACAACCAATGACAACCAGAAATCTAACAGGAAAGCTTCTACTCCAGCAAAACAAGAAATTTCGGAGAATGGGTTGCAAAGCAGTCCAACAGTACCAAGTTATATGGCAGCAACTGAATCTGCAAAGGCAAAGCTTAGAGCACAAGGCTCCCCTAGGTTGGCACAAGATGTGACCGACAAAAATAACTCAACTCGCCGTCATTCTCTGTCATCAGCAACTAATGCCAAAATCAGCTCACATTCACCAAGGACACGACGACTTGTTCAAACAGGTGGCAAAGGAGGAACTAAAAGCGACAGACCTCTGGCAACTTCGAGCGATGGAAATGGTATGCTTTTTGCTTTCTTTATAGGTTAATTCTTGACTTTCCCCTAGTCTGTTTGGACATATATTTGGTTATGAGAGATTCACAATTAGGAGAATATCCTGAACTTCTATTCAATTCTATGTAATCTTCCAGACGCGTGACTCAGTACATACGAGTTGTTTTAGTTTTCATTTTAACAACTCGTGTCTAGAGCCTGCCATTTCAACTTATAATCTCAACAATATACTCCCATTCAGCGTGCACGATGATTTACCCTATAAAACGTCGAAACCTTGACTTTGAATCTCAATTTCTGTTTCTGCTTACAATCCCCGCCTTGATTATTGTTTGATTTTTGCAGGAAAGGTAACCCAAGCAGGATGGAGAAGGTGATTGATGAGGCGATTTCAATATAAAGTTTCAGGCATTGGTCTCGGTTTTCTATTTATGCATTCTGTGATTCAAAAGTGTCGTTAAACTGTAACGGCGTCTGTAGTTTAGAAGGTTGTGGTCATCGGCCAAGAGCCTCGCGTGATTTGTCTGCGTTTGTGATGTTTTATGAGTGAATGTACATCATAGGTTTCGTGCATTGAGTCTCAGACATGGTTGGTTTATTCAGTCTTGTGACGCGATTTCTGGCCATTCGAAGCGTAGCGTGTTTTGTATAGAGGATTGTCAGTTTATCTGCAGTTTCGTGTTTGCTGCGCTTTATACGGTGAACTTGATCATTTGAAATGTTTGCCATGCTTTATAGTGTGCATTTTCATGTTCTTCCACAACTTGTACACTAAAAAAATGCCAGGGAAATTCTTTCATTTAAAATATGCAATTAAATAAGGGGACAGGGATGGGCATGTGGTACAAATTTTTTTCATAATTTTTTAAACGTGTTTTAGGGCTTGTTTCGTAATTTAATTCAACAATCTGAACCATCTATCTTTTATATCTTCTCTCGATTACGATGTCTATTAAAAATCATCCAAACTTTAAACTGTATAGCTGTTGAATTAAAGGTTTAGGGTTTTTACTGTATTCGTTTATTTTTTTTCATTACAAATGAATGTCTTAATGGTTTTGGATTTGTCTTTTTTTTTTTTTTTTTTTTTTTTGCAAGAATGATTTATGAATGGTATTCTAAAAAAGAGACGATTTGGATCATTAAAATATATTACGGAGTAAGTTCCGCAAAAAATTACGTCAAAAGTTATGTAGAAAAAATGGTACCACGATTTGCCCCATTAAAGAAATGTATAAGAAAAATCTTTACTTTGTCGCAAAATTTGGTTAAATTTCCTTCCAAATTTAGGGAGAAATATTGGTGAAATTTCGTGTGGTTTTTGACTTGTGACTTTATGAGGTGGTCACTGGTCAACAATCTTTTTCTTCATCATTTGTATAATCTAGTTTGACAAACAAAGGTAGTATCTAAAAAAATATATTTTAGAACGAAAAACCAAGGGCATTTGGTATCCTTCTCAGATTTAATTTTTTTTTATTGAAACTAATAAATACTAGTAACCATTTGTAAACGAGAAATTTTATGTCAATATCACTACTCTAAAACTCCACGCCTAAGCGGCGGTCATAGCTCTGATTAATTCATAAGCGTTCTAAAAATTAAGAAAAGGCGCTTAAACATACCTAGGTATCTGCCTAGACCCTGCCTAAACACTAGGCCCCTGCCCACTGCCCAACTAATGTCTAACGTCTTTTAAAATCTTAGTAGTAATTTAGGTACCGTTTGGTACGTGGGACGGAACGGGACGAGCTGTTCCGTCCCACGTTTGGTGCGCCTAAAAATTGTGGAATGAGTTGTCCCATGGGACGAAATTTGGCTGATTTTTCGTTCCACCTCTTCCCCCTAGAACGACCCGTTCCACATCTGTGGAACACAAATTTATAACATTTTATGACAAAATTTCTCCTTATCTTTTTCAATATTTACATCATCTGTTCCGTCCTGTTCCGTCCTGTCCCGTCCCATCATGTTCCGTCCCGTCTGCGTACCAAACGGTACCTTAGCTACACTCATTATTTTAAAAACAAAAAATTAAATACAAGATACCAAATGGCCCCTAAAGATTTGTTCATTAACTTGAACCTTAAGGAAGATGAAATATATAATAATTGAAATATATCATAATGCATTAATGCTTCAATTTCTTGGAGCATGCATTATTATTATAGATAGCTCCCATTGTTATTGTTTACTTGGGCCTTAAGGAGTGGAATTCTATGTTCTTAAACAAGCATGGATTCCTGTTCCAATGATCTGATTTCTAGTTTCTTGCAGCGTTGTTGAATTTATGTTGACATATGCGGATTTTTAAAATCGAAGAAGTTAAGGTTTCACCTTAAAATAAATTAGTAATACGAGCAGTAACTTGAGTCCGTCAAAATCCTCACAACTACAACTTGCAAGGTTTCTTAACTTTTTGACGTGTTCGAAGCAGTTGAGACTGAAGTGCAGGTTCGCAGTTACTGCATGGGGTCGAGCTGACACCACCTTAGAGGATGTCTGCATCAAGGTTGCCGTCGGGGCACAAGCCTCCACCGAATCGATATGAAAATGCCATATTTTTGTACGTCAAATTCGTTTTACTTTTGGAAATATTAATTTCTGTTTCTTGTGTAGCTGCTGGTGCGTAAACAAGTAATCAAATTTGATAGTTTGTAATTTCGTGTACAGATTTATTCTTTCATTATTTTCGGGTAGAAAGTTACGCATTTCGGGTTATGAACTAACTTACAGTGTTAAGGTGACAAACGCATGCCCTCATGCGAAATGTACGTCTGGAAATTCTGCAGAGGACTTTGATATGTTTATAAGATTAAGCTCAACGCACAACTCCTCTCTCTCTCTCTGGTCACCACATTTTCTAGCTGTCGCTTGTAATAAGTATCGTCATTGTGTTGGTTTTTCAATTTAGTTGCTGTTTTGAGAACGAATTGCGCTGTGAAGCTACCTCAAGCAAATTCTACTGCTGTACAAATGAAAAACGCTTGCAGTTTTGATGGAAGCGCCGCGGACTTGGTGGGAGGAATGAGAGTGCGGAACCTGGACACAATGAAGAAGAGAAAAGCCGTAATGTCAATAGAATTTGCTGAAGGTCGGTTCACAGCCCATAGTTAGCTTTCATAAACTCAAATTGAGATGCAGGAATCAAGGTAAGCGACCGAGATTGTATACTGTCGTTGCAGAAGCGAAATCAAAGGGGTTGATTGAAAGGTAACGACCGCGTGATTGGCCGATAGTTAAGTAAATGTTGGTGAAATTTTCTCTGTAATTTTGCGAGTAACTTGTACTGTAAGCAACAAAGACAGCACAACAGTCAACACCCAAATATATATGTTTCCATTAAATTGCTGAAAAGTTTGAGTTGAATTATTAGGGATCTTGAGAATGCGTCCCTTTCAAGTTTCTTTGGTTCAAAATGCCTCAAAGAGGCTGAGAGATGGTAGGTATCCAAAGAATTCTCGTTTGGAAATGCTTATGTACGAAGTACTTCCGTTGATAAGTGTTTATGTTTCAAGTATTTCTTCAAGAAGTATTTGACAAGTGTCTCTTCACATGCACAACGGGGACAAATGTCTCTTCGCATCTACATGAGATTAGGTGCACCTTGTCCAAAAATCGTTTTTAATTATGGCTCAAAAATACTTTTAATTTTTTATGTCACACACAATCATGGTTAGTTTAAATTGTCAAATTGCGTTTTTTAGCATTTTTTTTAAAAAACACTCTTAAACAGATTGCGAGGACGTGATTTGGCTCACGATAGCGAAACTATTAGCTTGCGAACGTGGTCTTGGCTCAAGATAGCAGAAATTCATCAGTGGCAGTTGAAATCTTGGTTTGATTCAAAACATATTAAATTTTAACAATGCAATCATACATAGTAAGAGTGCAATTCATATCAAACTTTTCATTTTATATAATAAAATACGTATCTTGTTAAACAAGAAACTACATTTTATATGTGAATTTGTTTGACCAATTTCTATTGCAAAGAGAAGTTTCTGTGTGTTGGGAACACGATCTAATATACCAAGTGTATTAGGCTATCTCCAATCGAAGGGTCCAAAAGACCAACAATAGCCCTAAAATCGTCTCCAACCGAGGACCAGCTCAAAGGGCTTGTGGGCCCCACTGGACAAAAAAGGGCCAAAGAGCCAACCGGCCGGCCCCGAGCCAAGCTAAAAAATTTGAATTTCAACGACTAGCTGACGTCAGTTAGCCGTTATTTTTTTTTTTACAGTTTTTTTTTTGGGCCAAAATTTTTAAAAGAATATTTAATTAAGACTCAGAAAGGTGATTGGTTCTATTCAATGTGGAGATATTGCTTTTATAAGCATGTTTGATTGCTTAAATCTCTCTCACAGCCAATGTGGGACAAATATAATGGGTGCCCCAAATATAAGCTTCCTGTTAGAGATGGTAAATGTGCTTTTATACATGGTAATTTAAGTTGTAGTTTTTAAATTTAAATAATATATTTGGCCCTATGATTATTTGGCCCTCGGTTGGAGATGGTCTTTTGTGATAAGGCTAAAACGAGCTCTATGTCCCTTTGGCCCTCGGTTGGAGATGGTAAGAAATATAGCCATGCACTATTTATTAAAATATTAATTTCTTGGAAGGCTAAAGGGCTAAAATGAGTCATCTGGCCGGTCTTCAGTTGGAGATGACCTTAGTATAATTAGTCAGAAACTTAAAAAATAAATTTTCAACCAATTATATTATAACACTTAATGTACTGGACCGCATTTCCGACACATTAAAAGCTATTTTTCAAATTACACATATTTTAAACCTTCATTTTTATATTCACAAAATATATGTTGACCCACAAGATCCAAGAAAAATACTTGGTTGGTTTGGTTCTTCGTTGTTGGTAGATCTTTTAACTTATTAATTTAGTTTATATTTCGTTGTATTTATGATACTCTTAGATAAGAAGAGTCAAAACCGCGGTAAAGGGCAGGATGGTACTTTCAGCGAAGGGATCTTATATCAGCAGCAGACGGCAGCAGCCGATAAATTTAATTTTGTTTGGTTTATTTCGGACTCGTTTGACTTTTTTACCTATATAAAATCGTATCTGCCGGTACTGCTGCGCATGTAATAACAAAAAGTCGCGTCCTTTCCAAATTCCAGTTGCCCATATCGTATCTGCAGCGGCAGCAGCGGAGCAGATTAGCAGCAGATTCTCAGAGGGGAAAAAGTGGCAGCACTGAGATGACAAAGCCTTAATTTTTAGTGGGAAATTTGAATTCTGGGGTTTTGCTGTTTTGGAAGTTGAGGTTAACGGTCGCGTTTCTTGCTTAGCAGTGGAAGTAGTTCAATGGCGGATACATCCCATGGGCCTGCCAGCTTCTGGACTCAGGCCAATGCTCTGCTCAGAAAGAACCTAACTTTCCAGGTCTCTCTCCCTTCTCTCTTCTTGTTTGTGAATATTTTTAGAGTTTGATGTTTGAAAACTGAGGAAAATTGTAGAAATAATTAAGAAATCGATGAAGAATTCTGGGTTTTCATTCTTTTCTTTTCCCCTTTTGTATTTTGTTTTTTGTTTTTTTTGGCACATATGTTGGAGATTCTTGGTTGCTTGTTGATCAAGCGTTTATCTTTTCCTTTTGCTTTGTCCCATATTTTCACTTTCTGGGTTCGTTTTAGTTTTGTAAATTATTGGTTAATTTGTGCCAGATTATTCGTTTTTTGTTTATTTGTGTTGATAAGCTGTTTTTCTTGTATATGAGCAATGGTAAATTGGGTCATCCTGGTTTTGTGAATTCTACAAATAATGCTTTGTATAAAATCTGAAGATGATTCTCCGCTCTAAAACAATCAACCGTGCCAATAAATGGAAACAAAGTTGAAAAAAACTGAATAAAAAACGCATGTCATTCGACTTTGTTCCAGACTGATACCATATTGTATTCTTTTATGCAGAAAAGAAATATCAAACAGAATATTCGGCTAGTTTCATTTCCAATTCTCCTGTGTCTAATGCTCGTTCTCGTCCAAAAATTGGTCAACAATGAACTGGATAAGGCCGAAAACAGGTGTGGTTGCAGTTGTATTGATACAAATGGCGATGGTAAGTGTGAGGAGGTTTGTGGACTGGAATACTCAAGTTTAACACAAGGGGCCAGTTGCCCCATTCCTGATCCTCCACAATGGCCTCCATTGCTACAAGTGCCGGCTCCTAAATATCGTGCCGTCATTTCTGATGTTATTCCATATACAGACTTGCCAAATGAGTCTTGTAAGAGGACAGGAACCTGTCCTGTAACTGTACTGTTCACGGGGAAAAATCAATCTCTTGGAGAAGGTATTGTCCTTAAATCTCTCTCAGGAATGTGTTTTAGTATGTCAATTCTGTATTTTACTAGTTTCACCTTATGACTTATTTTGACCAGTATTTATTGGAATGAGTTTCTTTTTCGGTTTAGTATAATAGTGCTGACCGTTTTCTTTGCATTCTTATAGTTTTGGCTGGGAATATGTTCAGAAGTTCTTCTACTCTGAATTCATCTGATCCGGATTATTTAGCCCGTAGTGCTTCAGTAAGTTATTTTTTCTCTACGCTGCTACTTTTTCCTGTTGTATTGAAGCTCTATTTCCTTTTTTTTCATCTCAAGTATCATACATTACTTTGTTCTTGTTAAATGTTTCAGCTTTTCTTATGAAGAAACTTTTTATGAAATGTTTCAGGGCTCAGAATCGATGCCTGAGTATTCCAACTTCCTTGATCCGGCTTTCTTTTCGGATCTTCCCCTATATATTGTTCAGAGCCAATGCCCACAAAACTCTATATTTTCTGTTCCATTTAACACATCATCCATTGGGATCCAACAAGGTAAATATCTTTACCCTTTATCTATGATATATCTTAGGATGCTTTAATTCTCTCTGGTGCACATCCGTGGTGCATTCATTTGAGTGGAGATTGCTTGTTCAATCCACTTGAAAGTTTAATTTATTGTTGCATGCCACCTTAAATCGTTGTCTTTGATTTTTTCCTTAAACCCAGAGGCTAGATGCGTTCAAGGTTTACACTTGTGGCGGAATAGTTCCTCTGAGATAAACAGTGAGCTCTATAAAGGTTACAAAAAGAGCAATTCAGAGAGGAAGATTAATGAAATACTTTCAGGTTATCGACTTCATATATCTAGCTGCGTTGATTGATTTGATGAAATAAGTATACTGTAGGTGCGCATACTGACAGGGTTTTTTTTTTTCAGCCTATGATTTCTCTAACTCAAATGAGAACAATTTTAATGTAAGCATATGGTACAATTCAACCTTTAAGAATGACACAGGCAGTGCTCCTATTGCTTTGATGCGTCTTCCACGCTCGGTGAATCTGGTAATGTATCTATAACTTGTTTATTTGTTCAGCACTCTTTTCTTCTACTGATTACAGTATCTGCACAAATGACTTTAAAACAGTAAGTGCTAACGTTTGTGTTCGCAGGCATCCAATGCATACCTTCAGTCTGTACAAGGATCTGGTATGGAGATGCTGTTTGAGTTTGTGAAAGAAATGCCCAAGCCTGAAACCAAACTCAGGCTGGATTTTTCTTCTCTTCTTGGTACACTCTTCTTTACATGGGTCATTTTACAGCTGTTCCCGGTAAGTACATGAAGCTACTTCTTCCATATTAGGACTTTCTCAAGTCTATCAGTCCTGTTTGTTGACATTGATTCTGCTAAATTTACGTCTTTTAATTTCAATATCTCGTCATTTGGATTTTGGATTTACAATGTTAAGGAACCTCCTTGTCTTCTCTTGTCATTTGGAGATGATATTTCAGTATATTCAGTTGTAATATATTTGTAAATGCGTCTTCTTTGTTCCATCTTGTCCTGTATGTTACAGAGAAATGCTGATCTACGATACACACATTTATAGTTTCCCTTTCTTGCCCAATTCTGATGTAGGTTGTTTTGACGTCACTGGTATACGAGAAACAACAAAAACTGAGAATCATGATGAAAATGCATGGGCTCGGTGATGGACCTTATTGGATGATTTCTTATACTTATTTTTTTACAATATCTTCAATCTACATGCTGTGCTTTGTTATATTTGGCTCGGGTATAGGTAAGAATACGAATACTCAGACAACTATCTCAGCATGGATTTACTTCGATTCTTTTAACGAAGTTGACTTCATTACAGGGTTAAAATTCTTCTCAATGAATGACTACAGCATCCAATTTGTATTTTACTTCATCTATATAAACTTGCAAATATCGCTGGCTTTTCTAGTAGCTGCATTGTTTTCAGACGTGAAGACTGCTGCAGGTTTGATGGTGTTTATTTATATTCGTTTGAAAAGCAGTGGGTTATTCTCAACTTTGATCTAACAAGATGAGTTGACTGACATGCTTCTCATGTTTCCTGTTCATAACAGTTATCGGTTACATATTTGTCTTTGGAACTGGGCTTTTGGGAGGCTTTCTTTTTCAATTTTTTGTTCAAGATACATCATTCCCTAGTAAGTGAAAATATTTGTGAAAATGAAGTATCTGTTGCTTTGATGTGTTTGTTACCGTGAGAACAATTTAATGTCGAAAACTTATAGTATGCAACATATCTTGTACTTCTCAAAGCGAGATCCTTAAAATATTATTTTGCATTGTTGTAGGAGGTTGGATCATCGTTCTGGAATTATATCCCGGCTTCTCTCTATATCGTGGGTTATATGAGTTTGCCCAATATTCGTTTAATGGAAATTATATGGGGACTGATGGGATGCGGTGGGGAGATTTGAGTGATAGCGATAATGGGATGGCAGAGGTTTTGATTATCATGGTTGTCGAGTGGTTTGTGGTGCTTCTTTTTGCGTATTACGTAGATCAAGCTGTATCATCAGGAACTGGGAAGGGTACCTTCTTTTGCTTCCAACGCTTTAGGAAGAAGAAACTGCCATCCCTTAGGATGCGTAGTTTGCAAAGGCAGGGATCTAAAGTTTCTGTTGAGATGGAGAAAGCTGATGTCGTTCAAGAGGTAACTGTTTCTTGCACTTACATAATCAATCTTCATTGCTGGTATAGTCTTTGGTGATTTAAGGCATCCAATTAACACACTGGAAAAGCCAGTCTATGAAAAAAAGAAGCCAATCTCTATATGGTACAAATTGTTCTAAGAACTTTTCAGATCATTTTGGTGGATAGATAAAATTTCGCCTTAATTGACGCTTATAAGTTTCACTGGTGTTTGCTTCATCCATGCCTGTCATATCTTTATGTTTTTTTTCATCTTAGTCAAGTTGATGTGTCTAAGTTATGCCCATGGATAACGCTAACACTTCCTTTCCAGAGGGAGAGGGTTGAAAAGTTGCTACTGGATTCAGATACAACGCATTCAGTTATCGGCGACAACCTCAAAAAGGTTTATCCTGGAAGAGATGGAAACCCTGAAAAATTTGCAGTGAGAGGGTTGTCTCTTGCTTTGTCTCGAGGGGAGTGCTTTGGTATGCTTGGCCCTAATGGTGCCGGGAAGACCTCTTTTATCAGTATGGTGAGTATACCCTTTTGAACTTTAACTTACGTACGCGAAAATTCCTTTAACGTATTTTTCTTCTGCTGGTGAGGATCATTTGTATGCTACCCAGTATTTTTGTACATCAAGAAATCGCCTTCAATCTTATGCTTTCTTTGTTCATCAAAACTTCAAATATTATATGTATCTATCTATCTGCAGATGATTGGTCTCACAAAGCCAACCTCTGGCACTGCATACGTTCAAGGTCTGGACATCCAGACTCAGATGGATGAAATATACACCAGCATGGGTGTTTGTCCACAGCATGAGTAAGCTGCTGGAACTTTTTCCTTATGCGTAAGGCAAAATTTTCCTTTAAATATTTCAAACCTGATTAATTTCTTGTTTTTCCGGACATTTCTGTAGCCTTCAATGGGAAACCTTGACAGGAAGGGAGCATCTGTTATTCTATGGAAGACTTAAGAACCTCAAAGGTTCTGTATTAAAACAAGTAAGTAGATATCTAGTAATGTAGAAATAGCTGTCGAAATTATTATTTTGAGAATAATATCTTAAGTTTAATTGATTTGTTTCACGTCCCAATTTTGTTGCTGAAGGCAGTGGAAGAATCTTTGAAAAGTGTCAATCTATTTCACGGCGGGGTTGCAGACAAACAAGCTGGAAAGTACAGTGGAGGCATGAAGAGAAGGCTTAGTGTTGCAATTTCACTTATAGGGGATCCCAAAGTACGTCTTCGTTTTCTGTCAAAGCTACTTTGGTTTGAAAGTTAGATCTGTTATCCCAAGATGCTGCTCTACTTATTCCATGTTCCTTTACAAATTCCTTGTAGGTTGTTTACATGGATGAGCCCAGTACTGGACTTGATCCAGCTTCAAGAAACAACTTATGGACCGTTGTGAAACGTGCAAAACAAGGCCGGGCAATCATCCTAACCAGTACTCTCTCTCCCTTCCTCCCCTCCAGTTACTGTATTGCCAATTATAAAATTCATGAAGGCTTGGTACTGTATGGAGTAGTGTTAAGTAACAGCATAATGACCGCTTTTGCTTCTGTGTTTACTCATAAAGCTTGTTTGCGTATCTCCAGCACATTCCATGGAAGAGGCGGAGGTTCTGTGTGATCGGTTAGGAGTTTTTGTGGATGGTAGCTTGCAGTGCATAGGAAACCCAAAAGAGGTAATCCTAACTTAGTGTCATAGCACCTGCGTAAGATAGATATCGGTTTTTCTAGGTACTTTCTGCATAACACTGTTAACTTATTATAATGGTGTACTCAGCTGAAAGCAAGATATGGAGGATTTTATGTGTTCACAATGACAACATCTTCGGATCACGAGCAAGAGGTGGAGAACATGGTGCGGAGTCTCTCCCCAAGTGCTAACAGGATATACCATCTATCCGGAACCCAGAAGTTTGAGTTGCCAAAACACGAGGTCAGAATTGCAGATGTGTTTGAAGCAGTTGAGAATGCAAAGAGCAGGTTCACAGTTTTCGCTTGGGGTCTAGCCGACACCACGTTGGAGGATGTCTTCATCAAGGTTGCACTTGGGGCTCAAACCTCCATCGAATTGACATGATTGTTGTATTTTTACTTTGGAAATACATATATGGATTTCTTCTGTAGCTTCTGGTACATAAATAAGTAATGAGTTTTGATTAGTTTATATTGTTGTAAATTACATTCCAAAAAGAGATTTTAAACTATTATATTTGGTAATTTTGTAATTTACAGATTGGATATGTGAGTTAGGCTAATTGGTCATGGTAGTATGCGTAGTTTGAGTTCCCTTTTCCGTATGTTAAAGTAGTTCAGAATATCGCTTTGTCAAGCAAGAAAGTAACCATTTCTGCTATTAGAATGGAAGCCGAAGCTCATAACAAGGTCACTCCGGTGAACCTAGCCCACCACACGTACTGGAATATCCGTGGGCAAAGCAGCGGCGGCATCCTCTCACACAAGATCCAGATTTTTGGGTCCAGGGTCACACCGGTTAATGACCAACTCATTCCCACAGGTGAAACTGTCATTGTCAAAGGAACACCCTATGAGTTCCTTGAGCCCCAAGAAATTGTAAGCAAGATCAATGGGCTGCCTGACGGATATGACATCAACTGTGTGCTTCACCCTTCGAGACTTCGAGTCACAAGCATTTGAGGAAGGCAGCGGCGTTGCATGACAGTGTGTAGGGGCGACAGTTAGAGCTGTGGACCGACATGCCGGGGGTGCAGTTCTATAGAAGTAACATGTTGGACAATGTGAAGGGGAAAGGCGGATCGTGTACAAAAACACGCCGCGGTGTGCTTGGAGACGCAGGGTTTCCCAGATGCTGTGAATCGCCCAAATTTCCCTTCCCGGGTCATCAAACGTGGAGAGACTTATTTACATATTATGCTTTGTAGATTTACAGCTTCCTAGAGCTACTAGCATTTGAGAAATCGAGTAGTTTAAGAGACGCATTTGGAAAAATCGGTCTTAGTAAATTTAGCTCTGCAGAAATTTGTTTGATTACTAGTTTAGCATGTTATGTTGTTAGACAGTCAATTTGATAACGCTAAATTACTCGATTGAGTCGAAGATGTGAAACTTGGGTAGGCAGTTCTGTCGTCAATCCAACAAGGGGAAAGGGTACCAACCAATCCATGCACCAAATTGGCTGGTACCAAAACTCAGCCAGAAAATTTGATACCAAACTTTTCTCCAACAACTTGCACATAAAAAAAGATAAAGAAAGAAGAACCAAGAAAAGAATATTACATGTCTCAGTGATGGAAAATTTCATACACATCAAGAACATAATCCGCCGATTAATAATCCGATAAGAGTTTGATCACATTATTCTTCAAGGAATTTTCTAAAAACTAGCTACAAAAATTGTCACAAGGATGCAGCGGGCATCTCAAACCGGCACAGCGGGCACAGGTGACTTGTCTCCAGCCAATTCGTTATGCAACTCTCGTGGTAGTCATGCGAGCAAGGCATGCGAATCGATTCACAACCACGCTGCATCTCTTCCAAACATATAACACATTGCTTCCCGCTGACATCGATTTTGACTCTCTCTAGCTCTTCAATTGGTGTACCTTTTGTCCGCGGCACAAACGTTTGGTCGTGGTCCTCCGACAACTGTTCTTGTTCAACTGTTAGTTGCACTACCATCCGAATAGTCTTCCGGTTCTTGTTCTCAGGATCACGGGCGATTTCACGAGCGCGGGTGGAAATCGCCAGGATCATGGACGGCTGAACTTGGTAGGGAACTGACGCCTGCGAAAGCATGTTGGATATTACAGACCAGGATGTTTTGCTCTCTGTTAGAACGTGGCATTGCTCCTTGAAGCTTAGAGGGTACCTTGAAAATTGAGCATACATATCAATCAAGAACTCGGGTTTCGTCGAGGAACTGTCGTCGGCGAGTTCGCTGCCTTCCTGCCATACTTCACAGCGTGCAAAGGCTCGGTTGCTTGACATCTTTGAAGAATAAGAACAAGAAGTAGAGAGAAAGTTATGGGGACAAAGAAAGAAGAAAGTTAAGAGAAAAGCTTAATGGGGGACTAGTAATATACATATTGTGTGTACCTTTTAGTAATTTTAGTCGGATTTGGCTTTGCCAGGCCTGGTGGTTTAAGGAAAGGAGTGACTTCAAAGTTAAGGCAAAACAATGCTATTAGTGTCGTTATGACTGTTATGTCCTTGTCATACTTAACTACTCAAATCTTGTAACTTCTTTTCTTAATAAAACCACATTAAAACCCTAAAGCAACCGAACCAAAAGAGTCAAAGTTAGTATTAAATTTGGAATCTAAGATGTCTTGTATGCGACTGCTTACGCATAAAGCACTTCTGCTCATGAGCGCTTATATTGAAAGTGTAAACATGTGAACTTTTATTATAAATTCAAGAAGCGCTATTAAGTTGTACTGTCAAAAATAGTCATAAGTGCTTTTGGTTGTCCGAACAGCGGTGACATCCTCTTGCACAAGAAATCGGTAGCAAGATCAATGAGCTGCCGGATGGATATGACATTAACTATGTGGTTAACCCTACAAATCACAAGCGTTAGAGGAAGGCAGCAGCATTGCGTGCCAGTATGTAAGGCCGAAAGTTGGAGCTGCGGACTAACATGCCGGTGCTGCAGTTCTATGCAAGTAACATGTCGGACAATGTGAGGGGGAAATTAAAGGCGGATTTGTGTGAAAAAAAAAAAAAACATGCTGCGGTGTTCTTGGAGATGGTTTTCTGGATGCTGTGAATCACCCGAATTTCCCTTCGCAGGTCACGAAAGCCGGAGAGACTTAATCATGTTATGCTTTACAGATTTACAGCTGCATAGAGATAGCATTTTAGAAATCGAGTAGTTGAAGAGATGTGTTCGCAGAAACCAGTCTTAGTTAATAAATTAAGCTAGGCGGAAATTTGTTTCATTATTGGTTTAACATGTTATGTTGTTAGACGGTCAACTTATGTTTAATGACTCGATTGAGTCGAAGACCTGGAATTCGGGTAGGACGGTTCAGTCATCAATCCAATAAGGGGAAGGAGTACTCACAATGCACCAAATTTGCTGGTACGAAAACCCAGCCAGAAAAGTTGATAACAAACTTTTCTCCAACAACTTGTACTAGCTACAAACAATTTGTCATGAGGATTCAGCAGGCGCATCGGTCGCAAACTGGCACAACCTGCAGAGGTTACTCGTCTCCAGCCAATTCACTATACAACTCTCGTGGTTGTTGTGCGAGCAAGGCATGCGAATCGCTTCAGAACCACGCAGAATCTCTCCCATACATATCAAGCATTGATTCCTGCAGTCTTCGATTTTTAACCTCTCTAACTCCTCAGTTGTTTTACTTTTTGTCCGCTCAAACTGCAACACATAATCATCAACTTGCGGTTGCTCTTGGCCCTCCAACAACTGTTCTTGTTCAATTGTAAGATGCACTACCATCTTGAAAAGTCTTCTAGATCGTGTTCTCAGGATGACCGGTGATTTCACGAGCGCGAGTAGAAATCACCTAGATCATGGAACGGCTGAACTTGGTAGGGAACAGATGCCTGTGAAAGCATGTTGGATATTACAGACCAGGATGTTGTACTTGCTGCGCATACATTCAAGCTCGCCGAAAAAACCATACATATTGATCAGGGCAGTTTGAATTATGATCTCAGAGCCAAAACCCAGTTTCAAAACCTGGTTATGTAACTGCTTCCCTTCAAGAACCAATGGCATAAGGCAGAATGCCTTGATAGCAAACTGAAGGGTATAACTGTCAACCTCCAGACCCTTGCTTCTGACATGGGAACAAACCAAAAGGGGTTCTCTTGGTTGGTTTCCCGCGCCAAGTAACCTCGGATGGTGGTATTTCAGGTCTACTGATCGAGATTTTCAACTCCGTTGGCTATCGAGCGGGCGGGTGAAGTTTGTGGCCAGCAGGGGAATTGAGGAAAATGTGCAACGCGTCTGCTTGCTACAAAAGGCTTGTGGACGAGGCCTGTGGTGTTTATGCGTGCATGGATTTGATGGAGATGGTTTTTGTGTTTTTACCAAATGGTTTGTAGTTTGATTTGATGACGGAGGGTAGTTGAGTTTAAAGTCGATTGGGGGTTTAGAACTAGACTGAACAGACAATAAATCGTATATAAATAGATTAGATTAGCACCCTTTAATGTTTATTAAGTGTTTGTATCAAACCTAAGTCGTTTACTTTGACCAAAAAAAAAAAAAAAAAACCTAAGACGTTTACTTAGAAGTAAAAAGAATATCACTTGACTGTAGAATCAGTAACCCACGAGATAACATTGGAGATCTCTTTTTCTGTTTCTTGCCATATCAAGAAATTCTAAGATTAAAATCTTGTTTATGTACCAAATTTTCCATAAACAAGGATGTTTGTATGGTCAATCACTATAAAACCAGAATTTGTACCATTTGACAAAATTACAAACATAGAACAGCTATCCCAAGTCTATAACAAAGCAGTACGTGAAATTCGAGTTCAATGAGCGGAGTGGGTAGCGGCGGTTGTCTTCTTGAAATCAATCTTGTCAACCTTAACCTCTCCATCGATGAGTTCGTAGACATAAACAACCACACGAAGACCATCAATGTCCATGAGGACAAAGCTCGGGTTGACATCATAGGTGATGCTGCTATAAGCGCCGCTGGCAGACCCTGGGTTTATAACGACACCTCCTTCATGTTTGTACGCGGTGAACTGATGGGTGTGGCCTGTCACAAGGATATCTACATCCAACTGCCTCTGAAGCATGGCTAGTGAGTCTAGGTCTCCCCATGGAATAACCTACAGAACATCATATCAAGTTACAACTTAATTATCGCCCAGTGAAATATGAAGATATACAAGGAAAGGAAAATCCTTGACACAGATTCTCTCATGACAATCAAATTTAAAAAGAATGCGATATGCCAAACGTAAACACCATCGCAGTACTGTATCTAATTGCCTCATTCCAAATAACCACATGAACTACTTCCGTTCATCACAAAGGTACCAACTGTTTCAGCAACAAAACGAAAATGATATGGTAGCAGTACACCTGTTCCTATTCAAAAGAGGTACCAACTCAAAATCTTTCAGGAGCTAAAGTTCCATTTTTTTCTACTCTTGATGGACTTCTCTAGGTAGAATAAACAGATAAAGTAATGCAATTTATTATTGATCTCTTCGAACGATCACAGAACACCTTTCAAGTATTACTTATTCTTATTTTTTCCTAAACCGCAAGAAAGAGTAATATGCTTCATGCTGAAGGCATTGTGAATCTACAAATAGGAATATGATGAAGTGACATCATAAGCTTAGACAATAACAGGAAAGGTGTCCTGGGTGTAAGGGAATGGTTTCAGCATAAGTATTTGATCCAAATAACCGGAAACGACTTGGTGTACAGAGGACAATAGAAGGAGAAGTAATGATCATCTGCTTGGTGACAGGTCAAATGCAAAGTCTTGAGGTATTAAAACATACATAGTTTTGCTATTCTCAATGACATTGATAGATAAAAATATGTGAAGAGATAAAGGGGAAGCCAACCTGGTGGCCATGGCACAGCCCTAGCTTGAACTGACCGATTGTTAGGGTTTTGGTCTCTGGATACTTTGTCTCTTCATCATACTCACCTCGAGTAATATGCAAGTCGGGACAAAGAGTCTTCAAGTAATCATGAACTTCCTGGAATTATTAGTAGCAAACTATGAGAAGTGGAATAATGTACTACCAAAATAATATGTGACCTTAAGAAACTTATTTCTATGGTAGTAGTGCTACAAGAACTAAAAGTAGATTATTAGCCATTGCATGAGCAGTTACAATACATGAAGACCAAATGAAAGTAATAGATGTTAGAGTAATAACTGGCAAAGTAATAGATGTTAGAGTAAATGTACAAATTAACCAAATGAAAGTTCTATCCAAGAATCTAGCAATAGCAAGAGGCTATATGCAGACATTACCCACTCAAGCAGTCAGTAACAAGAAATTCTTCACGTTCAAAATAAATAAACACACGGGTTGATGCCTATCTCCTATAATCGTATCCGATTGACATTGATTTCTTTAAATTATTCTTAATCCAAAGTCTACAGTGGAACATGCACGTAAGTTCAACAATAACCCACATTCGGAATGCCTTTCCTATATGCAAGATTTTACTTTCGGGCAACCAAACAGAGAAAAACACAGCAAAACTAACCCAAGGATCACTTCGAAATGGGAATTAATCGAAACCCAATAACCAAAATTGAAGGAAATCAATGAGAATCAACAGAAACACACAAAGAAACATACTTTGATACAAAGATTTCCAGTGCAGATGATGTGCTGGATCTTGCCAGGAACAAGCATGGACTTGAATTTTGCAGGCAGATCAGGTGCCCTGTGGGGTATGTGCAAATCCCCCAAGGCCAACACCAACACCATCCTCACTCACTCTCGCCACTAATCAAAACCCACCTACAAAACCTGCCAAAAACCCCAAAAATTAAATATAAAAATTAAAACAAAGCATATGAAATCACGAGTATTCCTATTCGGATGAACTAATTAATCAGTGATTAGCATAAACTAAATACAATTAAATAACTGGGAATAAATTGAATGGGATTCAAGAGAGTTGGGATCGTACCTGAGGAATGATCTTGCAGAAAGCTTACGGCATGGAAATTGTAAAACCTCCTTCGTTGTTTGACGAGCTCTGAAATTCTTTCTTCCTCCTTAAATTTTTGTTTTTTATTTTATTTTTTCTGGAGTACTGTTTTTTTGTCAACGGACTTTTAAAGGGTAACGGCGTCGTTTCGAGTCATAGAGCGGGGAGCCCCGGTCTTTTGGGCCTATGTTTTGAGCTTACATTACAAAAAAAAAAACTCAAATGCCCCACCCAATAAGCATATGAAATGACAAAGATGCCCAACAAGACTGAGGCCCAGGGTTTTTTTTAATTAATTATTATCAATAGAGAGGGAGAAGATTTGAAACTGTTAAAGTTTCGAACCCGGTATGCACGAGTTAAAGTCCAACATTTTATCCACTTGGTTATTAGACCACATATCATATACACAACGGCACTAGTGATAGAGTTTTTGGGTTACAACATTTAGTGGATCAATCATAATTAGGTATTGGATTCATTATCAATATAAATTCGAACTTTAGACTTTTCACTGATAAAAAAAGAATTTGAGACCTCTCACTCATAAGATAAGGGGTTGTTTGAGTCAGGTTGTAATTTGGCCGAGCCAAGTTAATAGTCGACAAACTTGTCATTGTTTGAGCCGACCGAAGTAAGGTAGTAAGGGAAACAGAGATTACCACTAAACCGTAAAATAGTAACCAATAAGTAAATAAGTATCGTTCAACAGTATGATTTGATTTGATTTCCAATTACAATCTCTCATGGCTTTTGCCTCAACTATTTAGGAAATCAATTTTATAAACAAAAACGATTTTTCACCTGTTGGATTGTTAGGTCTTTCGCAGTAAGTCGTAACATTTTGCACAATATTTTGACAATCATATCACAAAACTAATGTTTACGCAATCTTAATCTAAGCCCTTAACGCAATTAACAATATCAGTGTGATGTACGATTTTTAAGTCATTTGATGATAAGAATGGACGAGATTGGATCTGAGAAGGCAACCAAGAGCTAGCCAACTGAGACTTATTAATGCGCTGATCACAATGTTTTTCAATATAATTTGAGGCAAAATGGTCCCTTAAATTGTTATTACTCCTCATTTTAGTTAATGAGATTTAAAATCGATAGAAGTGGTTCTTGAAATTATCCACCATCAATCATTTTGATCATTATGTGAAAAATCCCTTAAATTGATATTACTCCTCTTCGTGGTTTGCACATCATTGACAGAATAGAATTCAACCAAGCTGGTTGTAGAAAAAAAGTAAAATAGAAGAAGAGAGACAAAAAATTAAGAAGGAAAAAAAAAGGGAACTTTAACGAAAAGTTTCTGGTACTGTTCACTTTAACGAAAACTTTACCCTTTATTTTGTCATTATCGTTAAAACTCAAAGTTTTCAAGTCTTTTTCATTAGTTTTCCTTAAAAAAATAAGGAAGAAGAGAGAGCAGCGCGCGGTAGAAAAAATGAAAAAGATAAGAGAGCAGCTCTATTGTTTTTTTGTTCATGGCAAAAAGGGTATTTTGGTAATTCGAGAAAAATGTGAGGTTAGTTTAGGTATGAAATTTTTCATTCCAGTTCTGCCTTACCTTATCCGACCTCCTCCCTTCGGAATTCAATTTCTTGAATATCAGGAATGTGATTCCTAATTTATGGAGGAACCTGCGACACTTTTCATTCCTCATCGAGTAATAAACAATGGGTTCATCAGGAACACATTCTCATTCTCCTTATCTGAACACACCCAATTTAGTCATGCAACACTAAAGAACCCTAATTCTTTTTCTTTCCTTCTTTTGGATGAATGCAGCTCTTTTCCAACTTGAACTATATTATATATACAAGTTTATCTTTTAATGGTACTATTATTGAAGTATATATTAATTAATTAAGTGAAAAGTTTTGATTCGATTTGTATACATAATGATGGAGTATATATAATATTGACTGAAATTTATGATAGACTCAATGTGTAGCTTACTAGTAAAAAAAAAGGTTATAAACGATAATTCTAACCATTATCTGATATGAGAAAATTTTCCATATATGGTACCTAACTCATAAAAAAAGGCATGGTGCCTTGATTTTTTTTCCCTAGGCCCACATGATAAA
The DNA here is from genome assembly GCF_916048215.2 of Malus sylvestris. Classification (NCBI taxonomy): domain Eukaryota; kingdom Viridiplantae; phylum Streptophyta; class Magnoliopsida; order Rosales; family Rosaceae; genus Malus; species Malus sylvestris. Next base: position 31,187,599 of record NC_062265.1, read on the forward strand.
ATATTAAAATCAGATTCATGCTAGAGGATCATATTTCAGAGCAGTTCATGCATTAGAACCGCGCAGTGATGGATATTGATGGCAAAAAAATGTGGTCATTATAAAATATGTAATGTAACATGTAGGGTTTAAATTGCAAAACCACCACGGTTCATGCATTCTAATTTTGTGAGATATTTCAGTTTGATTGAAATATGGGACGACACTTTATATGTTATTATACTATTAAAAAATCACTTGAGAAACTTTTCTTTAATTATGTGTTATGTGACATATCACTATGTATTACAATCACACTAAAAATATCTCTCCCTAATTTTAGCCCCAACACAAGTCCCAATTATCTCATACGGAAAACCAAGCTAGCGTACGTACGTGAAACGCCTGAGCCAAAGTTCATGTGTGGCCAACTGGCCATGGCAACTAATTCTTCCACCTTTGCTGTACTCGTACAGTATGGATTCGTTGTGACCTGTTTGGGACTGAACCTGAGTCGCCGGCGTGATTAACGAACCATAAATCTATATTAATAAAGGATATTTACAAGCTAATAGTACTATCACACCAGCCCGTGATCACCATGAAGAATGCATGGTTGAATTTTCTTTCTTTTGATTTTTTTTTTTTTTTTTTGACCATCATACCATCATGTGGTATAAATATAATATGTTCTATATTGATAAAGGATATTTACAAGCTACAGTACTATCACACCAGCCCATGATCACCATGAAGAATGCATGGTTGAATTAATTTTTTGAATTTTTTTCTTTTGATTTTTTTTTTTTACTATCATACTATCACGTGGTATAATTATTTTATTTATAACTAAAATCATACTCTTAAGTTCATTAGGTATCAACCATATCTTATATAACACATAAATTAATAATATTATATAACCACTTTTGAGTAATTGGTTCGTTATTAGTGAGTAAAATACTGAGCCACTCAACATGCTTATTTTCTAGGGAACTTTAACGAAAAGCATCTGGTACTATTCACTTTAACGAAAAACCACATTTTTACACTAAAAAGTCAATCCTTGTACTATTCACTTTACCTTTTATTTTGTTCTTATCATTAAAACTCAAAGTTTTCAAGCCATTTTCATTAGTTTTCCTTATTTTCTATTGATAACACATAATTTGTTTTGTAAATTTAGTTTAAAAAGGTCTGCCTATCATTAGTCGAAGTATTATAATTGTCATCGAGCAAAAGTTTCTCTCTGACCCAAGAGTCAAAAATTGCGTTGATATACCCTATAATATTGGGATTACATAAGAAGTTAATGTATAATTGTCGTCATCACGAATTCCACGCTTGTGCATACAAAGTCAATACTGTAGCTCTCTCTCTCTCTCTCTCTCTCTCTCTCTCTGAACTACATGGTTATTTTGGTTCCATGAGTATGTATGTATAAACAAGTTATGGATATTGGATCAGGCATGACTGGCCTGAAGATATATGTTATCTAGCTAGCTATGTGCATTACCAGTATATCGTTAGCGGAAGAAAAAGTCAAATGTTGCTTGCTTATCTCAGCTTCTTTGCTTGTTTTCAGAAGTTGCACCCCATGCCATTCTCCAATTAAAGAACGGGCCTTAATTTTACTTTCCAATTTGCATACGTAGTTGCATAACATTTTTCATATACTGGAAGAGTTCAAACTAGGGAAACGATTGTCATCCACATACATGTTTAATTCAGTTTTTTGATTGGGTATAAAGTAAAGGAGAATCAAATGAAATAAATAAACAGATTAGATAAAAGGAGAAAAATGGTGCATAAATCATTTTCCTTCAGAATATATTCCAAACGAATTAGCTTATGTTTGTATCAATTAATTAGTTCGATTCCAAATGCTACTTATTTTTAGCTTAATTGTCGGACGAACGAGAAGCATGCATGCCAAGTAATATCCACATGAACTAAAAGATGAGACTCTAAATAAGAAGACTGATCAAGTCCATTTATTATATCAACTCCATAACACATTACTATAACTTAGCAAAAGGATTCTCTAGACCATCATAGTTTATAAACCTTCTGAACAAAAACCCTAGAACGATAGCTAAGGACCAGATGAGAGAAGAAAAACGATGCCTATTACATAAACTGGTGACGACGATACTCTACTGGTGAATTAATCATAGTGCCCTTAATCAATTCCTTCTACTGCAAAAGTAAGCTCCTGATTACAGCAGCTTGGGCAGTGTCAGTTGTTGCCAATAACTCGGACAGCCGCTCACTTAGATCGTCCACCTCTCTGTGCAAGTTTCTAATGTAGTTGCACGTTTCTTGTAGCACTGTGGATGCTGAAACCTGTGTGCATATGTAAATGACTTTGATTAGCATGATATATCACATTCTTTTGACTTGAATTAGCACTGTAAAGTATAGGTTAACTCATTTCAACTTCCAATGCCAAAATTTGTTAGAAAATTTTACTAAGAAAATAAATTTCCCGGATATATATATATATGAAACGATCTCACACTCAAATCTCTACCTTTTTCTTTTGTTAAACGAGAGGGTTTCAAACCATGGACCTAACATATTCTTATCCATCATTCTGCACAGTTAACCTCTCCACTAGGATACCGCCAATAGCTTGCAGTAAATGTTCTACTTTATCTCTTGATCAAATAGTAAGATAAGGACATAACTAAAATATTATAGCGGCTACAGGACCCCAGTAAATGCAAACTTGATGCATTACCATCATTATTTGTTTTACCATTTTTGCTTTTCTTTGGATCTAGAGCAAGGAAAACCCCAGAAGTTTCTTCGATTATATTATTTTTCCGCTTTCGATAGTGATCTCATATGCAAGAGAAGCCAAAACCTAAGAGAAAACAAAGGATGAAAAATATTCATAAATAATGAAAAAGATAGATATGTCTATATACCTTGTCAGAACGTCTACTATTGCGAATCTCAGGAAGAAGCTGTTGCAACTTGGAAACAAGATCATTAATCTGATCGTCGGAGATTCTTGAGCCACCTGATTGCCTAGATCTTGACCTTCGGCTAGACATAGCTAGGTGTGTGAATTGGTAATATTAAAGGTGTATGTGAAATGTAAAATACTTAAAGATCGAGCAGAAAACTGATGTTAACTCAAGGGGACAAATGGGAAGGAATTTATATGGGTCAGAAAGTGTGGCAAGAGAACCAGTGTTGAAGACAAGTTATGGAGCTATGTTTCTGGTATTTTAGAGAGAGAGAGAGAGAGAGAGAGAGAGAGAGAGAGAGAGAGAGAGAGCAAAAATAGAAGCTGTTGGATGTTAGGTAATGTTGAAGACAATTGCATGAGAGAAAGGGGTGGGCTAAGTCTGTATTTATATAGGGTTTTGGAGAGGAGAGAGAAAGAGAAAATCAACTCATCAAGTTGCTAGAGATACGCCATAATTAATGTCCCTGCATCTTGTGTTTTGCAAATTTTGGATCTCTCAAGTGAACTTCGTTTCACGTCTTCATGTATGACTGTCTGTGAGAAATAAATTTAAAAAAGAGAGAGCTAGAGATGTATGTATTGTAATCTGTAAATACAAGAATTTCAAGAGAATTGAAAAAGTTAGGGTGGCACTTTAAAAAAGTTATTGTACACTTCAATTTTTTTTTTTATATTTAGAAAAAATATATATACAGTTATATATAAAAAAATATAAAATAAAATTTTTTTGATGTGCCATTAACATCTCCTTAAAGTTAAATATGACTTAATTGTATAGCTACATTGCTATTTACAAGGAAACTTTTTATGATAAAACATCTTCCTTATAGTGTTGTATAATTTTCAAAATTTTAGTTGAAAAATAATATCAGTACGACTAACATTTGTCTTCGCGAAATCTAGTTATATATAAAAAAAATCCAATATTATGATATTTTATTTGTTTAATTAGTATGTGAATAATAGAAAATGTAAAGAAAGAAAAATAAGTGTGCTGGATCAATGTTGTGTCTTGTGTGTATATTGTGCAATGTGTGTGTGAGATTGAGGAACAGCCAAAAGTAGGGCTACGTGATGAACGGTCTTAAGTGTTGACCAGTCAAAGTGATGAACAAACCAACCATGTTCAAGCCAGATGACATGGCGCCATGTGTCATCACTGAACCTAACTGTTACACCGACCCTGACTCCTGGGCATTGCGATTCATGACTTCATTATATGCTATATATGCTAATTGCAAGTCATATTGTATGATAAAGTTTGTGGTGAGATCACTATACACACTATGATCCTAGCTAGTTGATGCAAGAATATTGCCAAGTTAAACAACCAATTTTGTTCCTACTACACTGTTTCGAGTTTTGAGCTATTGATATATTTTTTTCAGCTAATGTTAGGGAGATCACCTATTTAAACTGTAATTTGAAAATCATATGATGTGGTTGTTGATAAATGAATTATTACTTAAGTGTTGATTAATGTGCATATTTTTTATTGGTGACACATCGCATAATTTGCAAATTTGATCTAAAAATTTGATTTACCTGCATTGCACTATTTAAGATGGATTGATCTTTGCTATCGTGCCTCTTCCTTGTACAAGTTAATGATGCGGGAGTGCCTATTATGAGTTTGCTCCCATCGAGTACAAAGGTTTGAATCATTGAACTTTTCCGTATTGGTAGTTCGTTTTTTATTTTTTATTTTTTATTTTTTATTTTTTCAAGAGTGTTGGAGATCGGTTGTTTAAGGAGTGTTTCTCTACACTCATACTTTCGAGTTCGAAATTCCTTTCTTAGGATCGCTTATATGAAAATAGAAAAACTTGCCCATGCACATGCAACAATTAACTCTGAAGCACATTGATACATAGATATAGATATATATATATATATATATATATATATATATATATATATATATATAGTATCCAATTTGATTTTGATGATCTTGATGATGGCATTGCTCTTCTGGTGATGCACAAGCGCACTTGCTGTGGAATCTTAATTTTAATATACTAATCATAAATAGTACATTCATAACCAAACAAATAATATATTATATATATGGATGCAGAAATATAATCACACTTAGTGATCGAGAATAAAGATCTAGCAAATTTGTAGTAGTTTTGATCAATATTTATAGAGATGTATATATATAGACAAACTGAACATGATTTCCCCAAACACGTGCTTGTGATGATCCAGTCCAATTAATATAGTTGTAAGGCTACTGGAAAGTTGACCAATTAAGTATGCATAAATTTTTAGGAAAACTAATGAAAAGGGCTTGAAAACTTTGAGTTTTAATGATAAGGACAAAATAAATGGTAAAATGAATAGTATCAGGATTGACATTTTAGTGTAAAAATGTGGTTTTTCGTTAAAGTGAATAGTACCGGGAGCTTTTCGTTAAAGTTCACTAAATTTTTTTGTAAACAAAGCAATTAAATTTATAAATATACCTGGAAGGTCCTGAAAAATCTCTAAACTTAAACAAATGTTCATAACAATTACTTCCTGCAGGGTCAATATATATATTATCCACTTGCAACATAGTATTAGTATGTAGAACAGAAGCACCAAAAATATCCCCAGCATGTATAGTGGTCCCCAATATATACATTTTTAGCTATAAGCCTTTCATTATTTGCTTTGCTTGCATGAGATTTATGATTTGACGATAACCCTAGAGAAATAAGTTACGAGTTTAACTTATCTAAAAAGGAGATTTGAGAGTCGGACTTATAGCCGCTTTTAGTAAATTAACAATCAATATTTATGAGTGACTTCTTTTCATGATTTTTTACGAGTTAATGTTCATGTTACATTGCAAAAGTTAGTAAAGAAAACTCCAAATAATGCCTTTCATTATTTGTTTGTTTGAATAAGACCTAAATCTTAAACCCTAATTTGAGGTGCAAAGACGAAAAGTTTAGCTAACCCTAGAAGAATAAGATATAAGATTAGAACTTCACTATAAAAGAAGAAGAACAAGAGTTTAACTTTTCGCTATTCGTAGCAACAAGTCCTGAAATTTATTAAAACCAATGCAAATTAACATTCGACTTTCATACGAGTTTAAATAATTAGACGCTAAAGAAGTTTTATTGCCATGTGATGTGAGTCCAGCAAACAAACTCCTGAAGTATCTAAAAACGGGACACGACAAAATGGAAAACAAATGTACATACATCAGCACACAGAAAGAAACAAGCAGCAATGATCGATGCAGCTGCTTGATTAGATGATTAAAGTTTAGGTGGATGTTAATAATATATGCTTGGTGGGAATTTAAACAAGTGACCAGTGATGAGAAGACCTAGGGCTCAGCGTGCATCTCGCAGGCACATGACCTTGAGATCCAATGGACAGCGAGGACTGTGCTCGAACCTCATTTCTTAATTAATTAATCATAATTGTTTATGTTAGGACTTCCAAACCCTAGTGATTCCAATTTCCAGTGGGCTGCTGTTTTCAGATTGTGTTTATATACAGTTCAGTCTGAGACTCCAAGAAAGATATAGTGATACTCTTTAGTCTCTTAGCATATGCTTTGTAGTTTGGAGTCAGTACTATCTCCTTATATTATAATTTAAGCACATTATCTGCTAGCTCATGTAGATGTACTTTTTCATGTCTTAATTATTATTATGGTTAGTATTTATTTGTCAAAAGATACGGAAATGAAACAACACAGAACTTCATGTGCAAAAATAATCATTTTTAACTATTTGAGCTTCAAGTTTCTTAAATGTTACTTATTTAATTGAGATAGATATATATTAATTCATCAAAGTCCCACTCTCCAATTAAGTCGGTGAAGGGTAGGCTTAATTAAACTATTTTTAAGCCTAGGTGAGTTTGATTGAGCTTTAACAGACAGTCCAAGTTAACTGATTAACTTACCAACCAGATGGGTTTCAGGATAATTAATTCAGAAATTAGTAGTTTAGTACGTGTGATTAGCGATGCACATTCTTTCACATCTATATATGTTAAGCAAATAATTAGCTATATGTCCGTCTATATATATACCTCATCCGACAACTAGCACTAAAACCATCATAATTCATGAAATATATACTATAAATTAACGTCTATATAGTGGTAAAATTCTATAAAGAAATAATTTTCGTGTAGTCATAAAAATTACGGTTCCAATTAAGACCAACTATTAAAATAAACTTCACATTGTAATAAGTTATAAATTTTTTAGGTTTCATTTTAAGAAACTTGCCTCCACATAGTAATAATTATTAAAGTAAAAAAATATGCATTATTGTTACAGCAAAAAATTTAGAATAAATAAAATATTTTAGAGATTAATCTCTATTTTCAATGTTTCATATTGAAAATTATTGTAAAATAAAAAAATCATGAAAATGTGCATGTTTCGTTGTGTGGTTATTTGTATCCATACAAAGGATAATTATAAGTAAAAAAAACTATATTCTTTTTAACTACACCTCCATATAGTTATAAATTTGGTTTGGTCCAAACATTATTGTAAGATCTCACATCGTCTAGGGGAGTGATCCTTATATGTATATTCTCATCCCTACCTAGCACGAGGCCTTTTGGGAGCTCACTGACTTCGGGTTCCATGGGAACTCCGAAGTTAAGCGAGTAGCGCGCGAGAGTAATCCCATGATGGGTGACCCACTGGGAAGTTCTCGGGTGAGTTCCTATAAACAAAACTGTGAGAGCGTAGTCGGGACCCAAATCAGACAATATCGTGCTACCGTGATGGAGCGGGCTCGGGATGTGGTGGACCCCGGGCCTGGATGCGACAATTATGACTATATAGAGATTTTATTGTAGCATCTCTGGCGGATTCTCTAAACGAGCTTCTAGCTAAAATTAGGGAGAAATAAAAATAAAAATAAAAATCATCTCCAATTCCACTCCTTATCCAACTTTAGCTAACGATAATTGGAAGAGATCCATGGTATATCAGGCCCTTTAAAGTGAATGATCCCTATTTTTATAAAAAACAAATGGAGATTAGTTGTTGAGATCCAACTTTAGCATCTCCGACGGTTTGGATCATTGAAGTTCAATGTGGTGTTGACCCCACAACTAATCCCCATTTTATGAAAAATGGGGATCCCTTTCCTTAAAGAATCTGTATACACACACACACACACACTTATAGGAGGCCTTGAAGGGAATAAATCTTCATTTTTATAAATATATAAATAAAAATAAATAAAAAAACACAAAGATTAGTTGCAAGGCTCACTCCACATCGAACTTTAACGTTCTAAACAGCCTATTTTTCAAGTTACACCTCATCGATCATCCTTACAAAATATTAGCCAAATCGAAAATATTTGAATCTTCTAATTGAGTTCAGATAAATTGAAGACCACTTAATTCTCTAAGAAACATTGAAATTTCATTGTTATAATTAAATAGGCACATAGTTCTGGATTGAATTAAACTTTTTGTAAGGATATTAATCGAGACGTACAAAATAGATGGTGTAGATCGTTGAAGTTCAACTTAGAGTGGATCCTACAACTAGTTCCCTTTTTTATTTAAAAAAAGATGGAGATCCATTTCCTCAAAAGGCATGTACACATATGTAAAATACATCATGGACATCTTTTAGTGAAGAGACCTCTTAAGGACAATACTTATATCCACTCTATGGGTACTGCTTGCTCACTCACTTATAATTAACGTATTTTCACTCTACAATAAACTATTTAATTTAGAGCCCGTTTAGTCATCAATGTGTGCATAACAAATCGACAGTTTTGGTATCTTCCTTCAAATAATAAAAATACATTAATTATGAGTAGATGAACAAGTATGTATACCCATAAGTGGACACGAATATCTTCCTTCAAACTATATGTTTTTTTTTTATGAAACGATAGATTTTGTTAGACCAGTCACCGACATGGTTTGAACCCACGTCATTATGCAAGAGCTCAACTCCTTTCCACCACTATGGTAAATGACCACCTACTTCAAATTATATGTTTTATATTTGGCATTGTTTGGTCTTTTTAATTTGAATTGTGTATTACCAATTAACGGGTTCTCCAACATATTGTCGAGGTTAATATATGAATAAATTAAGGATAAAGCTTAACCCAATATAGTAAAACAAAGATTAAAGTCAAACTAACAATGTCAAAACAAGCTAGTAGAGGTACTATAATAACTTGTTTAGTTATAAGAATGACAACTTCTAATTCCCCACATCCAGCCATGAATTTTAATACAAAAAAGGGGGGGTTCAGATCTGGGGAAGGATGAGGAGGTGAGTATTTGGGCCCGAGATCGAGGGAGAAAATAGAGCAGAGAGAAGGTGGCAGAGTATGGCAGTTGTGGTTTCGGTTGGGTTTGGCTGATGGTAGTGGAGTTTTGGTTCAGGTAAGGTTGGGGTTTTGATCGGGGAGAGGAGGAGAAACAGAGGGAGTAAAAAAAATCATGGTTTCTTTTAATAATTTTTCACTTTTTTTGTGTTTACTAACATATAGATATTAAAATTATTTTAATTTCTGACTTATCTACATTATTAATATAGAATAAATAAAAGAGAATCTTAACGAAACATTTCTGGTATCGTTTACTTTTAACGTTAAAGATATTTTTACTCTAAAAAGTCACTCATGCTACTATTCAATTACAACACATTTTTATCATTTTGATTAAAACTTTGAGTTTTCAAGTCATTTTCATTAGTGTTTCTTAAATAAAAAAGGTGTGTCCCACACTACTATATATAAGTAATGCTAGACAGATTAAATTTGTAAACAAAATTTACAAACTAAATGAAGTGTCACTAATAGAAAATGAGTACGTTTATTAGCACTTAAGTAATAATCCAATTATCAACTTCCATATCATTTAATTTAAAAAATTTTGTCTACAAATTTAGTCTCACTAGCATTATTCTTAATATACACTTAAAAGTCATGAGTTAAATTAAATGAGTTGGTCACATTGTTCATTCAATCTCTCCCAATTCTTGAGTAATGCAACCTAATATAAAACTTGCTCATGACGCCTATAATAAATACATCTTCTTTGTGATATAACTTCATTAATTAGAACAATTGCAAACTAATACATGGATTTTACTTGATGCATGGTAATATCTGGAAATATTGTTAAACTTAAAGCACAATACTGATCGATGATTACTGTTAATTTTGTCGTTAAAAAGCAATTGCACGTCTAGAACTTAATTAAAAGAGTCATCTTCTCTTCTTTCCATGCATCGAGGGAATAAAACAATGATTTAGTACTATTAATATTCACAATCAAGATGATGGGATATACACTATTTTGTTAATTTAGAATGACACCGACTCAACCGTCCAAGTGAGTTTAATTAAGGTCTAATTGAAGCTACACACTTGTTGGTGTTTCAATTTGTTTACAATTTGTATCAAAATCCTTCTAGGGTTTTGCACAAGGAAATGGCCAGAATAAACTACTGGTTTTATAAAAAATTAATAAAATCATAAAGAAACAAGGCTATTTTTCTATCCTTTAGTATTTATTAGGAGTTGGTATTTGGTCAACTGAGTTTACATGCTTTAAACAACTTAAGGTCTTACTTAAACTATATTTTGTAAGCCACATTATATGATAGTTGATGATTGTATTACTGATTTACTTTATTAAAGAATGTATTCAACTATCATTCACCACATTATATGATCTACAAAATATATTTAAAGTATGGTCATCTTAGCATTTTTCTTTTATCGGTTTGAGTAGGTTTTAGGTGAATCTTATGCACTATTTTCCTTATCTTAGCGCATTTCAGTTGGGATTGTATATGAAAATATAGAACATATGCATTGTTAGTTGATTGGAAAAATCTTCAACAAGCAATTTAAAAAATAAAATAAAATATTATCTTAATTAACCAGATAATGTGAATAAAATGTGTAAATTACATTTATTCCATTGAGGCAAAAAACAGATTAGTTTACATCTCCCATAAATATAATGAGATGAGAAAATATCAGTTGAAATGCTTGCTTTCTAATATATAATTTGAATCTTACGTACTCTTAATATGAACCACCATGTGATAGAACATTGAACCATATATATCAGTACCATGGTGATAAAGCTAACGGTGTCGATTAGTAAACCCTAGCTAGGTAGCAGTATATATATACATATGCGATAGGCAGAGGATCTGCAACTAAATTGACCCCTCCGCTTGTTTAACGTGAGTTTATAGCAACTTGCAATTCTAATATTTGCATGTTGACAACATACTTACTTTCTGATAGATCGACCAACGTGATCGGTGGCTCTCATGAATCGAGTCTATATTCTAATTGATATGCTTTTCCTGGGTTTGTGAGAACACCTACCTTCTGGAATGACTCGTATGTGGAAACATGTATGTAGAAAGTGTGTCTTGTATGATCCTTTCCTTTCAATGCAGGGAAAAGGTGGAGCAAAATTTAAGAAATCCCCACTATGATTTAATTAAAACGAAATCCAACAAAAAGTGGGCATTGTGAATTTGTGATCACTAATATATACGTAGTGCCCACTTTAATTTTTATACTTAATTAATGTAGCAATACACTTAATTCGACACTAACGACTTGTCTCAATCAGCTCCTTAAAGTAATCTCATAATTTGAATTGTTTATATTTTAGGTCACCATTCATAAATTATTTTTGTAAAATTCACTCAAACTCATGTAATTTTAAGTACTTCAGTTATTATTGTGAACATTTCATTGTTTATTGACAACACTTCATTTGTCTATTTATCATGTCACAGTTAGATAATTTAAATGACTTTTGATTCAATGAATTTTTGTAGGATCCAATGACCTTTGATGGAAAACCCAAAAAAATGATTAAATTAGATTATGAGAAATATTATATAGCGGGCCAAGACGAGTGGTTAGCTAAGTATTAGCTCACTAACCGGTCAGCAATATTCCTGAGGATACAAATCAATCACTTTGAAGGCCAACACAAAGAGATAATTTAAAAAAAAAAAAAAAGCACTTAAATTGGTTCAGTCATCTAACCATGTCTGCATAAATAGATGAAAACAATAAAATGCTCTTAACAGTAATCCAATAGCTAATTAATTTCTCATCTAGGGTGGACTTTGGAAGGATGATATTTGATTGAGATTATAAAACAGACTCAATCTAATTAGCATCATGTTAAACCGTATATACACAGTGTGTGTATATTATATATATATTCTCTGATCTCTCTATAGAGTCATGTTTATATTGTTTCACTTTGGGCTTCACTTGGAGATTTGCAGATGATTTAGGGCCAGCATCTTGGTTAACCTTTTCCTAAGTAGAGGCCAATTATAAAACTACATTACTTCATAGGATGCCACAATTTTGGGCTTAACCTGGGTCTGATTTGGGCCTGCTGCCTCCATCCCACTAAATAAACAAAGCATATGAAGATGACTTTTTTTTTGTTTTTTTGAAAAAAATATACAAAGAGTATACTTTTAATACTTAATTGTATATTGAGTCAACACTTTTAAACATTACAATGAGAGACAAAAGTAAATACATGTGAAATATGACATCATTATCTTTTTTTTTCTCTAGAGTGTAAATTACAAAATTACCCTTACAGTAGAAAAGTTTTTTTTTCACACTTTTATCTCTTCATCTATTGCTCTGTGCCAGGTGGTGTCCCCTACCAATAGAAATTTAACATCTAAATCTTCTTTTATCCCTTTTTAATCAAATAAATTCTTAAAAGCTGAAAGTTCAATAGTCAAACAAAAACTAAAGGATGTGAACTTCCTCACCAAGCGCTTCAGTAACTTGTTTTCGAATTCCATCATATTTCCTATTCGACTTCGAATTCAATCTTGTTTGCCCAGCACTCGCCCTCCACTTTTGAATCGAAAACGTAGTCTAAAAAGAGAGGAAAAAAACCAACGGAGGTGAAATTCTAAATCACAAAGCATGTCGCGCCCAAACCCGATTATCTCTCTCTCTCTCTCATGTTTTCATTTTCTGGGCGTTGATAAATTTTGTGATGATTTATGAATAAGTGAAAAAATTTACATAATGAGTAATTGGTAATGACGGTAAGAGTTGACGGTAGAAGTACAACTCCGTTAAATTAATTTGTTTTCCGTTGACGATTCATCATCTCAATTTTTAAGAATTAAAGATATAAAGGAATATGTATATGTCAAATTTCAATTGGTGGGAACACCACTTGGCTTTTATGTTGGGAACCCCAAAAATTTTCTCCACAGTGAGCTCATGTTTTTGTCTTCGGATGAATCAATATTGATATTATCGATAAATGGTTTTGGTTTGGGGTACTATTCAGGTAATAAGCATTGCTAAGAGATCCAATAAATGGTGTGGGTTTATAGTCACAATTTTAAAGAAACTTTGGTTGAACTGATTATACAAAAGTGGTCGAAGAAGAGTTGAACTAATTTTGCAAAAATGGTCGAGGACATGTTAAATTGATTTTGCAAAAATGGTTGAGACTTATTGAACTGATTCTGCAAAAATTGTCGATGACGAGTCTAACTGATTTTGCAAAAATGGTCGAGGACGGGTTGAAGTGATTCTGCAATAATTGTAGAAGACGAGTTGAATTGATTCTACAAAAATGGTCGAGGACGAGTTGAACTAATTCTGCAAAATGGTGGGTTTAATTGATTATGCAAAAATGGCCGAGAACTGATTCTGCAAAAAATGTCGAGAATGGGTGGAACTGATTTTGCAAAAATGGTCGAAGACGGGTTGAATTGATTTTGCAAAAATGGTGATGGACGGGTTGAACTGATTATGCGAAAAAGGTGTGTTGAATTGATTATGGAAAAATGGTCAATGACTGATGAAACTGATTCTGCAAAAAAAAAAAAAGTCGATGATCAGTTAAATTGATTTTGCAAAAATGGTCAAAGACGGGTTGAACCGATTCTACAAAAATGGTCGAAGACTGATTAAACTGATTCTGCAGAAATAGTCGAGGATATGTTGAGCTAATGGTACATATTAATTTTGTTAGAGTTGTGTGGGTTGGGTTCTATAACAGCCCTAAAGCCTTAGGGGTATGACTGGTATTTTAAAACATTGTTTTCATGTTTTTGGGCTGGGCTTTAGTTGGTTTTATTTTTTTGTCTCTCTCCTTAACATGTTTAAAAACTAGTGGAGTTCCTTGAAATATAGTGAAATTTTTTATCGCTATATATAAAGCTCCTCTTTTTCAATTTTAATTTGAGCATATTCCTAAATGCAGTGCTAACCATATTATTACTCAATATCACTCTGCACTAGTGCATAATTTTAACTCAGGGAAAGGTATGATCCACATATGCTTAATCTCATAATCCAAGGCAGCTTCTGTTTCGTGGAACTAATAGTCTAATACATGCGATATAGTTTATATGACGGAGCACAAAGTTAAAAGAGTTACGAGCGTAATTCCTTGAAAAATAAAATTTTGAAATCCACCAGTTTTGAGAAAACCCTGAAGGTTAATACATGCAATATAGTTCTTATATTTAAATAGTTTCTACAACACAACACGAAGTTAAAAGAGTTACAAGCATAGTTCCTTGAAAAATAAAATTTTGAAATTCACCAGTTTTGAGAAAAATTCTTAAGAATTTGTTTGATTAATGATTGAAATATGACAATACAATGGAAGCCAACGACATAAATAACGCAATCAAAACAACATTAATTGGACGGCAAACAAAAAATTTGACTTTTAATATAGAGTTTAAAAAGGAGTTTTGAAAACCTAAACAATCATTTTTGTCCTTAAACACGATGGTGAGACTAGAATATTTATGCTGCTTTTTATGCTTTTTACGTTGTCATAACGAATTCAATATTTCTGAATATTAATTCTTCTTTTTTAGAATTTGAAACATTTTATTTTTTATATTTTTCTTCATCGGAATTGACCCATGTTTTGTCATACATCATTCTTGAAGTTACATTTTCTCTCTTATTGGGGATCTTCTAGTGATCTTTTGATGTTTGCATGTGGTTATTGATTCCTAACTGATTGAAAATCCAACTTATTCCCAATTATTGATTCCTAACTGACTAGGTAGGATGCCTGAATACTAGAGTCAAGCTGCCTATACAAGATGCTCAGCTCTGCAACTAATGGGACTGCAACAAATATGTGTCTATACTTTATTTCTAGGGTTTTCTTGAAGAGCATTACTGTATATATATGCCCATATATGATTTCGTAAAGTTATAAAGTAAAATACATATGTCATTTTCATAGCAATTATCCTTTTAACATCAAATTATTTGATTTGATGCAACGAAGAAATTATTGAAGCCATTGTAATTAATTTCATATTCTTCCAGCACTAGTTGTATCAAGGGAGACCACATAGCATCCGATGCAGTTTCTGACATTTTGAAAGGTTCTTTTGTTGATGTGGCCTAACCTGCAGTGTCTAAATTGAAACCCTACTCCAATAGCATTGTCACTGAAATGAAACCCTAGCAGAAAAAAGGAGGGCCTAACTTCGGCTTTCATTATAGGCAGCACACATTGCAATTCGAATTTGGTAAACATCAAGCGTGAACTTCTGATCAACTGTAACTCGACTAAATATCTACGCGAATTTAGACATATGTGACGTTGTTATGGATACACTAAAAGTTAGATACAATGAAAAAATTATCCTTTAATTATGTGGGACAAATAGTGAGTTGGAAAATTTTAAACTTGACTTAGTCCTCAACAAGAAATCTTGCCTTTGGGATCATTTGACCTTTCAGGCTTTCTTGAGTTGTCTTCCATTTGCAAAGACTTGTATCCTTGATTTGACTTTGACCTTATATAAACAAATTTATCTTTGTTTTAAAAATTAAACACAATAAAACAATAATAATAACAAGGGGTGTGATATCCACACATCCAATTTTACTTCTCACACACCCTTTTAATTTTCGGCCGTCGGATCGGATGAATTGAAGAAGATCAACAGACATAAATTAACAAGGGGTGTGTGGGAAGTAATTTAGGGTGTGTGGATAGCGCACCCCTAATAACAATAACAAAAACAAACTAACAAAACAAAACACAAAAGAGTAAACGCTGAATTTGTTATATGAGTATGTATGAAGCATTACATATATACATGCAAGAATTTAATTTAGAGGTCCAATATTCCACTATTTTGAATGGTACTACCACTTAACTTAGGGCAACAGACAAAACTGCAGAGAATCATATTGATAAATTGTGATAAATTTAAGATTCCAATAATTTGTGTTAGTGAGAGGGGAGAGAGAGAGACGAGATATTTTATATTATTTTATTATTCAATCATTTTTCTTTATCAGTGATTTGGTCCATTATCTCTTCAGATTGGCCTAAATAAACTAATGTTATCCACCACGGATGGTTCAGTGATTAGAGTAAATTCATCTCATATTTCACATAGCTCGTTCTGAGTTTAATTATTGATGTTGGTGAATTACATAATAGTGGCCAATGAGAGACTGATATGACTCTATAATTCTTTTCAGCTTCTGAAATGTTGAACTGCCATAACTTCATCACCAACTACTCCTCTACAAATAAAGCAATGTCATTATCATGAAAAATAATGCTATATGTACTATAATGCAGGTTTTAACTGAAAAGCCAATCATAACCTTCATTGCTTTAGACTAATTATTCCAAGTCTTCTTTTCTCATCTTTTTGTTTTCCAGTACGTACTCATGAATATAACTATGCACAGGCCCGCAGGCTAGGGTTTGTTAATTAGTGAGAGTTATAAACAGAGATTGCTTCTATGCCTTTCGCACAGGATTAAAGACAAGTACGAATGTTACATTTATGCGTATGCTTTTGTGTCTTTGTTCCTTGCAGTACACTGCTCTCATTTGCAGTACAACTAGTGCAAACAATTTTGTTAATTACTTTTGGGCACGGATGACATGATGATGTGGTCGTGTGAGTGCTCTCCAAGAAAGCCTCTTTACAAATAAGTTACTAAAAACTTCAATTTTAGTATATTTACACAAATACTTTTCGTCATGTCACTATAGTTGGACTAGCAACAACTATGTATCGAATATACTAGACCATAGTATTAAGTGATGATTTTTTGCCCTTGTTAACAAATAAAAAATGATATGTGTAGGGGACTACACTAGTTAATTTGGACCGACCCTGAGAATTTGAGAGCCCTAAGCGAGTCTTTTAAGTGGAGCTTAGAATTCTTTGTCCCCCGACCCTTTGTATATTGATATGTATAAAAAAGAATTCGCTAAATACATAAAAAAAATCTATTTCTACATTAAATATCATTAAAAATAATATCAAAAGAAGAAGGATATACAAACATTACTTAATTATGATACGTCTCGCGTTTTTAGATGCAAATCTACTAATTAAGTTTTTTCAACCAATTCTTTTTCAATTGGTATAATAGTTGACCCATTAATCAATCTTTCTACATAGTTGATCAAAAATAAGATTTGATCAACTTTAATTTTGAAAAACTTCTTTCTGCTGAAACAACTGTAACATGTATAGTTAACAAAATTCTGTAAGCAACCTACTTCGTCTACCCTTAGGGTCGACCTTGTAATTAAGTACTCAATAAAACTTGTAGCTTAAATAGTCAAGAGTGTTTTTTAGAAGAAAGAGCGGTTATGTGTTCCAATCCCATTTATTTTTGTTGTTCACAATCTTTCCTTTTTATTAACAAAGGTAATTCCGTTAATTAGAAGAAAACAATCCTCTATAAAAACAAAACTTTTATATGGATAGTATAAAGAATTAAACAGAATTAGTAATCTTTCAATAACAAAGATACACCGTAGGTTCAATTACTTTACAAACGATTATATTTTTAAGTTAATCAGGTATACAGTAGCTATCTATTTTTTTTTAAAGAAAAATTTGACCTAATTCGGTTATTATATCATTCCATATATATATATATATATATAATTATTCTTTATAGTATTACTTAATTTCTTTTTTTATTAGTGAAAATACAGACATAATAAGGAGAAAGCAAGCCGCATTCAAAGCCCAAATTATCAAACAATAACCTATTTCCATACGGCACATTTTGAATTCGATTTATTACGTTGGTGAATCACACGATTGTGGTTGTTGAAAGCTAAAAAGCCTCTTTTCAACCTCCAAAAAAATGAACTCCCGTAACAAAACCACTAGCTGAATCCTTTTTTAAAAAAAAAGAAAAACAATAATCTATATGCTGTTGGAAGTGGATAATAATGTACGATTGTCACAAAGACCAAATAATATCTTATGATCTATATATATAAAAGAAAACTAATGAAAATAACTTGAAAACTTTGAGTTTTAACGATAAAGACAAAATAAACGGTAAAGTAAATAGTACCATTATTGATTTTTTAGTATAAAAATATGATTTTTCATTAAAGTAAAAAGTACTTGATGCTTTTCATTAAAATTCCTTATATATAATACTATATGCAACGAAGATACTTTCGCGATAAATTTATGTAAAACAATTGAACGGGCAAGAAGGCGCACCCAAAGTCGAAACTGCCAAACAAATATTTGCTGTTTTGGAAGTAGATAATATAATTTCCATAGCAAGCATCTCCAGTCTTTTGACATATCGAAGTTAGCTAGCCTCACGAGAAATAACAAAAACATGTTTCTCTCAATCTTACTATTTTGTGAGAATTAAGAGAAATAAAATTTTTCATGATTCTCTGTCATTACCTTCCCTTGAACAAAATATGTAAGTTGGCATTAATATTTTTCATTCTACGTTCATTAAAATTTGTGAGTTGTCCAAATCAAATCAATTCTAAAAATCAAACGAGTCTTAGAGTAGTAATATTTGCCCCGCACGTGAATATAAGTGGACTCTTAAACATAATGATTCATATAACTACTAAGGAAGGAGAATTATACAGTAATTGTAATGTATTAATTACTTTGTTTCTAAAATATTGAGCGGGGCAACGTGCCCCCTCCGGACTGTATGTGCCTATGCGCCTGTAAATATAAATGCTGCAGTATCTGCGTTTGAGTTAGTTTCACAACAAATAACATATATACATACGATGAAACGGGAAAAAAATAAATACTTTGCATGCATGTTACGTAAAACAATTACTGAAGCTAACTTTTAACAAAATATTATACTAAAAGTTTTTACTATATATTATGAAGCATTCATAGCTTTGAAGTTGATTTTCACACTGTTATACTAATATTTTTGACAGAACACATCAGAGCTACACTGATGATAATTATTCTGAACATTATTAATCTAAAGCGGTACTGATGAAGCATTTAGAGTTCCAAAAGTTGATCATCTAAGCACAGACAAATTCAAGTATTTTGGTGATCGGGGTATTTCGAAATTCTGAGTTTATGAGAAATTCGAGTATTTCGTTTTTCTTGCATGGCGTTGAAATAATATTTTTTCCTTTAAAAAAAAATGTAACCGATGCTCATCCGTAAGGAACCCATACTCATTCAAAACCAAATCCCAACAAAACCTCCATAATTATGATGATATCTGCAAATTAAAACAAAACGATGCAATCAATAAAAACGAGGGATGCATGCATAAAGGAAAGAAGAAATCCAGAAAAAGAGCTTAAAAATCATACCCAACAACAACAACAAAGTCTTATCTTACTAAGTGGGGTCTGTTATATGAATCGTACAATGTTACTGCGCTTGGTTTTGTGTCAAGTCTTTTGTTAGATCCATATACTTTAAGTCTTTTTTAGAGTCTCTTTTCAAGTCTTTCTGAGTCTTTCTCTACCTCTTTGACCCTAAGCCTATGTCTCGCACTTGCATTTTCTAACCAAAGTATCTGTAGGTCTTCGTTCACATGTCCAAACTACCTTAACTGATTTTCTCTCATCTTATCTTCATTACGGATACTCCAATTTTATCTCGGATATCCTCATTCCTAATCATGTCTTTTCTCGTGTGTCCACATATCAAATGAAACATTCTCATCTCCGTTGCACTCATTTTGTGTATGGAGGGATTGAAACGAAATGTGTATAGTACGAGATTTGTATGTATATGTGGGTGAGATTGAAATAAAATTTGTTTGTTGACCGTATAACTCTGATTTGGAAGTGGATTTTCTGTGCAAAGTATACCAGTGTGACACCATATGATGCTGGAATGAGATTTTTTTTTTTTTTTAATCAACGCTTAATTTTTTTAAGATATCCTTTTTTTTTAACAAATAATTAAACACAATTAATTTATCATATAACTACTAATTTACTATAAGGAAGAAGGAGAATTATACAATAATTGTAATGTATTAGTAATTTTTTATTGCAAGTAATATTCGACACTAATTTACACTGAAGAGATTGAGAATTTAAATCAAAATATAGTAGGTTGAAGAGGAAGACTCTAACCATTAAGGAATTCACCACTTGCATGTAATGTATTATTCTGTTTCTTAATATCGAGCAGGGACATATGCCCCCTCCAGACTGTATGTGCCTCAACCCTAATTTTTGGTGTGGTATCTGCAACTGAGTTACCTTCACAAGAAATAAACATACAAATAATTGGAAAAAAAAAAAAAAAAACCTTTGCATGCATGTTACGTAAAACAGTTATTGAAGCTAACTTTAACACGATACTATACTACACGTTTTTACTTTATACTCAATGACCATACGAGTGACGTATGTTGAATGTATATTAATTCTTTGATGAAGCATTCATAGTTTCAAAGTTGATTGTAACTGTCATACTAACGTTTCTTACAAAACACAATAGAATCACACTGATGAACTATTATAAACCTCGATATTCTGCGCCAGCATTGAAGAAGTATTCAAAGTTCCAAAAGTTAATCATTTTAGCACAAACTACACCAGATGTTTCCCTTGAATACTTTTTCATTACCGCGAACCATTTTGATCATTAATAATTAATACTTGGTGATCGTGCTAATTTAGAATTGAGAATTTCGTGAGGATTGAAATTCGAGTATTTCGTCTTTCTTGCATAGCATGGAAATTATCTTTTTTTTTCTTTTTCAGAAAATGTAATCGATGCTCATCCGTAAGGAATCCAAACTCATTCAAAATCAAATCCAAACAAAACCTCCATAACTATGATGATATCTGCACAAAAAAAACGAAGGAAGCAAAAAAATCGAGGGATTCATTCAAAAACGGAAAGCAGAAATCCAGAAAAAGAACTTAATTAAAAAAATTAATTTCACAAAAAACCATCACTTCTAATCACAGAGAAATTTTTTAGTGTGTCGAGAACAACCTGTTGCACAAATTGTCAAAATATAAGTAGTTGAAATTTTTTTCCTTAGCTATCCAACCACTTAATATTATAACACTCAGTGTATTAGACCGTGTTCCAAATTCACTGAAAAATCTCTCTCTACTCACAATAGCGGAGCCAGGAATTATTTGGTGGGTGGGCTAAACTAAAATTATTACTAGGAGATCAAATGGTTAAATATTTTTGTTACTTACGTAAAGTTACACAATGACAAACCTGAAAGCAATAATTTAAAGTAAGAAATTTAACTATGAATAAAGCAAGTTTCAACTAGATTTAACAAAGACAACATTTGAAGTTGCAACTTATAGTAGAAAGAAACATACATCATCAATCTTGTCATAACAACTTAACAAATAAAAGAAAAAGTACCTATTCAAGTTGTGCCCTTCGATCCTTAATGGAATTGAAATCTTTTGTTATTTCTTATGAATCAATCTTTTCAGCAAGCTCTTTTTCAATGTACACAACCATTGACTCTACTAGAAATTCACTCTCTATCTTGTTGCAACGTCTTGTTTTAATAAGATTCATTGCTGAATAAGCTCGTTCAGTAGTTTCTGTAGAAACAGGAAGAGTCAATACAAGTCGAATTAACCTATCAATCAAATAGTACCTTTCAGACCTCTTTGTTTCAACTAATCCCCGACATAATTCAAAAGTAGTAGACATTTTTTGAAAGACAGGATGATGCGGTACGTCTGATTCGTAGATTTTCAACTCACATCTCAACGTATGTAGCCTTTTTTTTGTGAAATCCATAGGATAAAATTTCTCTGCAAGCTTGCAAATGTGATCAATGTTGAACACCTTAAAAGCTTCTCTTGGTTCCAAAGCTGAACTGAGAATAAGAAGTTCCATTGTCTTCTCACTAAACCTGTTATTTAGCTCTGCCAACTGAAAATCTATTGCATTATTGAAGATATCAATGTGATAATGATGCTCAAATGTAATATGATCTGTTTGCTGACAAGAACAAACAGTTCCTACTTTGTATTGAGCATTCATATCAGGCATATCAACGTCATGTTTTTTGCAGAATAAACTCACTTTATCAATAAAGGTAGCCCAACCATCCAATCGCAACTTCTGAAGGACATCTTTTGTAGTAGTGACTAGGTTCATAGCATTCAGAATGTCTTATGACTTATTTTGCAGTTCGCGACAAAGGATATCAGTGATTCCCATGATCTCCTGTAATAGATGCAAGATGAAAGTAAATTCAAAAGATCTTATTGCATTATAAGCACTAGTAGCTTCCCCATGCAAAGAGTTTGTAGCAGATCTATCATTCTTTATGTTCTCAAGTACTGTACAAGACGCGTCGTACATATGTATCAAGTCACACACAAAATCATAATAAGAACCCCAACGAGTAGCTCCAGGTCAATGTATAGTACCGATTTGATTAGCTCCTCTTCCCATCTCAAGTTCACCAGCACCCACCAACTCTTCAATGTTCAATGTGTGTGCAACCTGTAATTGAGTATGACGCTTTGGAGAATTAGTAATAACATTCACAATTGAACCTGATGCTGAAAATAATAACCAGATAACAACTACTTCTTTTGATGCTGCAACTAATGCCAATTGTAGTTGATGAGCAAAACAATGCACATAATAAGTAGATGAACACTCTTTAATAAATAAAGATTGTAGCCCATTCCACTAACCTCGCATATTACTTGCACCATCGTAGCCTTGACCTCGTAACTTGTTTATAGGCAACTCATGGAAAGTAAGGACTTTTGTTATCTCCCTATAAAGTGTTGGTGCAATAGTGTCTTCAACCCACACAATATCTAAAAACCGTTCTCGTAGAAAACCATCATTATCAACAAATCTTAAAATAATGGCAATTTGCTCTCTATGAGCAATATCATGTGCTTCATCAACAAGAATACAAAAAACACCATCCCCGACTTCTTCACGAATTTTTCTTCGTACTATGTTGGCGAGAATGTTCAAACCCTCCTTTTGGATCATGGGAGAGGAATATTTGGCATGTTTTGGTGCATTTTCTAAAACAATTGCAGCCACCTTATCATTAAACTTAGCTGTATGCTTTACCAATTCAATAAAATTCCCATGTTTTTCGAACCCATTGATTCATCATGTCCTCTAAAAGGACATGCTTGAAATGTAAGCCATCGAACACACTCAACTGTAGCCTTGAGTCGCAACCGATTCTTCAAAATTTCTTCTTTTGATTGTCGATTAATAACCTTGTCAACATGTTGAGATGGATTCATCAATTCCTCTACACGTGAAACACAAGTATTATGTAATGAAGATGGACCTCCAATATGAGAAAGAAATATACAATTCTTTCCATCGTTAACTCTTTTCCAATTGTTAAACCCATCAACAGCTAATGCCGGATAACTTGTTGGACCAGTCCCAAAAAGAAAGCATGGGAAACAATATACTCTTTCTGTTGTTGGAGAATATTCTAACCATGGAAATTGTGAAAACTGTGAATACTGAAATCGACGATATTGTGATCCAAACTGAGACCTAGGATACTCAAGAAGTTTCGGTCGGTAAGGCCTAGCTTTGATATAAGCACGTCGAACTTCATCTTGTTGATTAATATGGTGCTTATGTATTTGAATCCGTTTCTCCGAATCTCGTTCAAATTCCAAAGAAGCATCATCAAAAACTTTTTCTTAAGGTTCAATTATATTAGATATCTAGTGAGAATCATGAGGCTGCTCAGTTGATATTGGTGCGTTATCATTAGACGCATAAGGTATATCACTCTCTAATTTATCACCACCATCATCTCTCTTTTTAAAAAATGAATCAATAGTTCTTAACCTCTTCATTGAACGTTAACCTAACAAATTGAACAACAATAATGCAAGTTTATATAATAAATTATATATCTAAGAAATCTATCAGACTATTAGAAAAAATATATTAAACTTGAAATTGAATTTTTAAAGTATGAATTCTTAAAATTAAAGCAATAAACAATTAAAATCATCAAGACATAAGATTAAAGTGGTTAAAAACTTACCTATTGATAAAAAAAATCAACAAGTTTTCTCACTCGTATTGTATTCTTGGTTTCTGTGAATTGCAGTGCAAAGACGAGAGGTCGAGATGGGACAAAGGCTTATCTGAAAGTGAAAGAGGGTCAATGTGTTGTACCCCAAAAGTCGAAATAAAATAATAAACTAGTCTACTCCTAGGAAACCTAAATTAATAAAATATTAAATTTACTTTTTAAAACAGGATGAGATGACTACTCTACTCCTAAATTAATCACTATACTACTCCCTAGAAACTATTTAAATAAAAAGACTTAATGGGACGTGTGTGTCAGACTACTAGTGAGTGTATACGATTTGAAATATAATAATAATAAATTTTGATATTGATTAAAGTAAATAATTTATTTAATATTTATTAACTCTTACTTTTTCTAAAAGTAATTCTATTGTTTAGAACTTTTACTTATTGGGTGGGCTATAACAATTAAAAATAATAAAATAATCTAAATTATCAGTATTTTTAACCTTAAACAACTAAAACTCTCCCTATGCTAGAGCCCACCCTAGCCCTGTTACTAGCTCCGCCACTGTCTACTCACCAAATGTGCTTACAATGCATTAGATTCACATATCCTATTTTTATTATTATTTTTGGGATACAATTCAATCGGCACCGCCCGAACCACCACCATTCAAGGCCGTCTCCACCCATGCCCACCCATTTCACCATTATATCCAAACCCAGTTCCAAATCGCCACCCACAATGAGATTCGACACTGCCCGACTTAGATCTGCCTTTTTTCCTGCTCAAAACTTTGATAAGAAGCATGAAATCGAATCATATGCACTAAATATATGAAGTTAGACATAGAGAGACCAGAGCGACGGAGGAGACGAAGGCGTAGACGGCTTAGAGAGCATAGAAAATGTCGTCTTGCCACCTGGAGGACTCGTTGATCTCGTCTCACCAATTGAAGAACATCGAGACGACTTCCATGGATGCAGAGCTCAATAATAGCAGTGGCATTCTCGTCATTTTGTGACGAAGCTCATCTGAGAGCGCAAAAAGCTCAACGAGCGAGCCAAGGTCAAAACACTTGATAAGCGGAGAGCAGAAGATACTCAACTCGTCATCACATTGGAGATTCGACGAAATCAAAATTGCAAAATCGAAAAGATGGGTGGTGCGTACGGATGATGACGGTAGCGAGAGAGAATCGAGTTCGAGGTCTGATGATGATGGTGGCAGCAACCAGAGTTAGAACGATGAGAGTGAGTTAGGAGGAGAGATCGAGGCTTGAGACTCTGAGTGAAATGAGAGAAGTCGGGAGAAGACCTAGAGATCGAGAAGATTAAGATGAGGAAAAAACGGGTCAGGCCAGAGGCTCGTTCCCTCCTATATTAAGATCCGTCCCGCCCCGTTTTGCATTTAGAAATTTTGGGCTCGCCCTGAACTTGAATTACCCGCCCCTACCCACGGTTCCTATACCCATTTGCCCACCCCTAGTGGTATATGCAACTGAGTTACCTTCACTAGAAAGAAACATACAAATAAATTGGAAAAAAAAAAAACCTTTGTATGCATCTTACGCAAGGAAGAAAATATCGGTAATATCGGAAATATCGGTAGTCCGAAAACACGGAAATATCGATGGAAATATCGGGATAATATCGATATCGATAAAAATTACATGGAAACCACGGAAATTGTAAGAAAAACTTGGAAATTTTTATTGAAACTTTGCAGGATGTTTATTTAGTCAATTATCTATTAGTTTATCACAAAAAATTGGAAGGAAATGCATTGCGTGATGGATTTAACTGATTTAAGTTGATTATATAGCGAGCTGGCAAACATTGTGAGTGTAGAAAATATGTAGTAATTAATGAAAGAAGTTTAAACACACCAATTGGGGCTTATTGCGGCAAGTTTTTTAGATATGACATCGCATCAAGTCGTCTTTTGTGTTAATTTGTAATCTTAACTGGTTAAATTAAGCGGTACATCCAATTGGGGCTTATAAACATTTTAATTCTCTTTAAAAATCTAAGGGCATTTAATAAGGATTTTAAGTGATTCTTTATAGTTTAAGGGGTATTCGATCATGATTTTTAAGAAATTCATACATTCCAAATGTATTCATTTAGAAATTGATTCGAAGAGATTTTTAAAAAGTTGGGAAACTCGAAAAAATTAGAAATATTTCACATAATATTTTAAACATTCTCAAATCGCTTCCTGAAAATTTGAGGGAATTCACTTAAAATTTTACATAAAAGTTTTAAAAATTATTAAACTTCATCAAAATTCATAAATTTTTAAATCTATTATAATCCTTTAAAATCTGAATGGAGTAAAAAATTCAAATCTAAACCTAGTATGAAACAATCACTAAATTACATAAAATTTCTAAACCAAATCTAGTAATGATCAATTACAATTCTAATATTGTAATTACTTGGAGTTTTTTAGGCAATTTAAGTAGATGATTTGGGGGCCGAAACTTGGTTAAATCCCTAAATTGCTAATTGAAACGAGAAAGAAGAGAAGACAGAGAGAACGAGAGGCTCCCCGTCTTCCTTTGTGCTAGTAATCCATGGCGTCAACGAGTCA
This sequence comes from Malus sylvestris, assembly GCF_916048215.2. Taxonomy (NCBI): domain Eukaryota; kingdom Viridiplantae; phylum Streptophyta; class Magnoliopsida; order Rosales; family Rosaceae; genus Malus; species Malus sylvestris. The sequence continues at coordinate 31,214,476 of NC_062265.1, forward strand.
ACATCCCTCATCCTCATCGCCCTCCTCTCCCTCTTCACAATCTCCACCACCGCATCAAGGCCCTGCAAAACCCTCTTCGTTTCCTCCTACTCGTTCTCCCTCCGCCGCCTCCCCTCCTCCTCTTCCTCCTTCGGCTTCGTCACCATCGTCACCGAGATCAGCCAGATCCGCCCCGTCCACCTCCACCCCACCCACTTCGACGACGGCTTCGTCTGACACCCTCACCACCACGACGCCAGCGAGAAGCGAACATCGCCACCCATTCTCCTCCTCCCCCCGGAGCCTACCCCGCCGGCGCCGCGCTCGCCTCCGTCTCTGTTCCGCGTCTGCTTCAACCCAAGATCAGCCAGATCCCTCTTCGTTTCCTCCTACTCATTCTCCCTCCGCCGCCTCCCCTCCTCCTCTTCCTCCTTCGGCTTCGTCACCATCGTCACCGAGATCAGCCAGATCGGCGTCGTTGAGGTGCAGATCTTGGGTTTGAGCATGGATTGCAGAGAGATCTGGGCAGCTGGGGGGACGACGCAGCCTCGGCTGCCTTTCCGACGACGGATCAACGACGATTTTTTCGATAATATCGAAAATATCGCGATATTATCGATAATATCGCGATATTTTGACGATAATAAGACGGATACCTCAGAAAATATCGGAACCACAGAAAAACGATAATATCGGCGAAATATCGCCGATATTATCGATATTTAATTCCATGATCTTACGTAAAACAATTATTGAAGCTAACTTTAACACGATACTATACTACACATTTTTACTTTATACTCAACGACCATACGAGTGACGTATGCTAAATATATATTAATTCTCTGATGAAGCATTCATAGTTTCAAAGTTGATTGTAACTGTTATACTAACGTTTCTTACAAAACACAATAGAATCACACTGATAAACTATTCTGAACCTCAATATTATGCGCCAGCATTGAAGAAATATTCAAAGTTCCAAAAGTCAATCATTTTAGCACAAACTACACGAGATGTTTCCCTTGAATAGCCATTCTGATAATTAAGTAATTAATATTTGATGATTGTGCTAATTTAGAATTTAGAATTTTGTGAGGATTGAAATTCGAGTATTTTGTCTTTCTTGCATGACATGAAAATTATCCTTTTGTTTATCTTTTTCAGAAAATGTAACCGATGCTCATCCGTAAGGAATCCAAACTCATTCAAAATCAAATCCAAACAAAACCTCCATAAATATGATGATATCTGCAAACCAAAACAAAACGAAGGAAGCAAAAAAATCGAGGGAAGCATGCAAAAACGGAAAGCAGAAATCCAGAAAAAAGAAAAACTTAATTAAAAAAAGAATCAAAAAATTAATTTCACAAAAAACCACCACTTCCAATCACTGAATTTTTTTTTTTTAATGTGCCGAAAACACAGTCTGCTACACCTCATAATATAAGCGTTTTAAAATTGTTCTCTTTAACCATCTAACCACTTAATATTATAACACTTAATATACGTGTTCACAGTGCACTAAAAAATCTCTGTCCACTCACTAAATGCGCTTACAACGCAGCGTGAACCTGTCGTTTAATTACTCGGTGGGGGCCCACCCGGGGAGGGGGCTGGCGGCAGAAGCCCTCCCTAGTTTCTAACACGTGCAGAAACGGCCGTTAGCGGCTTCGGTACCTCTTGGCCGCAATCCCAAACCGGCGACTCAATGACCCGTTGGGGGTCCCACAACACCCTCTTTTCTTTTCTGTAAAAGAAAAATAAAATAAAATAAATTGAATTAAAAATTATTTTCTTACTTTTTTATATATGTGTATTATTTAATACATTACTCTCCCACACAGCGAATATAACCAGAAGCAAAGGAGAGAGAGAATCTTGAGCTAGAGAGAGGAGGAGGAGGAGAGAAGAAGAGGAAGAAGAGCTGGGGCAGAACCGCACCGTCCTCTTCTCATCAAATTCGTAAGCTTTTTTGCTCTTTGTTCTGGTTTTTTTCTGAAGCTTTCTGTTCATTTTTTTGCCATGGTTTTTGCTGTTTTGTGGGGAGGAGCTGCATGATTTGATGAATTCCAGGTGATTGGAAAATGAAAAGAGCAAATGGGTTCTTAGGTATTGATGGGAAATTTGAAATGGATCTCTCTGTGAATTTGTTTTTGTGAAAGAAACGTTCTTTGTGTTGGGATTTAGCTGCTGCATTAACGTTTTGATTGCAGGGTGGGGTGTGGATTAATGGGTTTTCAATTGATTGTGTTCTCGTTTTTCTATTTTTTGGGGTTTTTCTATGTTGGAATCCGAACCCTGAGATCTGAATTGGGTAAATTGTATCTATGGAAACGGATTGGATTTGTGCATGCAGGTTTTTGATTTCTTACTTGAATTTTCGGCTGTTTTACTTGAAATGGATGAGTGAGGATTGTTTGATAGATACGGATATGCCCTTGATCTGAAATGCATTGTTGCATGTGGTTCTCTTTATGGAAAATTTGGATTTCTGGCTGTTTTTCTAGGATTTGTATTAGCACCCCCCACACATGAACTTGTTTTATAAGTAATGGAATTTTGATTTATCTGTTATGTTGTATGTTTTTTTAACTTGTTAAATCGTTATTTGTGGGATTATGATTTAATTCGAGGATTGTCTGTGTTTGGCAGATACCTCGCTCATAGTTGGTTTTGGGGAGTAATTAAGGCGTATGAATTTCGTTTTGTATACTCATCATTGATTTTATTTTGATGGATACCAAAGGAAGGGTTTCTTCGCAGCTGGTCAAGTTGGAGAATTCCAACAAGATGTTGGAAGGTCCTTCCTATCTTGTGTCAAGGGAGCTGCCCAGCTCTTGTGAGCAAGAGAGCAAATGGATTTACAATACTCACCGTGTTATGGAGCTCTCAAATACTAAGCGCCCCTTTGAAGACGGTGATGAAATCACATTGAGGAAGGCATGCAAGCTATCAGATGCTGTTCTGGGTGGGGACGTGGTTATGGATCTGAGTGGTCTTTCCCCTGCCAAGGACCAGTCAGATGATGAGCAACAGGGAGGTGGCAATTCTGATTCAAGTTCACTGATCCACCAACTTGGACGGGATATTTCAATCAACTGTCTCCTTCGCTGCTCGAGGTCTGATTATGGCTCTATTGCCTCGCTGAATACAAACTTCCGCTCTTTAATTCGGAGTGGGGAGCTGTACACACTGAGGCGGAAAATGGGCGTTGTCGAACATTGGGTTTACTTCTCTTGCAGCCTCCTTGAATGGGAGGCATTTGATCCAGATCGCCGACGTTGGATGCATTTGCCTAGAATGGCGTCAAACGAATGTTTCATGTGTTCGGACAAGGAGTCGTTAGCTGTTGGTACCGAACTTCTTGTTTTTGGAAAGGAAATAACGTCCCATGTCGTTTATAGATACAGCATTTTGACCAACACGTGGTCATCCGGCACTGAGATGAATACACCTAGATGCTTGTTCGGTTCTGCGAGCCGTGGGGAAATTGCAATTCTCGCGGGTGGTTGCGATCCACGTGGCACTATCTTGAACTCTGCTGAACTTTATAATTCTGAAACAGGAACTTGGCTGACTCTTCCTAGCATGAATAAACCTAGAAAAATGTGTTCTGGGGTATTTATGGATGGGAAGTTTTATGTCATTGGAGGGATAGGAGTGGGCGATCAAAAGCAACTTACGTGTGGAGAGGTGTACGATTTGGAGAAGGGGACTTGGACCGAGATACCTAACATGTTTCCTGGAAGAAATGCTGGGGCGGCTGAGGCACCTGCTGCAGCTGCGGCACCTCCTCTTCTGGCAGTTGTAAATAACATATTGTATACTGCAGATTATGCAGAACAGGAGGTGAGGAGATATGATAAGGAGGGGAACGTGTGGATCACTGTTGGGAGTTTGCCTGAGCGTGCAGCCTCGATGAATGGTTGGGGAATAGCATTTAGGGCGTGTGGAGATCGGTTAATTGTAATTGGTGGACCGAGGGCCTTAGGCGGAGGGACAATTGAACTTAATTCTTGGGTCCCTGATGGAGGCCCGCCACAGTGGAACCTGCTCGCCAGAAAACCTTCTGGCAGCTTTGTGTATAATTGTGCGGTGATGGGATGCTGAGGGCTGAGGTGTCCGGTTTCAGTGACACCGTGTGCGCTGCAAGGAATCCTGGATGGAATTTGCAATCTTCACTTTTCAAGGAGATGGGATTCCAGCAACTGGCTAATCTCGGCCCTCCTTTTTGGGGAAATTCAGGTTTTTATATAGAGTCATAGATACATTCACAGAAGGAGGCCTGGAGAGTTATTTTCCTTTTTTATCTTTTAAACTTATCGTGTTGCGTCCTTTTTTTTCCCTTTGGTAACTTTGAGAGTTTTTGGAAAGGTTGGCATCATGTAGAACAGGAAAAGGTGAATAAACTGAAGTACTGGTAAATGTTTTAGGTTTTCATGACTATTTTCATAAGTTTTATTGAAACATTGCAGAATTTTGTAATGGTTCAAGTTTTTCATTTCCTTTGTTTCTTAAGCTTATATTTCCAAGGTCTCTTTTTTCCCTCCTATGTTGGAGGACAGAAAAAAGAATGACTTCTGTTTATGTTATGGATTTATATTTTTATGTTCCTTCTACATGCGTTTTCACTCACTGCTGTTGCACAATCTGAATGGACCCTAAACTATAATGTAGGTTGTAGGAACTTCTTTCGATCGGTATGAAGAAATTTAATATGAATTTCCCCTCTTCTTTTTCTTGTGAACTTGATTTCTTTCTTTCTTTCTTTCTTTCTTTTCTGTAACGGAAATTGTGAAGTTTAAATGTTTAATTGAGCCAAACGAACACAGGACTCCATTGACGATGCCCTTGCTCATTGAGCGTGCATCTAATGAAATCCTAGCGTTAGTTTCAAGCCGTATGGTATTCCTGAAGCGGAAATAATGATTTTTAAGCCTTATTGATGCCTGTGGTTCTCAGAGAACTTGATCTTGAAAGCAGCTGCATGGTGAAATTTACAGTTGATTTGTTATGCTATGAGCTCAGATCAAGTTGGATAGTTTTTCGACCACAGGTGAGACTTGTGCATCAGGTTTTCCTCTTTCTTGTCCTGTGATTTTGTTCTTTAAATTTTCCTTTTGTTTTCTGAATGCTTCTGCATTGCATCTTAGTCATTTCAGTGCTTATCGAACTCTACGTTGATTTCATTGTCATCATAAGCATGCCTATTTTCTTGTCGCGCCCGTTATTTGCCACTTATAACCCTTTACGAGGACTTCATTACTGTTTGTTAACGTTCATTACTGTTTGTTAACGTTCGCTGTATTGTAATCAATGTGAAAGTCATTTTTCTTGTGTTATCAGGTTAGTCATAGGCTCTTCGGCTCTTAGGTTTCGCATTTGAACCGTATGCCACTGCATCAGTATATATTTAGGGTTTTTTTTCGCTGCTTTTTAATTTTTCGAAAGATGATGACATGTTGCTTCCGTGAATTAGCTTTTATACAATTGTGATGACATATATGGTATTTGTATCCATTTGGTAAAGTTTTAAACTTCTTTCCTTCATGAACTTGAAGACAAGGAAATGAGTAGGATGCTTGGATTTCTCTCCTGTTTTCGCAATTGAAGATGTTGCTCGACGCAACGAATGTACACAATAAAAGTGACGGTTCTGAAACCATAAATTCAGAAACACAAATTGAGTAAGAGCTGATGCAAGCAACCGCTTCCGCATTGAAATTTGCTGATAAGGTGTCTGCAATGTTTGTTTCATGAACGTTTCCAGGAATGCTGCGGTAAGCGACTTTCGTTGCTATTAACTCATACATCACAGGCATTGACAGATGCATATCCTTTCTTAGACATGTGTTCTTTAGCTATGACAGTTGTTGCTCCTTAAAAACTCTTATGTATGAAACCGGGTTTTTGTGACTCGGGGGAACGGATTCCGTGACCGATGTTTCTTCGTGTTTACAGGGTCTTTTTTTCTTTCCCTTCTCGTCGGTGAATAAAATGGCGATCGAAGAAAGTGTTTTGAGGCGTTTTGGGAATTTTGGCACTCTGTTTCTCTGTTTGTTTAGGGAAGAAAAGAAGAAGAAGTTGAAATACCACATCTGTTACTTCAGTTTACTTCTATTGGTCACGTACGATAGTGTAGAACGAAAGAGAAACGGAGATCAAAAGGAGAGAAAAAAAGTTTCGTTCTATTGGTCACCTGGCGACCAAAGATTCTTGGTCACCTATTGCTATATTTGATGTCAATGATTTTGAAGGGATTTTCTAATGGGAGCTGATTTTCACACCCCTGTAGTCGTTCACACATTCATCTTTATATTCAGTCGTTAAATTGAATAAATCAACAAAAATAATGAATTTCTACTAATTAATAAAATCTTCTTTGTCAATCAAAAGATGATGAAAAGATAAATTAGTTTTTTATTACACAAAAAAAATGATGGACAATAATGTAATTTTATATATTCAAATTTTACATTTTTTATTGAAACATCACTTACATGTGAGGTTAAAATACCTCTAATATTTATAAAATTAAAATAAAAAACAAAAAAATAAAACAAAAACCTCTCACTCCACCACGTTCTCTCTCTCTCCCCTCTCTCCTTCTCATTTTTAAAAAAAAATGTGTTCATACACATAAAATATGTAGGCAAATGTTAGTATTATTGAACAAGAGAAAAATGGTGTATGTATCATCATGTTCTAAAGTATTATACACACTAGGGTTTTTAATTTTTAAGGTTAAATCCTAAGCTGCATTGGAGTTTAATAAACTTTTCTAACGTTTTATGGGGTTTTATAATATAAAAAGATAAATAATGTTGCGGAAACTAAAATTTTATATCAAATGATGTGTCACTAACAGAGAATAAACACGTTAATCGTTTTCAAGTAATAATCCAATCATCAACAACTATATCATTTGGTTTGGAAATTTGATTTAAAAATTAGATCTCCCAAACATTATCGTAAAAATATTATTTGAATTAAGAAGATGAAAACGAGAGATTCAGAAATTGAGTTGAAACGTGAATCGCACGACAACTCATCTCTCTAATAAAGAGATGTGAAGTGGACTAAGCCTTATAATGAACTAGCTATAATAATATGGTTCAAATTTATCTTTTGCGCGAATCAAACCTCTTACAAAGAGAGATAAATATCGTTAGAGCGTAAATCTGAGCACAATAAAATATCATTTTTTTTTGTTTTACTTTTGTATTCAATTTGTACTGGCTCTCTCTCTCTGGGCAGCAGGCAGGAATCCACCACAGAAATTAGTTAAAAAAGTAATAAAAGTACAAAATTGTACCTTAAAAGAACGGATAAATTCTGACTCTGCCTCTCCGTTTATGTACGTGGGCCCCGCCTCATCAACTCCCCTTGCAGTTGCTCACGTGGCGGGCGCGTGCGTCATTGATCTCAGTGTCTGCTGCCCTGCCGTTGAACGTGGACTTGAAAATTGTACTGCGCTGTCAAATCCCACCGCTTTCTTTCTTTATTCTTTCTTTTTTACTTTTCCTCGTGCGGCCGTGAAATTCGCCCTTTTGCACTTTCTTTTAATGATGTCATCAAATTCCACGGAGCTATATTTTAGGATTTATTGGACGGTTTTCAAAGCCTAAAAAAGGCAAACAGCAACCTCAACTTCTTTTTTTCTTTTCGAAACCAAGATATTATTAAATACGAATTGAAATGTTTAGATCATCAGTCAAATTGTTAAACAATCATTCTGGTTCTAAACCATCCTATAAATGACAACCCCCATACGCGTAGCATAAGAAGCCACTAGATGCGCAATCTCATTGCAGGCATGAGGAGCATACAGAAACTCAACATAACCTAATTGTTGCTTAATGTGATTGATATCCCATAAAATGCCATCCATGACTGCCTCTGGTTGCAAGATCGCATTGATCATATCAACAAGGACCTTCGAATAAGTTTCCGCCTGAACCACCCCAAACCCTCTTTCCACACAAGCCACCAAAGCCACTCTCATTGCCTCAGCTTCCCCCATAACGCTCAATACACACAGAATATTACCCATACCTTCAGCACCCTTAAAGATCCCCGCAAAATCCCTCACAACCCAACCAAAACCGCCCACCCCCGAACGACTACACCAAGCACCATCACATTTCACTTTGAAGGTACCAAATGGGGGTTTCATCCATCCTACATGACTCGCCCTGCTCACAGGGTTCCCACGGATTGGCTATAACCCCAATTCCTCATCACTCGTCGCGATCTCACTCCATTGCTTCACCAAAAACTTGATGTATATTTAAACTAACCTAAATAATAGATTAATTTAAACCAAATTAAACTCGCAAGCACACAAATCAATTGTAATAATATATGCAAATACGAGGTCGATCCCACATGGATTGCTTTAACACTAATTTAACCGATTAATCATGCTAAACTTAATTAAACAAACAAAGGATGGATTGAATTGAATAATTGATTAAAACTATAATTAACAAGAAAAATAAAAGACAATTAATTAAAATAAACACAACACAGGAAAAACTAAGGTTATGAATCCACCAATAACAATCCTATTTACTTTTCCTATAGCGAACTACTATCCAATTACCATGCCAATGTTAAAGGTTGTTCTTTCTAAGGTATGAACTAATCCGTGATCAGGCATCAACTCTTGTATCTCTACATGATAATTATATCATATTGGTTAGGCATACAATTAAACACATAAAAACCCATTAAGTGTAGAAGAATCATGTCAACCAAGTAGGACTAGCTTGATATTGGTCATCCTCACTAGTTTGTCTACTCTTCTTAATCTTAGTTCCAATAAGGTCATCCTCATAGATTTATCTAACTATCTAGATGCAAAATTCCTAAAAGTGATTAGTCATTAGAAATCCGAATCTAGAATAAAATACCTACAGAGATTAAGAATATAACATGGCCTTTAATCGGATAATAATTAACAAAGTACTTATCAAATATTCATGTCATGGCTTCATCATAAACCTTAGAAAATAACTTAATTACACATAAAAATAAAAATAAAAGAAAGATAGAACCCGAAATCCATGGCAAAGCACATCCCTAAGCTCTCTCTATAGACCCCCCCCCCCCCGATCCCGCAACCTCAACTTTTTGAGATTAATGAAAATGTGGAGGAAGTAACTTGTTTACAGCACCTAGAGAATGTATACCCTAAATCACGAGCTGGTGATCCAGTGGCAAATGACGGATTACAAGGCTTCCTTAAAACTAAAAATTGGAAGTCATCTTTCTACTATATTGGCAGGACGGGTGCCAAGTTATTAGTAGCTAGGCAGCTAAGCCAGTAGTAGCGCAGTTCAGGTCAGGGCATGAAGCTACAGGTTCTATTTGCGGTCGTGAGACAGAGGTCAGAGGCAACTTGTTATATAGGTAGCCGTGCGTGTTAATAGATCTTCTTCTATACTAGTAGTAGCAGTAGTGGGTGAATCGCTTTCTTAGGTAAGGTTTAGTTTCTTTATTAGAAGGATAAGCACGGTTATTGCTCTTTGTCCCAACATTCCGCCGGGGTAGGCTACTAACTTGCTCGTTAGAAGTAGTTAACAGACGGAAATAAGGCCATTTGATGTCTATAAGTGAAGATTGGAGGGATGCCCGCTTGGGTTCGAAATCCACTACTGGTGTGGAAGTTGGATTTGTGGCCAGGAGAAGGCTGATATGCCTCTGTGAGTTTTCCCGGCCCCCAGAGTGAATAATTGTGGTTTGCCACCAATTGTCCCTTTTTAAAAAGAAAAAAAAATGAATATATACCCTAGAAAAGGAGAAATTATAATGTAGGGGGACTAGACCAGGTCATCTATACGGATATACACACAAAAAACCACCTGCTACTCCATTTTCTTTGATTTGTTATATTAACCATGTCCTTTTTGTGGTCCCACCTTCTCTCACAACCTTCCTAATCCGGCTTCTGGATGGAAGACTTTCTCCTAAACAGGTGGTATTTTAGTCGGAGTGTTTTGAAGTTTTACTTTTGTAAGATTAATTTTTAGGAAAACTAATGAAAATTGTTTTAAAACTTTGAATTTTAATGATAAGGACAAAATAAATGGTAAAGTGAATAGTATCATGATTCACTTTTTAGTGTAAAAATGTGAGTTTTCGTTAAAATGAATAATACCGGAAGTTTTTTGTTAAAGTTCCCTTAATTTTTGATATAAAATCTCGTAAGCATTTGGCATTTCGAACCTATTGTCTTGTGTGGTAACTCACACGAATTGCAAGTCTCGTTATATCATGTCCTATCGAACACTAATTTGACCTATTTGGTTGGTTGTACTGTCGCATTCATAGAGGATGGATGGAAGTCATTGTCTTTCCTTTGGTGCTAACCAAATAGATTGAATGAAAATTGCAATTCAAAAAAGGGAATTCAAAAAGCAAGAAAGAAAGGGCTCAATTAAAAATTTTCTTCTCCAAGATGTCAATCTTCAAGTTTTAACCTTTTCACGTAATGTATTGGACTTCTTTTCACCATTATCAAACAATAAAAACAAACTCCTTTAACTGATCAACTAACAACTGCAGTACTACAAAATTTGAGGTCCCGTGTTCGAAATTCTCCACTCATAGGGACGAGTCATCTCGTCCAAGGTGCTTACATTACCAAAAATGAAACGGATTTTCGGTTCACATTGCATTCCCCACCCATTTTTGTGGGTTTGCATTACTACTATAGTAAAAGTGTTTTAGACTTTCATGCTTCATTGACATGTTTCAAGTGGTCCAAAATGTAAAAGTCTAAAATTGTGGACAAAATTTAGGTGGGTTGGTGTATTTGCACTATACATAAAAAGGAAGGCAATCCAAGATTGGGATATTGTTAAAAATTGCGATGATGCAATATTAAACAGCGTCACACATGATGAATAAGATTATCAACTTAGCAAAATCTACCGGCCAATATTTTTTCTTTCGTTTTCTCTCCTCGTACCCAATTGCCACGCCTTTGGACCACCTCAAACCTCCAAACATTGTCAATACAAATTGATTGGCTATTTTAGTGCTATCACTTTTGAACACAAAATGACAAACACATACAAACCTAGAATAAAAGCATGTGGGTTAAAAATAAAAATAAATTCTTAAAAACCAAAATTGATATTTTTCGGTTGATTAAGCGCTTGTTTGGAAGTGATTTATGTAATGATTATAATCATCTATGAGGAGAAACACAAGCAGCAGCAGATCAACCTTAAGACAAGGTGGATTAGCTGACCACCCAAGCTTAGAAATTCTCCATGAAAGAACTGAGGCTACTCTTTGAAAATCTGAGGTGCTTGAGAGGTGCCATTCAACTGCTCGACGAATTCTCCATGAAAGAATTGGGCATGGTAATTGCTAGCCGCATGCCTTTGTATGCGCTGCTATAGGCATCTTTCAATAGACTCACTCAGCATATGTTGGCATCTGCCGAAACCCATTGACTAGTCAACATGCTCATAGGAAGTTGTTTGCATCTGTTGATAGACATGCAATTTGATTCGACAAATGACCTAATGCCTATGAAGGCTTGATGAAATGCCAATTTGTATGTTATTTCGTTTAAAATTTTCTTGCGTTGCGCATGCTATTTTTACTGTCTCCCCAATAATAATCCTAGATCCGTCATTGAGCACATGTAAGATGTTTTTTTTTCACAAAATCAAGTGCAAGTGTTGTGGTGTGTCGAGGGACGTAAGTTAACGATGGAAGATCAGTGTGGGGTCGTATGGGACAAATAGGTCCAACTCTTTACCAAAAGGGTCGGACGAGTGATGTGATCCGGGAATTAGGCTCAAGAATTTTAGGCATGCGAAGAATAAGTACATAACCTCCACCGAAACTAAGCCCAACTATAGTTTAGTCCAACCCCAATGTAGGCGGCCCATTTGAGTCCGTTAACAATGTTAGTAAAGCCCAACCTAGAATGAAAGATTGTAGGTTGAAAATTTCTTAACTACAAAACTTCCCTTCTTTGACCCACTGTCTCACAAACACACTCAACCTTTTGCTTTTTGGTTAATCCGGCTCTTGACAAAGTCTTATTAACTTGCCTTATATGCCCGACCACGTGACACCAATCACGAAATATGAGTAATTCTTTCGTATGGTTATCAATTTAGAAATCGTTGGATCAACGTAGAATTGAGCAAGACCAATCACAGGAGATTCTAAGTTTTGTGAGAATGGTCGGACATGTGACATGGATCGACTGCCGGAGCCAATACTTTCCCCAAGGTTGGGCAGCCGAATAATAGAGCATAACCGCGTAACCGAAAACGGTATTTGGTGGGAGTCAATTTTGGAGTCTCTAATCTCTCAACGAAAGCAAAGCACAAATAAGCACGGCCTTTCAGTCACTGAAATTCCCGTTAAAAACCTAAAATACCCTCGTTCCCTATTCAAATTTCCCACTCGCACCACCGGACGGGAATGGTTTGAGACGACCATGGATTCGGCGGTCCAGACCCTCCCTCCCGCCTCCGACCTCCCGCCCTCGATCGTCTCCTTTCTCGACGACAAGTTCCGGACCAATGAAAATCTGAGCGGGGCTCCGACTCTCCTCTCGGAGCTCCAATCCCAGTGCGGTGACCTGGATCGAACCCTAATCGACCTGAATCGGAGGCTCGGATCCTTGCTTCTAACTTACGCTTCGTTCTCCGATCGAGTCCACGGCCTCTTAGGCGGTATCAATGCCCAATTGGCGGGTCTCGGATCCTCCACCGGCTCTCGCACTTCAGGTTTGTGTGTGCTGGTATTGATATTTGGGTAATTCTGATTACAATTTTCAATTTTTTGGGTTTAATTTCGTTTTTGTTTTTGCTAATTTGGATAACTTTTGTCTGTAGATGGAGAAGGGAACGAGAAGGCGGAGAAGATATTGGGAGAGGAGCTGCCGGCGTTGGCCAAGGAAGTGGCAAGAGTCCAGTCCGTTCGATCATACGCAGGTGTGTTTCTTGCGAAACAATGGAACTGAAATTGAAAAATGAATTAATAAATTTAAGGAACTAGCTTTAGGTGAAATCTATAAACTTTCGTATTGTACTTGTTATATTGTTTTACAATTAGCTCAGTTTGTTTGAATAGAGACCGGAAATGTGTAATCGAATACTTGTTCTTCAATTATGGCATACTACATTGATGCTTCGATTATTTGTGCGAGTAGTGAATTGTACGATTTTCATGAAAGTTCTGCTATTTTACTTTATTTGCATGTGTTGATGCACTTGTGTGTAATATGTATTGTGAAGGCCTCAACTGGTCTAAATGTGTTGTGATCACATATTATTTTAGGCAGTAACAGATGGCTAATGTAGAACCATGAAGCTGAATTTGTTTTGCGAAACTACAAATGGTTCGATACTAAATGTTAGAATCCCAGTTCCTGTTTAACTTTAAGTTGAAAGATGATAGTATGTGATTAAGCTCCAACAAGTGCAATCCTATTTCTTAGGGCCCAACATTTCGTTCTTAGTTTTTAGTTTTCAATAATTTGTGACATAGATAAAGGAAAAGTGTGTGGGTGAAACAAGGAATGAAGAAATTTGAAGGATTGATGGTGGAGGAAACGTGTATGAAATGACACACAAAGTGAAAAGTAAAAACCAAAAGTTGAAAACAATTTCATGTCGTTTTGACCTTCAAATTTTTGTTTTCGTATAATCTGCATTCCTACCTTCTACCTCCCACCGTCTCCCTTTATTATTTTCCATTCCTCACTTCTACCTTACACGTTTCCTCTATCTCTAGAAGAACAAATGAAAACTAAAAACAAAAGAGTTATCGAACGGGCCCTTAATTGGTGGAAATATTAGTGCTTTCTTAGTAATGGTTACATCAATTGTTGGACTTCCTCAAAATCATGCAGCCAGATTTGTTTTTCACATTTGGGAGAGTTTTTTCGTTAATGTGAAGTTGTCCTTTTACTTCTGAAGTACTTCCTGCATACTGTGTGTTGGGTTCGTCTTCTGCTTGGCCTCTGTCTTCCGTGTTTTGTATGCCTATACTACAATTTTCTTTCCTAGCATTACCAACTACTGAGAAGCATAATCTCTGAATATTCGACATTAAACTTTCTCACATTTTTGGTCCTTTTTTTTGTCTTCAGAGACTGCATTGAAGCTTCAAACTATGATTGGTGATATTGAAGATGCTGTATCTTCTACCATGAAGAAAAACTCATGGAAGCATTCAGCAAGACAGAATTCAGAAGTGAGTACCCTTTGTTTGTGAAAACAAAATATTTTGGTAATTACAATTGGGAATTGTTATTAGCACTCCAAAAATCTCATTTGGCACTCCAAACTTTCTATAATTAGAAAGAAAAATACACTTGTGAGGAGTGTAGAACGAGATTTTTGGAGTGCTAATAACAATTTCGTTATATCACTATTTATTTTGCAAAGTCCTCATTTTCTCTCTTGGCAGGAAATGCGTCTGGGTGCTATTAAAACTCTTAAACTGATAGAAGATGTTTTAACTTCAGTTACCAAGACACACCCTCAATGGGCACATCTTGTGTCAACAGTTGATCACAGAGTAGATCGAGCTCTGGCCGTTTTAAGACCCCATGCTATAGCAGATCACCGGGCGCTTCTTACTTCCCTAGGATGGCCACCGCCTCTTGCCACTTTGACTTCCTCAACTCCAGATACAGGGAGATCAACTGAAGTTCTGAATCCTCTTTTCACGATGCAAGGAGACCTCAAAGATCAGTACTGTGAAAACTTTTTAGCCTTGTGCGGCCTACAAGAGTTGCAAAGACGAAGAAAATCGCGTCAACTAGAGGGCTATAATCGTGAGCTTGCTCTTCACCAGCCACTTTGGGTGATTGAAGAGCTTGTGAATCCTATATCATTGGCATCCCAACGCCATTTCACAAAATGGGTTGATAAGCCAGAATTTATATTTGCTCTTGTCTACAAGACCACCAGGGATTATGTTGACTCTATGGATGAATTATTGCAACCACTGGTTGATGAAGCAATGTTAACCGGGTACAGTTGCAGAGAAGAATGGATTTCTGGAATGGTATCATCCTTATCAACATACTTAGTGAAAGAGATATTTCCAAAGTATGCTGGACAACCAGATGAAGATAGCGTAACGGGTACTCAGTCACAGGCTAGAATATCCTGGCTGCATCTTATTGACTTGATGATATCTTTTGATAAACGAATCAAGTCTCTAATAGAAAATTCTGGAATCTTGCTTTCACTTCAGGATGACGGGAACTTCTTAAAGGTTTCTTCTCTATCAGTTTTCAGTGATCGACCAGATTGGCTTGATTTATGGGCAGAGATAGAATTAAATGATATACTAGAAAAGTTGAAACCTGATGCTGGTGATGAGAGAAATTGGACTATGAAAGTCCAAGGAGCAGCTCTTTTATCTGATACTGAAGATCTCAAAGCTCCTGCAATTTGTAGTGCCTACCTTCGGTGCCTATCATCTGTGGTGGATCGTTGTCGATCATTGCCTAGCATCTCTATGAGGTCCAGATTTCTGAGATTAGCTGGGGTACCTATTATACAAAACTTTTTGGAGAGCTTACTCGTCAGATGCCAAGAGGCTGAAGGTTTGACTGCCTTGACAGATGATGATGGCCTAGTTAAAGTTGCAAACTCCATTAATGGCGCTCGCTACATCGAATCTGTTTTAAAGGAATGGTGTGAGGACGTCTTTTTCCTCGAGATTTGGTCAGGTCGGAGTGATCAACTGGGAATATCAGTAGGCGATCAAAGTGGTAATGTCGAGTCAGTGGAAGGTCTAGATAGTGGTATTTTTCACGAGGAGGTTGTAAAGTTGGAGGCGTTTAGAATAGAATGGGCTGAAAAATTGTCTGTTGTTATATTGAGGGGATTTGAGGCTCAAAGTCGGGATTATATGAAGAACAGGAGGCAATGGCAAGAAAAGAGTGAGGATGGTTGGACAGTATCCAGATTTTTAGTTGGCGCTCTAGATTATTTGCAAGGTAAAATATCAGTGGTAGAAACTGATTTGAACGGGATAGACTTTGTCGGGGTGTGGAGAAGTTTGGCAGCTAGAATTGATCGATTGTTTTTCAGCGGTATTCTAATGAGCAATGTGAAGTTTTCTGACAGTGGCGTCGAGAGGCTTGGTAGTGATTTGGAGGTTGTATTTGGGGCATTTCGGGCATGGTGTTTGAGGCCGGAGGGCTTTTTCCCCAAAGTCAGTGAAGGGTTGAAGCTGTTGAAGATGGAAGAAGAGAAACTCCGAAGCAGCTTGGCAAGAGGGGAGAAATGGATGAAGGAGAATGGGATTAGGAATTTAAGTGAAACAGAGGTAGAAAAGATTGTGAAGAGTAGAGTTTTTACGAGTTGAGGGCTTCCGAGTGTTTCGTGTTGTACATGACTTGGGAACCCTTGGATTTTTCATAAAGCAGAACACATTAAAGAGAAAAAAAAAAGTATGCCATTTTATTTTCGAACAGTAGCTTCGTTTGATTATTTTCAATTCATTCAATTTTATTTTATATTGATCCTCTTAACGTCTGTATAATATTGTGAATGATGATCGTTGTTTATGCCATGTTGAATCTGGTGGATTGAGGACTTCAGATACAATTTTCTTTATGCGTGTTTGAGAACTTGATATGATTTTCGTCATCTGCAAAACCAGAGTTAAATCCCATAGAAATATTTGCAAGAGAACATGGTAGTTATAGTAAAAATCAGCTCATGCAAAGTAGAATTCCATAGGGATTGGTACGAATAACTTGTGTTCAAAAGCAATTGTTAATTACTTGTTTAATACAAAAAAAAAAAAAAAAAAAAAAAAAAAAAAAAAGCCTTTTCCCACTAAGTGGGGTCGGCTATATGAATCCTAGAACGCCATTGCGCTCGGTTTTGTGTCATGTCCTCCGTTAGATCCAAGTACTCTAAGTCTTTTCTTAGAGTCTCTTCCAAAGTTTTCCTAGGTCTTCCTCTACCCCTTCGGCCCTGAACCTCTGTCCCGTAGTCACATCTTCGAACCGGAGCGTCATTCGGCCTTCTTTGCACATGTCCAAATCACCGGAGCCGATTTTCTCTCATCTTTCCTACAATTTCGGCTACTCCTACTTTACCTCGGATATCCTCATTCCCAATCTTATCCTTTCTCGTGTGCCCACACATCCCACGAAGCATCCTCATCTCCGCTACACCCATTTTGTGTACGTGTTGATGCTTCACCGCCCAACATTCTGTGCCATACAACATCGCTGGCCTTATTGCCGTCCTATAAAATTTTCCCTTGAGCTTCAGTGGCCTACGACGGTCACACAACACGCCGGATGCATTCTTACACTTCATCCATCCAGCTCGTATTCTATGGTTGAGATCTCCATCTAATTCTCCGTTCTCTTGCAAGATAGATCTTAGGTAGCGAAAACGGTCGCTTTTTGTGATCTTCGCTAGATTGCTCCGGTCATTAGCGTGGATAAGTATATAAATGGATAGAGATAGGAAAGCAAACACAAGATGTACGTGGTTCACCCAGATTGGCTACGTCCACGGAATAGAAGAGTTCTCATTAATTGTGAAGGGTTTACACAAGTACATAGGTTCAAGCTCTCCTTTAGTGAGTACAAGTGAAAGATTTAGTACAAATGACATTAGGAAATATTGTGGGAGAATGATCTCGTAATCACGAAACTTCTAAGTATCGGAGTGTGGTGTCGTCTTGACTTGCCTTATCTGTCTCATAGGTAGATGTGGCATCTTCTCTGGAAGTACTATTCCTCCATCCAGGGGTGGTATCTTTAACTGGTGGAGATGCACAAGGTAATGTATCAATTTCACTTGAAGCTTACTTGTAGTTTCAGGCTTGGTCAAGCGCGATACAAACCATGTAGTAGGAGTCCCCCAAGTCGCCGAGCTAGGGGGTCTGCTGAAAGAGGTGACAGACAAGGTAAGCAATCAGAGCTCCGACTGATTGTTCACCTTCTCCCCATCTTGCAGCAGCATGAAGGATAAAGAGAAGAAAAATGAGAAGAGATGATATGAGATACTTTTGCTTTTGAAGAAGTAACTTTCCACAGGCTTATTCTTGAACTGAGCTGGAGGGTTTTCTGGTTTCCTCCAGAGTATAAGGCCGACTGAAGAATTTGAGGGTCAAAACAAGTCCATCAAATCTAGAGTACGTTCCACCCTGCTGATATGGGATACTTTTGCTTTTGACAGAGTAATGGATGTATCGGCACGTGTGCTGTTACGCTTGTCTCCACATGCTTCCTTGTATCCTTCGCACTTGCCCTATCTGTTCCTCAAGCAGATGCGGAATTTTCCCTGGAAATATAAGATGTTGAAGATGAGTACTCGAGAGCAATGCCAGGTAAGTAATCAGGTAAGGGGTTCCAGGCAGTCAGTTCCTGGCTGGAAGCTTGATTCCAAGTGCTGACTGATTGCTCTCTTTCTCCTTGTCTTGCAGGTAAAAACAAGGCCAAAGGAAAAGACAGGGAAAAAGCATGATATGGGATACTTTTGCTTTTAACCCTGATGATATGAGATATTCTTGCTCTAGTATAGCTTGTTTACAGAGGTATTATCGGGGGGAAGGAAAGCTGAATATTTCGAAAGGCTTCGTTGGGAGTGCCCTCTCAGATATGATGAAGGGTTGAGCATTTTTGCAGGTCTGCCTGTCTGTTGGGGATGGAGGTCGACATATATAGGAGTCTCCCTAAGAAGTAGTAATGCTATTCCTTTACCCTGCTTGGTCATAGCACGGTAGTGGGAGCTGCCAGTTTCACATGTTTTAACTCTGTCAGAGCACTTTGAAAAAGTGGTCTGTGGTATCTGGCTCTCGAGATTCGGAGAACGATGCCTCTTCGATTTTTGAGAAAGCAATCATGCTGGGGGTCTGGCTCTCGAGATTCGGATAGCAGTGTCTCTTCGATTTTTGAGAAAGTAATCATGTTGGGAGTTTGGCTCTCGAGATTCGGAGGGCGGTGCCTCTTCGATTTTGGAGCAAGCAATCTGTTGGGAGTGTTGTCTCGAATGTGAGTAAAAGTTGGGCATGTTTGCTAGTCTACCTTGCCACGAAGCACAAAGGTTGACACACAGGGACTTTCCAATTATCCAGCAATGGTATTGTTCCTTTACCCTCTCTTCGATTTTGAGAAAGTAGTCATGTTGGGAGTCTGGCTCTCGAGATTCGGAGGACGGTGTCTCTTCGATTTTGGAGCAAGCAATCTTGTTGGGAGTGTTTTCTCGAATGTGAGTAAAGGTTGGGCATGTTTGCTAGTCTACCTTGCCACGAAGCACATAGGTTGACAAACAGGGACTTGCCAATTATCCAGCAGTGGTACTGTTCCTTTACCCTTGTGGGTAATAATATGGTAGCTAGACCTTCAAAATTTATGTGTCTAAACTTTGTTAGTGCTGTTTCTTTGCTATTCTTTTACCTTTCTTGGTCAGAGCGATGTAGTGGGAGTTGCAAGCTTCACGTGCTCAACTTTGGCAGAGAACTTTGGCAAAGTTATATGTGTTACCCATGAGCTATTGTTGCGTGTGGGAAGTGAGTGATTGAACAGTAAGATTCATGTGCTTTCTACTTCACCAGAAGTCTTCGACATAATGCCCATAATTTCTGCAAAGCTGAGTGTGCGTGTGACAGGTGCTGACAAGGCTAGAAAAGTAGGTGCCTCTTCGATTTCTGAGATCGGCCCTCGTGGTCTCTAAGCAGCCCAGCTTTTGAGAAAGCGAGCGCCTCTTCGATTGATTCGGAGAACGATGCCTCATCGATTTTTGAGAAAGCAATCATGCTGGGGGTCTGGCTCTCGAAGATTCGGGGAGCAGTGTCTCTTCGATTTGTGAGAAAGTAATCATGTTGGGAGTCTGGCTCTCGAGATTCGGAGGGCGGTGCCTCTTCGATTTTGGAGCAAGCAATCTTGTTGGGAGTATTTTCTCGAATGTGAGTAAAGGTTGGGCATGTTTGCTAGTCTACCTTGCCACGAAGCACAGAGGTTGACACACAGGGACTTTCCAATTATCCAGCAATGGTACTGTTCCTTTACCCTCTCTTCGATTTTTAAGAAAGTAGTCATGTTGGGAGTCTTGTGCACTGGGTACGACCTTTTAGTCATGTTGGGAGTCTGGCTCTCGAGATTCGGAGGACGGTGCCTCTTCGATTTTGGAGCAAGCAATCTTATTGGGAGTGTTTTCTCGAATGTGAGTAAAGGTTGGGCATGTTTGCTAGTCTACCTTGCCACGAAGCACAGAGGTTGACACACAGGGACTTTCCAATTATCCAGCAGTGGTACTATTCCTTTACCCTTGTGGGTAATAATATGGTAGCTAGACCTTCAAAATTTATGGGTCTAAACTTTGTTAGTGCTGTTTCTTTGCTATTCTTTTACCCTTCTTGGTCAGAGCGATGTAGTGGGAGTTGCAAGCTTCACGTGCTCAACTTTGGCAGAGAACTTTGGCAAAGTTATCTGTGGTACCCATGAGCTATTGTTGCGTGTGGGAAGTGGGTGATTGAACAGTAAGATTCATGTGTTTTCTACTTCCCCAGAAGTCTTCGACATAATGCCCATAATTTCCGCAAAGCTGAGTGTGCGTGTGACAGGTGCTGACAAGGCTGGAAAAGTAGGTGCCTCTTCGATTTCTGAGATCGGCCCTCGTGGTCTCTGGGGAGCCCAGCTTTTGAGAAAGCAAGCGCCTCTTCGATTTCTGAGATCAGCCTTCGAGGTCTTTGAGCAGCCCAACTTTTGAGAAAGCAAACGCCTCTTCGATTTCTGAGATCAACCCTCGTGATCTCTAAGCAGCCCAGCTTTTGAGAAAGCAAACGCCTCTTCGATTTCTGAGCAGGCGCCTCTTCGATTTCTGAAGCTCCGTCGAGTGCAGATTTTTATAGGGGCTGGCATTAAGTTCCAAAGCACACTTGAATCTCCACCAGTAGAAGCTTCATTCTTGCACTTCTAAGATCTTGATTTGTCCGACCTCTTCTCTCTTCAACACCTTTGAAAATGTCTGGCCCCTCCGACCGTCGTTTTGACTTGAACCTTGTTGAAGAGGTAGCCCCGCCTTCTCCAGACAACATATGGCGCCCATCCTTCGTCTCCCCTACTGGTCCTCTTACCGTTGGGGATTCCGTGATGAAGAATGATATGACCGCTGCGGTGGTGGCCAGGAACCTTCTCACTCCCAAAGATAACAGACTACTTTCCAAACGGTCTGATGAGTTAGCTGTTAAGGATTCGCTGGCTCTCAGTGTTCAGTGTGCAGGTTCTGTGTCTAATATGGCCCAACGCCTATTTGCTCGAACCCGCCAAGTTGAATCATTGGCGGCTGAAGTGATGAGTCTCAAACAGGAGATTAGAGGGCTCAAGCATGAGAATAAACAGTTGCACCGGCTCGCACATGACTATGCTACAAACATGAAGAGGAAGCTTGACCAGATGAAGGAAACTGATGGTCAGGTTTTACTTGATCATCAGAGATTTGTGGGTTTGTTCCAAAGGCATTTATTGCCTTCGTCTTCTGGGGCTGTACCGCGTAATGAAGCTCCAAATGATCAACCTCTGATGCCTCCTCCTTCTAGGGTTCTGTCCAGTACTGAGGCTCCAAATGATCCCCCTCCGGTGCCTTCTCTTTCTGGGGCTCTACCGACTGCTGAGACTTCTCCTAAGCAACCTTTGTGAAGGCTCCCTCTTGTGTGTTTATTTTGACTCATGTATATGTACATATTTGTAGCTTATCGGGGATATCAATAAATAAGCTTTCCTTCATTTCAACGTATTGTGTTAAATACACCAAAGCCTTCTTCGCTAAGTTCTTTGAATTTTCTTTTGTTGAAGCTTGTATGTTGAAGCTTTCTGAGTGGAGCATGTAGGTTGGGGTAGTGTTCCCTTAATTTTCCGAGTGAGGAAAACTTCTCGGTTGGAGACTTGGAAAATCCAAGTCACTGAGTGGGATCGGCTATATGAATCTTAGAACGCCATTGTGCTCGATCCTGTGTCATGTCCTTCGTTAGATCCAAGTACTCTAAGTCTTTTCTTAGAGTCTCTTCCAAAGTTTTCCTAGGTCTTCCTCTACCCCTTCGGCCCTGAACCTCTGTCCCATAGTCGCATCTTCTAATCGGAGCGTCAGTAGGCCTTCTTTGCACATGTCCAAACCACCGTAACCGATTTTCTCTCATCTTTCCTTCAATTTCGGCTACTCCTACTTTACCCCGGATATCCTCATTCCTAATCTTATCCTTTCTCGTGTGCCCACACATCCAACGAAGCATCCTCATCTCCGCTACACCCATTTTGTGTACGTGTTGATGTTTCACCGCCCAACATTCTGTGCCATACAGCATCGCCGGCCTTATTGCCGTCCTATAAAATTTTCCCTTGAGCTTCAGTGGCATACGGCGGTCACATAACACGCCGGATGCACTCTTCCACTTCATCCATCCAGCTTGTATTCTATGGTTGAGATCTCCATCTAATTCTCCGTTCTTTTGCAAGATAGATCCTAGGTAACGAAAACGGTCGCTCTTTGGTATTTCTTGATCTCCGATCCTCACCCCTAACTCGTTTTGGCCTCCATTTGCACTGAACTTGCACTCCATATATTCTGTCTTTGATCGGCTTAGGCGAAGACCTTTAGATTCCAACACTTCTCTCCAAAGGTTAAGCTTTGCATTTACCCCTTCCTGAGTTTCATCTATCAACACTATATCGTCTGCGAACAGCATACACCAAGGAATATCATCTTGAATATGTCCTGTTAACTCATCCATTACCAACGCAAAAGGTAAGGACTTAAGGATGAGCCTTGATGTAATCCTACAGTTATGGGAAAGCTTTCGGTTTGTCCTTCATGAGTTCTTACGGCAGTCTTTGCTCCTTCATACATATCCTTTATAGCTTGGATATATGCTACTCGTACTCCTTTCTTCTCTAAAATCCTCCAAAGAATGTCTCTTGGGACCCTATCATACGCTTTTTCCAAATCTATAAAGACCATGTGTAAATCCTTTTTCCCATCTCTATATCTTTCCATCAATCTTCGTAAGAGATAGATTGCCTCCATGGTTGAGCGCCCTGGCATGAACCCGAATTGGTTGTCCGAAACCCGTGTCTCTTGCCTCAATCTATGCTCAATGACTCTCTCCCAGAGCTTCATTGTATGACTCATTAGCTTAATACCCCTATAGTTCATGCAATTTTGTACGTCGCCCTTATTCTTGTAGATAGGCACCAAAGTGCTCGTTCGCCACTCATTTGACATCTTCTTCGTTTTCAAAATCCTATTGAAAAGGTCAGTGAGCCATGTTATACCTGTCTCTCCCAAAAGTTTCCACACTTCGATTGGTATATCGTCTGGGCCTATTGCTTTTTTATGCTTCATCTTCTTCAAAGCTACAACCACTTCTTTCTTCCGGATTCGACGATAAAAAGAGTAGTTTCTACACTCTTCTGAGTTACTCAACTCCCCTAAAGAAGCACTCATTTCATGTCCTTCATTGAAGAGATTATGAAAATAACCTCTCCATCTGTCTTTAACCGCGTTCTCTGTAGCAAGAACCTTTCCATCCTCATCCTTGATGCACCTCACTTGGTTTAGGTCCCTTGTCTTCTTTTCCCTTGCTCTAGATAGTTTATAGATATCCAACTCTCCTTCTTTGGTATCTAGTCGTTTATACATATCGTCGTAAGCCGCTAACTTAGC
Source organism: Malus sylvestris (assembly GCF_916048215.2). Taxonomy (NCBI): domain Eukaryota; kingdom Viridiplantae; phylum Streptophyta; class Magnoliopsida; order Rosales; family Rosaceae; genus Malus; species Malus sylvestris. The sequence continues at coordinate 31,238,145 of NC_062265.1, forward strand.
TTCTCTGACAGCTTTCTTCGCCTCTTGCTTCGCTTTTCTATACCTTTCACCATTTTCATCGGTCCTCTCCTTGTATAAGGCTTTACAACAATCCTTCTTAGCCTTCACCTTTGTTTGTACCTCCTCATTCCACCACCAAGATTCCTTTTGGTGTGGGGCAAAGCCCTTGGACTCTCCTAATACCTCTTTTGCTACTTTTCGGATACAACTAGCCATGGAATCCCACATTTGGCTAGCTTCCCCCTCTCTATCCCACACACATTGGGTGATTACCTTCTCTTTGAAAATTGCTTGTTTTTCTTCTTTTAGATTCCACCATCTAGTCCTTGGGCACTTCCAAGTCTTGTTCTTTTGTCTTACTCTTTTGATATGTACATCCATCACCAACAAGCGATGTTGATTAGCCACGCTCTCTCCTGGTATAACTTTGCAATCCTTACAAGTTATACGATCCCCTTTCCTCATTAGAAGAAAATCTATTTGTGTTTTTGACGACCCACTCTTGTAGGTGATCACATGTTCTTCTCTCTTCTTAAAGAAGGTGTTGGCTAAGAAGAGATCATATGCCATTGCAAAATCCAAGATAGCTTCCCCATCCTCGTTTCTCTCCCCAAAACCATGGCCACCATGAAAACCTCCATAGTTGCCTGTCTCCCTGCCCACGTGTCCATTTAAATCTCCTCCTATAAATAACTTCTCCGTCTGAGCAATTCCTTGCACCAAGTCTCCAAGATCTTCCCAAAATTTCTCCTTCGAACTCGTATCCAACCCTACTTGAGGTGCGTACGCACTAATCACATTGATAAGTTCTTGTCCTATTACAATCTTGATTGCCATGATTCTATCTCCTACCCTCTTGACATCTACAACATCTTGTACCAAGGTCTTGTCCACGATGATGCCAACACCGTTTCTCGTTCTATTTGTGCCCGAATACCAAAGTTTAAACCCTGAGTTTTCTAGATCCTTTGCCTTACTACCAACCCACTTAGTTTCTTGTAGGCACATAATATTTATCCTTCTCCTCACCATAACTTCCACTACTTCCATAGATTTTCCCGTTAAGGTTCCTATATTCCACGTTCCTAAACGCATTTTGCTCTCTTGAACTCTACCCTTCTGTCCTAGCTTCTTCACCCTCCCCCGTCTAATAGGATCAAAGTACTTCTTTTGTGTGTCCCGGGTAAAGTTGATAGGAGCATATGCTCCCAAACAACTTTGAGTGGAGTCGTTCGAAAAGAAGTTTCTATGGCCCCCTTGCTCATTTAACACTGCATCCGGGTGCCGATGGAGATACAGCGACCCTTGCTCACTTATCACTGTGCTCGGGCCACACAGCGCGCCACTTACGGGTGACGCCCTAGCTTTAGCGCGATTTTGTTCTGGATTCATTTTCATAAGGATTCGACGTGATCATGGAGTGTCGGCTGTCGACTACCTGACGCCCTCCCCCTCCTCCTTTATCCGGGCTTGGGACCGGCCATGTAAGACATAGGCGGAGTTTACTTGTTTAATACAAGAATTAGAAAATTGGAATTGTGGATTAAATAACAAGTGCAAATAATTAAGAGTATAGAAATCAACAATATTAAAAATAAGAAAGCAAACGTTTTAAGAAAAAAATCAAGGGTGAGAAGCATTAGGGTTTAGTTGTGACCATTAACAATTTTTGTAGTCCACCATTTACTTATAAGTTAACACATACAAGCTTTGAATGTTAGGTTTACTAATGCATATTCTACTTGTGGCATTTAAGCTGGAATGCATATCTAACTGCAATCCGTTTGTGACCTTCAAGTCAAATATAAACATACAAAACTCATTAAGTTTTGCGAAAACTCTTTAAAAAACCATGCAACCCTTAAGAGCCACCTTAAGTCAATTTCCAACAACAAGAAGCTTTAACCAATTTCAGGGTGACATTCCAAAAAAAAAAAAATTGCATCCAATTACTTCTCTACACATCATAATGGTAATCAAGTATCAAGATATATTGATAGTTTAAAATCAACGATTGAAAATTCATAGCAATCATGCATAAATACATATTCATGCTAAGGTTTGTGGCCTCGACCTAGCAAAGAGAATTAGTTACACATAATCATAATTGAATGCCAAAAGTATTATTAAGAAAAGATAGAAAACACCATTGTAGAACAAAGTTATTGATCACCAAAAGCTCTCTTTCTATATTCGAAAAACGTTCTGGCTCTCTAGGGCTCCAAACTCAACATATAGATTGTTTGTACCATACTTGACCAATCCCGAAACTACTGAGCACCGGTCAACGTTATACCGTCAAGGACCCAGAAGAGCTTCCCTTCAACCAGGAGGCCAATCACAATGCGACACGTGTTGACATCAAAAGCCAATCACAGAGCGACACGTGTCAACATCAGAAGCCAATCACAACACGACACGTGTCAATATCAGAACAAAACTAGAAACTCTCTTCTATAAATAGGGATCATTCTCCCACAATAATCTCTAATGTCATTTTGTACTAAACTATTCACTAGAACTCACAAAAGGAGAGCTTGAACCTTTGTATTTGTGTAAACCCTTCACAATCAATAAGAACTCCTCTACTCCGTGGACGTAGCCAATCTGGGTGAACCACGTACATCTTGTGTTTGCTTCCCTGTCCCTATTCATTTACATACTTATCTTCACTAGTGATCGAAGCAACGAAGCGAAGGTCACAAACCTGACACTTTCTATTGTACCAAAGTCCTCGCTGATTTTGTGCATCAACATTTGGCGCCATCTGTGGGAAACAACACTTATTCCCACTCTCTTCACCTTTGTCAAGCTGGTTTCCACCGCTCGTACATTTTCTTTTGGCCAAGCATCTCTATCCGACATGGGGAGCAAAAGAAGCCATAACACACAGAATGACACTCCCCTTGGACCTAGTATGAAGCAACGAAAGCAGGAAGGAAATAGAGTTACTCTTCAAGCTAAAGTCGATGAGCTAGAGGTTCAGAACAACAAGATAGCAATGAAGAATGAGGTCCTCCAAGAACAATATGAAAAACTTTTCGAGATGCTTCACGAGGCTAGGCATGCTCAAACACACAAGCTCGTCGCCCCTGTTGATGTCAACAATCATCTGAATGCCCCCCAACACGGAGGGTCACCGATATCCAACACGGACATGCCTGATAAGGATCGAGCTACACATCAATGTGATAATCAACATGAGACTTCTCTCAACCCAACTGCTTCAACCCGAAGCAGGAGAAGTAGAGGAAAACACCTCCTCACAAAGGGAGTGGAAGGATCAAAAACCGTCTATCGCGATTGTCGAGACTTCCTAAAGCAACGTCGAGAGAATCTCATCCACGTAAGCTCAAAGATCAATGACCCGAGAGTTTCTGAAAGACTCGGTCCTCTTCCACGACCCAGGCCAGCAGCCAATCTAGGGAATGGGCAACAGGTCCCAGAAGAACATGAAGGTACAGGGGACTTGGAAATATTCCGACATACTCACTCTAGAAGTCAGTGTGGCGAGTCCAAGGAAAAATCACGCTATCTTGATCAAACTTTCCTACTTCCAAGAGGCGATGGGGACTTACGGAAGAAAACTTCAGTGGTGCACGACTCTACTCAGGACCCCCTTGTCCTACAGCTCCTTGAGGAAGTAAACAAGTTGAAGGCTGAACGTCAAGCTGAGATACCTGACTGGAACCAACCCAGGCCTGGCCCCCTCACAAGAAGGATCCTCAACACCCCCATCCAAGCGAAGACAAAGCAGAAGCTTGACTTACAACTCTATACTGGAAGGGAAGACCCGATTGAACACCTTAACCTCTTTGAGTCCACCATGGTATACCGGAGACACACCGACGAAGAACGGTGTCTTCTCTTCCCCTCCACCCTCTCTGGCGGAGCTTTAAACTGGTATTGTCGTCTTCCACCTGAGACAGTAGACTCATTTGAAGAGTTGAGGAAGCTGTTTGTCTCTCAACACATCTTCCAGACCGATCGCTTGCATTCCGCAGATGACTTGTACACTATTCGCCAGAAGCCGGACGAGTCATTACGAAAGTATGCTGGCCGCTTTAGCCATGAGTATTCTCGCTACGCTGAGGCAGATGACAAGACCGCCCTCAAGGCCTTCACGACAGGCTTACGTGACTGTTTCTTCAAGTACATGATTAATGCCAACACTTGGAGGACTTACTCTGAGGTGATGGCACAAGCTTACAACCATGCCTCCGCCGAGGCAAGGACATATCAAGGGAAACCCCCTACAGTCACCCCTTATCAGCAAGAAGGGAGTGGAGGCCAGATCCAATCGAATGAGAAGACCTCAACCTTCCAAACGGTAGCAGCACACCCCTTGCCTCATTTAATGCTTCGCCAAGTCAGCAGACATATCAATCCCAGGGCAAAAGGAAAGATTTCCATCCTCACCAATCTCATTTTAATAAAAAGAATAAGGGGCACTATCGCGATAACTCAGGATATCGTCACAATAATGCCCGTCCCCAGGCAGTCAATGCAGTGGGCCAATCACGTGTCAAGACAGGCCCTACCCCGAGGTATGAGACATACACACCTTTGAACGCTACATGCGCGGCCATCTACCCCAGTATAGCTCATCTGATACCAAAGCCAAAGCCAAGACAGCCAGATTACAAGTCTACGAAAAACACGGGCATGTTTTGCTGCTACCACGAGTATAATGGCCATGATGGCGAGAAGTGTGTCATCCTCCGTGATCATATTGAAGCTTTGGCACGTGAAGGAAAAATTAATCAGTTCCTCCTTCACCCTCCAAGGGATAACCGTAACCAACGCCAGGTGAATGTGATATATTTTATAAGCGGCGGCACACCTATGTCTGAATCTTCCAATAGGGCCATGAAAAACAGTGAACGAACTTTGAGACCTGGCCATCAAGTGTTTCACGTGGAAGACATCAGGGGAGGCAAGTATCAAAAGCCTAACTGGGATCCAATATGTTTCTACCCTGAGGAAGAAAGAGGTATCATCTACCCTCACAACGACCCGTTGATCGTGAAGGCTCACATAGCAAATTTTGGTGTGAAACGAATCCTGATCGACACATGTGCTTCAGTCAATATCATGTTTGCTGAAGCTTTCAAGGCACTTAATGTAGCTGAACACTTGCTCGATCGCTCGATTTCTCCTCTGATAAGCTTCTCTGGCGATATCGTGCAACCTTTAGGGAGTATACACTTACCCCTCACCATTGGGACAGGCCCCTACACAGCTACTATTACCACTAACTTCCTAGTGGTCAATTGCCCGACGGCATACAATGTCATCTTTGGGCGCATAGACATCAATGATCTCAAGGCCATGGTATCCACACATATGTTGTTGATGAAGTTTCCAACCCTTTTCGGCAATGGATACATCAGGGGAGATTAACTTAGTGCTCGATCATGTTACAACACTTCAGTTAAGCAACAACACCTGCCTGTCCCCAATGAGACCCTCTCTATACATAACCAAGTAGTAAAGACCAGTCCAGATGAAGCCAACTTGGATCTTCATAATGGCAACAGTTAACCCGATGACCCTCGAGATGACTCCTTCACCTAGCAAGCACAACCCGCTGAAGAGTTAGAGAATGTCTCTATCTCCAAAGACCATCCAGATCGCATGGTGAAGATTGGCACCAATTTGTCACCACCCCTTCGGTTGTCGCTGATCTCATTTTTGCAAGAGAACGCCGAAGTCTTCGCTTGGTCATATAAAGATATGCCGGGCATCTCTCCCGATATCATCTGTCACCACTTGAGTATTGATCCCAAGACCAAACCAGTAAAACAGAAGCGAAGATCTTATGATGTTGAACGATATGAGGCGATGAAAGTAGAAGTTGAAAAACTCAAGGACATAGGCTTCGTCCGTGAAGTCAATTACCCAACATGGGTAGCAAATGTTGTCATTGTTAAGAAAAATCCGACCAAGGAAAGTCTCCTGTTTCAAAAGGTCTTGTGGAGAATGTGTGTCGACTACACCGACCTAAACAAAGGATGCCCAAATGATAGTTTCCCCCTTCCTCTCATTGATAGACTTATAGACTCGACGGCAGGGTGTGAGCTCTTGAGCTTCATGGACGCTTATTCAGGATACAACCAAATCCTCATGAACCCCTCAGACCAAGAACACACAGCCTTCACTACTGACAAGGGACTATATTGCTACAAAGTCATGCCCTTCGGTCTAAAGAATGCAGGAGCAACTTATCAGAGACTGGTCAATTCAATGTTCGCCGAACAGATTGGGAAGAGCATGGAAGTTTACGTTGATGATATGTTAGTCAAGAGCAAACATGTTGACCAACACATCACCAAACTATCTGAAACTTTCACCATTCTAAAGAGGTATCGAATGAGGTTGAACCCCAACAAATGTGCTTTCGGCGTGGGCTCTGGCAAATTCTTAGGCTTCATGATTAGCCAATGAGGCATTGAAGCTAACCCCGAAAAGATCAAAGCAATCCTCGACATGAAAGAGCCAGTAACTTCAAAAGACATCCAAAGCCTTACTGGCAAGGTGGCAGCCTTAACCAGATTCATCTCTAAGGCCACAGACAGATGTGCTTATTTCTTCAAAGCACTCAAGGGAAATAAGAAGTACATTACATGGACGGAGGAATGTGCCAAGGCATTCAGGAACCTCAAAGAGTACATGAGTAAAGCCCCTATGCTCTCCAAACCAGAAGTTGGTGACACTCTCATTATCTATCTATCGGTTTCGGCTTCAGCAGTCAGTTCTGTTCTTATTCGAAAGGACAGTGGTGTCGAACGGCCCGTCTACTATGCTAGCAAGGCCCTATAAGATGCGGAGACACGATACTCCAACATTGAGAAATTAGCTCTAGCATTGGTCATGTTTGCTCGAAAACTTCGCCCTTATTTCCAAGCACACACCATCATTGTGCTTACTAATCACCCTCTTCGACAGATACTCCAGAGTCCTGACACGTCTGGGCGAATGATCAAATGGGCGATAGCATTGGGTGAGTTTGACATCTCCTACCAACCAAAACCAGCCGAAAAAGGTTAAGCAGTAGCAGATTTCATCGCCGACTTCACATATCCTGTTGACATTGCTTCTACACCTGAAGCAGTAGCTTCATTACCATCGGAAGCTCAGAAGATAGAACCAACAACCCCATCATGGAGTCTGTATGTTGATGGCTCATCCAACCAACAGGGCTGCGGAGCAGGATTAGTCCTCACTACCCCCGACAAAGTGGCGATAGAATACGCTCTTCGTTTCAAATTCAAGGCATCGAACAACGAGGCCGAATACGAAGCCCTTCTAGCAGACTTACGTTTGGCCAAGCATCTTGGGGTTAAACAAATTGATATCTTCAGTGACTCCCAATTAGTGGTCAACCAAGTCACAAACAACTTTGATGCTAATGATAGCTCCATGGCAGCATATCTTGCGCAAACGCGACTTTTGCTCAAGCACTTCCACTACCAGATCACCCAAGTTCCTCGAGCGGCAAATAGTCATGCATACGCTTTGGCTCACCTCGCCTCAGCAGTGGAATACGAGATTGGGAGAAAAATTCATGTCGAATATTTGGCAGTACCAAGCACCATGGTCGCGGGAGTGTGCAATTTACAACAAGGAGATAGTTGGATCACCCAAATTTATAAATTCCTTGCTCATGGCACCCTCCCAATTGACAAAGTCCAAGCTAAGCAGATTCGATACAAGTCTGCCCGCTACCTGATCATTAACGACCAAATCTACAAGCGCGGTTTTACCCTACCATACCTAAGATGTCTTACACCTGCGGAGGTGGAAATTGTCCTTCGGGAAATACATGAAGGAGTCTACGGAGATCATGCTGGGTCTTGATCCCTAGCACACAAGACTTTTCGCCAACGATACTATTAGCCAACACTCCACCAAGATGCCATCATAATATCTCGCTCATGTGATAAGTGTTAACGCTACGCAACTATCCCTCACTCCCCTCCCGAGCCGCTCACTCCTATGATCAGCCCTTGGCCCTTCGCCCAATGGGGACTTGATTTGATCAGCCCAATGCCTGCAGGGAAGGGCAAGGTCCGCTATGTAATCGTTGCAGTTGACTACTTCACAAAGTGGGCTGAAGTAGAACCCTTGGCAACCATTACTGAGGGAAAAATAGAAGACTTTGTATGGAAGAACATCCTCTGCAGATTCGGCATTCCTAATGCGATAGTCACGGACAATGGGCGGCAGTTCGACAACAAGAAGTTTAAGATGTTCTGCTCTAAGTTCAACATCAACTTATGTTTTGCCTCTCCAGCCCATCCCCAGTCTAATGGACAAGTCGAGGCAGTTAACAAAATAATCAAGCGCACTCTGAAAACTAGCTTAGACAAAGCTAAAGGTTGTTGGCCATAATTCATACCCCAAGTTCTTTGGTCATACTGCACTTCATATCGGACTTCCACAGGAGAAACTCCATTCTCACTTGCTTTTGGTACAGAAGCAGTTGTCCCCGTTGAGCTTAAGCAAGCAACATACCGAATCCAGAATTACATGCAGAGTGAGAACGACAAACAACTCACCCTCAACCTGGATCTAGTCGAGGAACACAGAAATCAGGCTCACCTGAGGAATGTCGCCTACAAGCAGCGCATTTCCAACTACTATGACTCAAGGGTCAAACCTCGCTCTTTCAAAGTGGGAGACTGGGTACTGAAGAAAAGATTACTCTATGATAGGGTCCCGAGTGAAGGAACACTCAGTCCTAACTGGGACGGACCGTTCGAGGTCGTCGGCATCAGCCACGCTGGCTCCTACAAGCTCAGAAGCTCCGACGGCAAGACCCTTGGCCATTCATGGAATGCTGACCACTTGAAGTACTATTACAAATAGACTCACATTCTACAAGTGTTAAGCTACAACCGTTCGGCATCCTATGTAACAAAGACCATTTGGTATGAATTCAATAAAGAGGTGATTTAGCCAACTCGGCCCTAAACTCTCTTACATTCTGAGCAATGAAACACTCAAGTATTGAAGCTTCAACGCAAATGTTTCCAATACAAAATCAAATCTAAGTATGTGTCAACAAGACTATACAAAGGATCTATGCAAACATAGCCAAACATTCATCAATGATAGGGCAAACACTTGAAGCTTGATAATGCAAACACTTGAAGCTTGACAATACAAACATTTGCTTGATAATGCAAACACTCATAAACATACAAAACAAAAAAACTCTCAGGCTTATAACATGGCATATGCCATACAAACAACAAACTAGTGCAGGTAGAGTACATGCAGAAAGTGAAAGCACTTCTAGTCATCCTCATCTGAGGTTGAACCCCTGATCATATCACTATGAGTCCTACCGCAATTTTCTGCATTTCCAAACTCATCATCACCTTGATGACTCTGCTCATCAGCACTAGCCTCATCACCAGACTCATCTGCAGTGCTAGAATAAACGGCAAGGTCGAAGGTTTCACCTTTTCGATGATGCTCATCTATTTCTTCAAGGTATTTTCGAAGAACGTTTCCCTCATCATAACGATCAAGGACAGCCATCCATTTCCTTTTTTCAAAGTGAACTTCCCGGGTACAGCGAGGTCTAAGGACATGGAGAAAGGCCGGGGAACCCAAGAACTCCTTCACAGCAACTTCCTTCTCAGTCGGGATACTACTCTTCAGCTCAGAAACCTCAACCAAGGCACTATCCAACTTCCCTTTAACCTTGGAAACCTCGAGCATAGTTGTCTCCAACTGTTTCTTAGTTGCCTCCAACTGTACTTTGAGTCTCAAGTTCTCACAATTCCGCCTCTTCAAACTCTCAAAATGTTGATCCCTGACTTGGATGGCCTCAGCCAAAGCTTTGCTCGTCTTCCTGGTATCATTCACAAGCTGCTTATTCTCTTTTAGTTTCACCTTGCACCGCTCAGCCTCTCGCAGTCTGTCGTGATACTCAGCCATGACCTGCATGACAAGACGATCATCGCTACCAAAATAATGCTAATAAAGAGGAGAAAACAAGAAAATGACAAAGTAACACTCACATATGAAGACAACTTCAACATCTAGTCACAATCTGATTCATCTTTAGCTAAAGGCTCTCCGAGCTCATCGAAAGTCAATCGACGCCCTGCCAGGCAATTGTTGATATACCCAAAGTCCTTTGGCCGCATGGCAACCTTCAAATCCTTCCAAGGGACACTGCCAACCTCTTCTTTATCTTTACCCTTGCTGCTAGAACTAGGATCACCTTTCTGCCCAATGTGCTCCTTAACTGGAGGAAAGATAGGATTTATAGTAGGAAGAGGAGGCAACAATCGCCTATCTTCCCCGGCAACTATGTCAGCAGCACATCTAATGGCCTCAGCTTCAGCTTTCTTCGAGGCAGCAACCTTGAGGACTTCTTCTCGAGACTTAGTTTTAATGATTGGTCTCACTCGGTGCTTGCGAGCTTCCTTGTGAAACATGATGTCTTCTGAAGGAACTAACATGGGCACTCTCCTTTTCTTGGTGCTAGTCTCCACTTTCTTGCCCACTTTCTCCACTGAACAAAGAAAATCAAAGTAAGGAATACCACATTATATATCTATATAAAAAAAAAAAGGAAGAACAAGGATCAAGTGAGGATACAACTTACTCGCTCGTTTCTGGCACTCGGAAACTAAGGGCTGGAAACCGTACTTTCGAAACAAAGGTCGTAGCTTACCCAAGTGTCTATCTTATTTAGGCACCTTCAGCACTTTCTCTGCATCAGCTAGTTCCTGTCCGGAGAGTTTGATGGTGCCTCGTGTCACTGCATAAAGAAAAATCTTAGAAGCAAGAGAAAATCACAACAATAGCAAATAATGAGAAAATGGATACATTACAACCTACAGTCTGGAAGTGAGTAGGAACATGTCGCTCAGGCGTGACACCCTTAGCATGCTCCCAATCATTATAAACAAAGCACCAACGTTTCTTCCATGTGCAGTACGCTTTTCTCTTATCAAAGACAACACGCTCTCTCTCACTTATACATGCACATTCGGCATAACCAGTACATGCTTTCACCGGGCGCATCTTATAACAGTAGCGCCACTGATGGAAGGAAGGTTCACCTAATCCACACTCCATCCAAATAATATAAAACCCGATCAAGGTATCCCAGAAACCAGGGTTGAGTTGCCCCGGTGCATAACCAATAAAAGACAGCATCTGTTGCAACCACGGATGCAAAGGTAAATTTACCCCCAAGGTCACTAATGTCTGGGTATAGAACATAACATGACCCGTGGGCGGCTCAGAAGGCAATTTTTCACAACGCACTAAACGTATTCCTACACTACGGGGGATACTACATGATCGCCTTAGGGCCTCAAGCTGCTTTTCGCTATCTAACAAGTTATTTTCTAAATGGTCCACTGTGAACTCAGAACGAAATATGGGTATGGCGTCACAAACAACCCCCTCACCCACTAGCATGGAGGAAGAACCAATATTGGCTAAGGTTTGACAATTGTGAGGATCATCCAACGTTTCTTTCATACCAGACTCTAACAAAGGCCATGAAGACCCTGACATGGCAGGCTCAAACCTAGAGCTAGAGCTAGGGGATCCCTCATCACTAAGACTTCCAGACTCCGACATCTACAACAAACAGAAACAAACTCTATCACTACATGAAGGATCAAAACATAAGGAAGCTCATAGGGCATGCAGAAAAGCTTAACCAGTTCATTATGTTCTTAACAAAATACATGAACACTCAAATAATTCAACAAGAATGAAAACATCCGATCTAGTGAAGAATACTACCAACCTGAAGATGGTGCAGCAAAGCAATGCCAGAATCCCTCTCAAGTAAATAGCACTATGTCTTCAAAAATCACTACAAGATGAGCAAATGAAGGTAAGGTAAAGAATGGAAACTTATCCTTCTTATATATAGTTCAACATGGCTATTGATATTCAAAATTCAAATTCAAACCGTGAGAAAGCCCCACATGGAAAATCTTCAAACTTCTAACACTAGGGAGTTTCAAATTTCAAATGTTTTAGTTCCCTCCTTCAAAAAAAAAAAAAAAAACCGAAAAAAAAAAAATCCGAAGGAGGAACACAGTAGCTTCATCAATGGGATTCAACTACCAATAAAAAAAAAAAAAAAACTTCGCACTATCTTGATGAAGATAGTGCGAAACACAATCAATTTATGGTGCCAACAAAAGCTTCATCAATGGAGGACAAATATCAATCTCAAAAGTTTCGCACTATCTTCATCAAGATAGTGTGAAGCAAAATCAATTTATGGTGCCAACAAAAGCTTCATCAATGGAGGACAAATATCAATCTCAAAAGCTTCACACTATCTTCATCAAGATAGTGTGAAGCAAAATCAATTTATGGTGCCAACAAAAGCTTCACCTATAAAGCTTCAACACCAAAGCTTCACCTATAAAGCTTCAACACAAAAGCTTCACCTACAAAGCTTCAACACCAAAGCTTCACCTATAAAGCTTCAAACACAAAGCTTCACCTATAAAGCTTCAAACACAAAGCTTCACCTATAAAGCTTCAACACCAAAGCTTCACCTATAAAGCTTCAACACCAAAGCTTCACCTATAAAGCTTCAACCCCAAAGCTTCACCTATAAAGCTTCAAACACAAAGCTTCACCTATAAAGCTTCAACACCAAAGCTTCACCTATAAAGCTTCATACACAAAGCTTCACCTATAAAGCTTCAACCCCAATGCTTCACCTACAATACAAAATTTCAACACCAAAACATATAAAAGCTTCGCACACTCTTCATCAAGATAGTGCGAAGCTAATTCAAGTTTTGTATCCTAAAAATAGCTTCAACTAGTCACGCTATATACCCAAGCAAAAATCTATAGTCAATAAACCTTACCTATTAAACTATTTCCCAAACACAAAACCTTGTGACAAATAAACAAATTTTGTTCACAAAACCAAGATTCCCTTGAACCTGTACAAAAACACGGGTCAACGCAAACATTTGTTTTGTTCTACACCCACAACATCCCTGTCATAAACAAACAAGTAATTATGTATATGTTTCCAAACATATTATAATAAATCAAACAACAAGCCAAAATCCCAAGTTTAACTAGAAATCCAACCCAAGCAACCTCTTTCCCTCTCTTCCTCTTCCGCCTCCTTTCATCTATCAAATTTCTGCAACCTTTGCTCTTCTCCAGTGGAGCTGAATTTTGGACACCCTATATTTCTTGAGCATATGAACAACTTTCAAGAAGGAATCGTTTCTGTTTGAGTGATGGAAATTAAAGTGTTGAGGCTCCAAACACGACAGTCGGATTCCCGCAAATTTAAAAGCTGCTGTGATGTTTCGAAGATCTGGAAATATTTAACCGTTAGTTCATTCTGCATTTTTGATATGTCATGAAAGAGATGATAAGGAACAACTTCGATGAAGAAAGTATGTTGATCTGAACAAAAGAAAATGGAGTTTCGAAGCTCACAACAAGTCTGACAGGTTGACAGAAAAATGATGAACAGTTACTCATCATACCTGAATTTCTGGATTTGTACTGCTCCGATGGATCTCAAATTTGGATATGTTGTAGCTGACAAGGTGAGGAACAACTTAGATGAAGAAAGTATGTTGAGCTGAACAAGAAAAAATGGAGTTTCGAAGCTCACAACAAGTCTGACGGGTTAACAGAAAATTGATGAACAGTTACTCATCATACCTGAATTTCTGGAGTTGTACTACTCCGATGATCTCAAATTTGGATATGTTGTAGTTCACAAGATAAGGAACAACTTTCATGAAGACGACTTTGCGATCTGAGCTATAGAGAATGGTGTTATATTGCATCCACTCAGGCTGATTAGTGGAAACGAAAAGCAATTCCACCAAAGAAAAGATGAAAAAGAAGAATAACACAAAAAAAGGAGCTGGGTAGGACACATGTACTCATCAAAAAGAGAGAAAAGCTACTAATTGCACTTGATCTTGTCTAGTTAATGGCATGCAGCATCAAACACACAAAAGTTGGAAATATTTTTAGATAAGGCATATACGAATGTGTGACATCGAAACAAGGATTCGTTACTTTGACAAATTAGTAACAAGCAAGACACCTTATTCGGCAACTCTCCTCGCCTGAAGACTTGGGGGACTCCCATCATATGCTACTGCACCTTGATACTCGGAAGTCTCACAACCACTCAGTAACTTGGATTTTTCAAGTCTTCAACCGAGAAGTTTTCCTCACTCGGGAAATTAAGGGAACACTACCTCAAACTACATGCTTCACTCACAAAGCCTCAACAATACAAGTTTCAACAAAAGAAAAAAATTCAAAGAACTTTCTGAAGAAGGCTTTGGTGTATTTAACACAATATGTTGAAATGAAGCAAATCTTATTTATTAATATTTCCGATAAGCCACAAATATGTACATATACATGAGTCAAAATAAACAAACAAAAGGGAACCTTCACAAAGGTTGCTTAGGGGAAGTCTCAGCAGTCGGTAGAGCCCCAGAAAGAGAAAGCACCGGAGGGTGGTTATCCGGAGCCTCAGTACTGGACAGAACCCCAGAAGGATGAGACATTGGAGGTTGATCATTTGGAGCTTCATTATGCGGTACAGTCCCAGAAGATGAAGGCAATAAATGCCTTTGGAACAAACCCACAAATCTTTTATGATCAAGTAAAGCCTGACCATCAGATTCCTGCATCTGGTCAAGTTTCCTCTTCATGTTTGTAGCATAGTCATGCGCGAGCCTGTGCAATTGTTTATTCTCATGCTTGAGCCCTATAATCTCTTGTTTGAGACTTATCACTTCAGCAGCCAATGATTCAATTTGGCGGGTTCTAGCAAATAGGCGTTGGGCCATATTAGACACAGAAGCTGCACACTGAACACTAAGAGCCAGAGAATCCTTAACAGCCAACTCATCAGACCGTTTGGAAAGTAGTCTGTTATCTCTGGGAGTGAGAAGGTTCTTGGCCACCACCGCAGCGGTCATATCATTCTTCATCACAGAATCCCCAACGGTAAGAGGACCAGTAGAGGATATGAAGGATGAGCGCCATATGTTGTCTGGAGAAGGCGTGGCTGCCTCTTCTCCAAGGTTCAAGTCAAAACGACGGTCGGAGGGGCCAGACATTTTCAAAGGTGTTGAAGAGAGAAGAGGTCAGACAAATCAAGATCTTAGAAGTGCAAGAAGAGAGCTTCTACTGGTGGAGATTCAAGTGTGCTGTGGAACTTAATGTCAGCCTCTATAAAAATCTGCACTCGACGGAGCTTCAGAAATCGAAGAGGCGTTTGCTTTCTCAAAAGCTGGGCTACTCAGAGACCACGAAGGCCGATCTCAAAAATAGAAGAGGCGCTTCATTTCTCAAAAGCTGAGCTACTCAGAGACCACGAGGGCCGATCTCAAAAATCGAAGAAGCACCTGTTTTTTCAGCCTCGTCAGCACCTGTCACATGCACACTCAGCTTTGCGGAAATTACGGGCAATCTGTCGAAGATTTCTGGTGAAGTAGAAAGCACGCGAATCTTGCTGTTCAATCACCACTCTCCACACGCACCATCAACTCCTCGGGTACCACATATAACTTTGCCAAAGATCTCTGACAAAGTTTAGGCGCGAGAATTTTGAAGTTCCAGCTACCCTACTATTACCCACAAGGGTAAAGGAACATCACCACTGCTTGACAACTGGAAAGTCCCTATGTGTGTCGACCTCCGTGTTCCGTGGCAAGACAGGCTGGTAAGAACGTCTAACCTTTACTCACATTCAAGAAAAGACTCCTAACATAATTACTTTCTCAAAAACCGAAGCGGCACCGCTTTCCAAATCTCGAGAGCCAAATCCCCGACGGGATTGCTTGTTCGAAAACCGAAGAGGCACAGCTCTCAGAACTTCGAGAGCCAGATTTCCTTAGATAAAGCTTGTCTGTAATCTTCACACGCAACATCAGCTTTCCAGATACCACATACCACTTTTTCAAAGTGCTCTGACAAAGTTAAAACACGTGAAGCTGGCAGCTCTCACTACATTGCTGTGACTGAGAAGGGTAAAGGAATAGCATTACTACTTGCTATTGGGAAATCCCTATATACGTCGACATCCCTCCTCCACGAACATGCAAACCTGCAAAAATGCTCAACCCTTTCTCGCATTCGAGAAGGCATCCTCAACATAACCTCTCGAAATACTCAGCTTTATTTCCCCCCGATAATACCTCAGCAAATAAGCCACGCCAAGAACAAGAGTATCTCATATCATCAGGGTCGAAAGCAAGAGTATCCCATATCATGCTTTCTCTCTGTCCTTGTCTTTATCCTTGTCCACACCTGCAGGACAAGGAGAAAGAGAGCAGTCAGTCGGAACCTGAAATCAAACCTCAAATCTGGAATTGACTGCATGAGACCTTTACCTGGTTGCTTACTTAGCATTGCTCTCGAGTACTCATCCTCAACTGCTGTCAAGGTCATGAATTCCACCGGCAAATACCTCATGACAGTTGATCAGATATTGGCTCTTTACACTGAAGCTGCCAAGCGTGGATGAGTCACTATGAAGGAATGTTTTGAAGGACCATTTAAATGCAAAGGTTGCACACCACTTCTGCCATGCAAAAGATTGAAGCAGAAGGTTCAACGGTGAGCTGAAACAGATCACTACAGCACGACACATTTCCATACCACATTCACTATTTTGTCAACAGCAAAAGTATCCCATATCATCAAGATCGAACGTACTCTAGATTTGATGGACTTGTTTTGACCCTCAAATTCTTGAGTCGGCCTTATACTCTGGAGGGAACCAGAAAACCCTCCAGCCTAGTTCAAGAATAAGCATGTGGAAAGTTACTTCTTCAAAAGCAAAAGTATTTCATATCATCTCTTCTCCATATGCTTCTCCTTATCCTTGGTGTTATTTACGACACAAGGAGAAGGAGAACAATCAACAGGAAGCCGAGGTCGAACCTCTGATCCAGGTTGCTTGCTTGGAAGTCTGATTGCTTACCTTGTCTGTTACCTCCTTCGACAAATCTCCTAGCTCGGCGACTTGGGGGACTCCTACTATAGGGTTTGTATCGCACTTGACCAAGCCCGAAACTACAAGTAAGCTTCAAGTGAAATTGATACATTACCTTGTGCATCTTCATCGGTTAAAGATACCACCCCTGGATGGAGGAAAAGTACTTCCAGAGAAGATGCTACATCTACATATGAGACAGATAAGGCACGTGAAAATGATACCACACTTCGGTACTTAGAAGTTTCGTGATTACTCAGTGGCTTGGATCTTGCAAGTCCCCAACCGAGGAGCTTCCCTCACTCGGGAACTTAGGGGAGCACTGTTTGTACCATACTTGACCAATCCTGAAACTACTGAGCACCGGTCAACGTTATACCGTCAAGAACCCAGAAGAGCTTCCCTTCAACCAGGAGGCCAATCACAATGCGACACGTGTCGACATCAAAAGCCAATCACAGCGCGACACGTTTCAACATCAGAAGCCAATCACAACACGACACGTGTCAATGTCAGAACAAAACTAAAACTCTCTTCTATAAATAGGGATCATTCTCCCACAATAATCTCTAATGTCATTTTGTACTAAACTATTCACTAGAACTCATAAAAGGAGAGCTTGAACCTTTGTATTTGTGTAAACCCTTCACAATCAATGAGAACTCCTTTACTCCGTGGACGTAGCCAATCTGGGTGAACCACGTACATCTTGTGTTTGCTTCCTTGTCCCTATTCATTTACATACTTATCTTCACTAGTGATCGAAGCAACCAAGCGAAGGTCACAAACCTGACACTTTCTGTTGTACCAAAGTCCTCGCTGATTTTGTGCATCAACATAGATAAACCTAGAATCTGAATCCTACCTTAAAATAATATAACTAGAAAACACATTCCTATTCTAATTTGGTAAACTAATCCACAATTAATGTCAAACCATTGACTGACACCACCGAATTAGGCTTGCAAGGTAGCATGGGAAAGCTTAGGACGTCCGCTTCAACTTTGTAAAAGAAATTTTCTTCGAAAAACATCATCTTCAATTACTTATGGTCCAAACAAGCCCAAAACGTCAATCTGGCAACTCTGCACATCTGCCTTCATTAATTGCCATGATCAAATGGCTCGGAATTTAGAGCTAAAATTTTGACACAATCATCTTCACTCTTTAAAGAATCGGTTCCAATTGGAATCACTCCAAGATTTCATCGTTTTGTCACTTTTTTAAGCAAAGTAGATTTTGCATCACCTACAATCAAAACATAAAAGAAAATATCAAAACTCTTTCAAAAACATATAAAATCCAACTAAGAATAGGATTAAATATGATATAATATTGACTTATGAAAATTCGCAGTGGAAACGGAAACGATTGGAAATTTTCTGCAAGTAGAAACTGTAACTGATGATTGCATGATGTGATGCTGAAGGGTTTTTCTTTCATGCTTAAGATCATGAAGCTTTCAAGTTGAAGTATTTTCAGAATGCTTGACTTCATAGTTTGTTAGAGTGTGAATTGAAATGTCATATTCTCATAATTATGTTATCATTTCTCTTTTTCTTTTCTTTCTTAGCGCAATTCACGCCGGTGTTCGTTTATATGTTCGGGAGGGTCTACCTCGGGTATCGGGTCATATTGTTAACTCTTCTTCTGTCATCCTTTTCTCATCACATGGATCGGAAACTGGAAATTTAGAATAGATTGTAGCTATGATCCCTTAACTTTAACTCAATTTGAGTAATGATCCCTTAACTAAAAATTCATTACCATTGGTCCCTCAACTCATCAAAACGTGTAGCTATGATCCCTCAACTAAAAATCCATTATCATTGGTCCCTCAACTTTAATTCACCTGGAGAAATGGTCTCTTAACTTTATAAATTGTAGCAATGGTCCTTCCAACATAACTCGTTTTGACAAAAATTTTGATGTAGTTGACGAAAATGACTATAATTACACACTTTGATGAGTTGAGGGACCCTAATTATATAAATGGTTATTCCAACATAACTTATTTTGACAAAATTTTGATGAAATTGATGAAAGGGACTATAGCTACATATTTTGATAAGTTGAGGGACCAAGGGTAATGAATTTTTAGTTGAGGGACTATTGCTCCAATTTGATTAAAGTTGAGGGATCATTGCTACAACTTACTCAGAAATTTAACTGCCACTAACGACAAAGAGTAGGAGGTTGATGTTGTTAGTAGGTACTTGGAGTTGAAGTTAACTTGACATAGTATGGAGTGTAGCAATGCATATGGGTGCAAGGTGAACGCTGTTGGCATCTTCCATGACGCTGAAAAAAGTTGGACATTCAGCCTTGATATTACCCTGTTCCCTAACCTAGAAGCTAGATACTAAGTTAAAAAGAAAAAGGCAAAAGATTGTTTGGTAGGACGTATCAATTCACAGTATTTTTGTTATGTTAATATGTGACCGAAATGTTAGAAACATTGAAAGAAATATTCGGCCGTGAATTGGTATCAGATCCCGGCTAATCATGAATGTTATAGGCTCAATTTAAGCTTTACAATTTCTTGCACAACTCGTTAACCTCATCAATACAAGACAATGTAAAAATATCTAGGCAATGTAAAAATAACAGGTTTCAAATCAACCTGTTAACGATTCGAGTCATTATTGGTTCACCTGTTAAAAATCCGTCAATGAGTTGGGTGGTTATCGGGTCACCCGATAAGATGTTGTTTGCTAGATGTAGACATTGGGCATGATAATTTTTTGCATAACATGTAAATCCGACACAAACGATACAACGCGTTACTAATTTGGTCGCTTTCGGGTCACCTTGAGAACTCGTTATGATAATAGATTTGACACGACACGATCTGTTACGATAACAATATAATACGAATACAACAAACACAACTTGTTTGTTAGGCCTAACTCGGTTGCACATTTTACCCACCTCAAGTTTTGAGAATACATAAGAAGAAACCAATACAATAATTTAGGGTTACATAGCATGATGTAAAATTATATAGTGTGTGGCCATGCAATCTCCACCAAATCTTTTGCATGCATTGCGTTTTCCATATGCAGATCTCTCTGGAACTTGAGAGTCGTAGCTACGCAGAAGCTACAGTCTCCACTAGTACAAGTAGACTGCTGTTACTACAGTGGTCTTTCAAGCATGGACCACTGCTGGGCACTTATATTACTGGGGTCGAGTCGCAGTCATATATATAAAGAGGCCAGACGAGAAAACGATATGTGATGGCAGGTAGGATGATTAATTTCATCTCTACACATATATAGGGTGAATCTGAAGCGATATGTCAAGCTTCAAGTTGAAATTTCTAGTCAGTATATATAAATGTTCGACCCTTTATTTGACTCAGAGTATGTGGGTTTTCTCACATGTAAAAGAGTTACAATTTACAGTTTCCTCACCCTATCATATACTATGATCCACCCCAAGGACACTGTATTTGCAAATTCGTGTTTATCTCTGACTTTGAATTGAATAATTTAGAAATGAAATAACGGACAAAAATGTTGGAGAACTATTAGGGTTTTATAAACATTTAACTTACTGTGTCATACATGCCATATTTAAAATATCGATATAGGTAGAAATATCAATATGCAAATTTAGAGAAATATAGCTGGATATATCGATGTCGGTTGCATTTGATAGAAATTATGGAAATTTGCAATGGATGTGTATATCAACTCAGTCAAATTTAGTTGAAATTAGAGAAAAATTTCTCAAAAAAAATCAAAAGTTAGAAATATGCAACGGGTTCCGGCAAAATATATGTATTGAATCAGTAAATATCGTCGATATTCACCAATTTTCCTATATCTCGCTGATATAAGGTGAAGTTTGCATTTTACACTCCCTTTCCATATCGATCTTTGATTTTTCAGACATTTCAACAGAAATAGTGACAATGGATATTTCAAGCACTGCATGTATGGACCTCTATCATGGACGGAGCCAATGAAGGCTTACTGGGGGCATATGCCCCCACTCAAGCGGTTCGTTTGTTAAGTTGCAGATTACAATTACATAATACACACGCGTTATTTTTAAAGAAAATATATGTATATGGTATCCAACATACTTTCATACTGTGTATACTCCATATCAAATATTATATGACCAAAAGTGCTCTTGTTCCGTCATTCAAACCGAAAAACCTCACTCCCGCGTAATCATCTATTAATATTTTTCTTATCATTTGAAATCATCCCTATTATCATATTGGGTATAAGCTATACTATAATAAGGATTTTTTAGTTGATTTTCGGGTTGCCCCCACTAAATTTTTTTTCTAGCTCCGTCCTTGACCTCTATTGAGAGTTTATGTGGATTATATATAGGGTGGTGCTATCCACACACACCCCATTTTACCTTCCACCTTTTTAATTTCTGATAGTCGAATTGAATGAATTGAAGAAGATAAAATAACATAAATTTATAGTGTGTATGAAAGGTAAAAAGAAATGTGTGAATAACATTACCCTATATATACATGTTTGACCTTTTATTCATTTCATGTAAGTCATTCGCATGCAGATGGTGAAAATCGTAAGTTTCCAAAGTTTAGGTAAAAAGAAAAAACTAGATAACTTGTTGAAGTCCGACTTTTAGGACGTATGAACTGGAATTACTTCGCATGCATTAGGGTTACTAATCCTATTGTGTTTTTTACTGTTCTACCTCGAATCCTCGAAGGACATTCTACTGCGCTGTATCTTCTGCAGGCTACAATTAACCAGTCCTGCATGTTGGTCCTGCCCTATACAATGCATAGGATAAAAGCAACACCTTGGAGAAGAAGACAAGAGGGGTCCCAGAGTGAGAGAGACTCAGTGACTCAGTGATCACTTTACCAGGGCAATCGTCAACATTGCTACACGGAATAGCCACGTGGAAGATGCAGAGCATGTAAGCCTTGGGACAGAGTACACTGAGTTTCGGGTACCGGAAATTTAGGGTCCAAAATTGAGTAGGGTTGGTAAATAAGGCCAAAGAGCAATTTATTGGCATTGTCCATCCCAATTGCTCACCACCTCAGGTGGCGCCTTCATAAGCATGGCTGTTTAGTATAGCACCCCCCAACTTGTGCTTGCTTTGTCACATCAACCATTCCCCCTCATCACTCCCATGTTTTGTTTAATTTGCACACCGGCTTCGCGAGAAGAACATACCTATCGCATATTGCATGTACATTCTTGTAACCCTCGTTCCAATGCCTTTAAAAATCACCATTCTGATTCTAATTAGTACTGTTCTTAGAAATCGCGTTAGTTTGGTCGGTGCGTAAATTCTAACAAAGTTACCTACCATTCACTATTTTCTTGATCTATCTACCACATAATCACAGTTAAAATAGGCTCACCATCCACCGAATTTAGAGTTTTACACTTCAAATACTGTTGAACTTTGGTTTACTGTATGACGTTTTCTTCAAGAGAAAAAAAGAAAAGAATGGGAAAATACTGTGATTGGACAGCATATGGTCAGGCTGATTTGATCGTTCCTAAGTTGAAAAAATTGCTCATCATATCAATAATCATGATAATAGAGAGAGACAAAAAACATTGTGAATAATATAGGTTTGTTTGAGAATATTGAATAAGCTTTGCTACAATGTTGCACTATTGAATCACAATAACGCATCTACTACGATTTGTTGGCTCATATTTCTACATGAAATATTTATGATCATTTTCTAGCATTGGAGGAGGAGGAGACTGCAATTTTACGTGAATGCTTAAGTATAACTTCTACCACTAAAGCTACAAGCCCGACGTAATGTCAAATATCATGTTTAATAAAAGAAACTAATCATGTCTACCAAACGTTTGTTTTCAAATTAGTTAGTTATTCCTTGGCATGAGTGGGGGCTAACACTATGCTTTGGGGTTACAGTGTTTGGTCTCCCAACAAGTGTAAGAGTACTCGACATAAACGTTTATTTTACGACCTTTATTTTTCAATGTTTTTGTTTTTTTCTGAACTAAAAACATGAAGAGCATCTCGGTTGTGTGATGTTTAACCAACTTACTCATTAAAATAGTTTTCAGAAACCCTCATTTCAAAAGCGTTTTCTCCACAATAGTTTCCAACTTCAAAACCAAATTAAACAAAGTGTTTTCAGTAGACAAAAGGAAGGCAAGAATGAAACAAACAATTAAAAACAAAATAAAACAATTAAAGAGAAGGGCAATGCACCAAACAAAGAAATCCCATCGACCTTAATCATGCATACAAGGACAAAGTATCTTTTGGTAGCATGTAACATCTAACATTAAGCATCGATTAGCAGACTAAAACAGGCCACGTGTCCAAATGGGGGGTAGATGTTATGCCCTAATTAAAAAAAGAGTTCATTAGAGAAAGACCCTTGAAACTCCTATTTTCCAAACAAAAACTCACCTAATATTAAATATTCAAATAAAACCCAAATTTCAAATAGACAACCATGTAGACAAATATATAACCAATTATTACAACATATTTACAACTTATGCCACAAAACCCTAATTATGTTAATAAATAATATTACTCACCCTAATTTTGATAAGCAATTAACCCCATATTGAAATTTTACCTATTTTGTTTCATAAATATTATTAACATATATATATATTTACCCATATTCATAAACAATTATAGGCACATTTTTCGTATGACAAAAAAAAAAGAATCCTTTGTACAATCAATTATTTTGCATCAAATGATATTGTTTGATAAAAAAAAAGAATCAATTAATATTCTTTTATTTTGTAGATAAATTATTTTACATAGATTATTACATACATTAGCCATTTTTTATTTGTTATTACATATGCGTGTTAAAAATAATTTATCTATATGTATATGTAAAATATAAGTAAATTAATTTTTATAAGAATTAAACAATAGGTAAATTATTAGTACATTATTTATTTATAAGAATTAAACAATATTGTAGGTATATTATGTTTCTAAAAAAAAGGAAAATTGAAATTCATAAACAAAAAGTAGTAGATATATTATTTTTTTTCAATCAAATTACATTCCTTTATTTTGTAGGTAAATTTTTTTAATGCATTATTACATATACTGGGCACATTTATATTAGTTTTAGTAGGAATTATATATTGTAGGTACATTATGTTTGTACAAAAAAAAAAGGTAAATTAAAATTCATAAACAAAAAGTAGTAGATATATTATTGTTTTAATCAACTTGCATTCCTTTATTTTGTAAGTAAGTTATTTTACATGCATTATTACATATAAAATGTAGATAAATTAATTTTCAATCAAATAACATTCTTTTATTTTGTAGGTAAATTATTTTGCATGTATTATTCCATAACTGAGATTATTTTATTACTAACACATATGTCCAAATAATTTATCTATATTTTTATGTAAATTACTCCGTAGTTCCCTTTCAGTTTTCATTTAGTAAGAAAATGACAAGATTAAATTAAAATTGTCTAATTTTATGCAAATTTGGAAAACAATTACGAAATCTTAAGGAAAGTATAACATTAATGTTTATTTATTTATTTTTTTTTGCCATAAGCATTAACATACAATTTGTTATGATATATTAATATGCAATGAATTTAAAAATTAGTGAATTTTTTTCATTAATTCCTCCCTTCAAATAAGCATAGAATTAAATGTATACATTAAAATTGTAATTAGGGGTATTTTAGTCATATGAAAAATACAAAATGTGTAAGGTCAAACAAAATTAATGAATTTGCTAATGTGGAGCCTAGTTGTAACATCCCACATCGCTCAGGGAGTGGATCATCTAAGCCTTATTATATTATTTATATATATATATATATATATATATTCTCATCTCTACCTAACACGAGGCCTTTTGGGAATTCACTGGCTTTGGATTCCATCGGAACTTCGAAGTTAAGCGAGTTCACGCGAGAGCAATTCCATGATGGGTGACCCACTGAGAAGTTCTCATGTGAGTTCCCAAAAACAAAACCATGAGGGCGTGGCCGGGGCCTAAAGTAGACAATATCGTGCTACGATGGAGTCGAGCCCGAGATGTGGTAGGACCCGGGCCGGGATGTGACAATTTGGTATCAAAGCCAATCCCTGGCCGGAAGTGTGCCGACGAGGATGTCGGGCCCCTAAGGGGGGTGTATTGTAACATCTCATCTCTACTTAGCACGAGACCTTTTGGGAACTCACTGGCTTCGGATTCCATCGGAACTCCGAAGTTAAGCGAGTTGACGTGAGAGCAATCCCATGATGGGTGACCCACTGGGAAGTTCTCGTGTTAGTTCCCAGAAATAAAACCGTGAGGGCGTGACCAGGGCTTAAAGCGGACAATATCGTGATACGGCAGAGTCAAGCCTGAGATATGGAGGAGGCCCGGGCCGAGATGTGACACTAGTCATTGGGTTTTATTCAAGTAAAAATACTATGTCGGGTAAACTTGAATTTCAACCAAGAAGTAAGTACAATGGGCTAAAGTCACATTTTTAGTTAAAAAAAACCAAGTAAAGGTGTTTGTCTATGTTGATGAAATTTTCAACCAAGAAGTAAGTACAATGGGGCCTCAAGAACATATCAACATCGTTGGTGTCTTTTTCTAACTAAAAAGATTTGTGTCTCCCCCCACTTTCCCACTCTCTTTTTAAGAAGCTTTGGCCTCGTACTTAAAACTTCCCCCCAAACATTTGATAGTGCGAAGAAGCTAAAATCTATAAGCAGAAAAAAAAGAAAAGAAAAAAAAGAAAAGAAGCAAGAGTGCTTCTTCAACTAGCAATGTCAAGTAGATCATCATCATCATCATCAAGAGCTTCTAAATCCTCAGATGATGAGATTAAGGAGCTCGTCTTAAAGCTACAACCGCTCCTTCCTCAGCTTCATCATTTGCGCAACGCACCGGTATAGGCTTAGGGAAATAATCATGCATGCAATTTCTAGCTAAAATGACCTATCGCTAGTGTTCTATGTTTAGGGTTTTATCACAAATGACACTCTGACGGTTTCAAATTTCACGCAGGTATCAGCATCGAGCATTTTGGAAGAAACTTGCAGTTACATAAAGAGGCTGCATAGGGAGGTGGAAGATCTGAGCAAAAGACTATCTGAACTCCTGGATTCAGCAGGCATCACTGATGTTGATGAAGAACTTATTAGAACGCTTTTACGACATTAATTTGGTTGGTTATCCAATCAGTGAGAGATATAGATAAATATATTTGAGGATTATATATATATATATATCTTTATCTATCTATATAAATATGTTTTTTAATCTTCAGTGTACCCTACTCTGATCTCTTCTGTGTTGTTAAAATGGTAGCTAGTCATTGATCTAGCTCCAAACTACATATTATAATAATTTTGCTGCAATATATAGACCAGAAACAATGTCTTCGATTTACAAAATATAGCGTCACAATCAATCATTGAACGATTAGGATTGAAAGCAAAGCAAGATAAAGAAAAAAAACGAAAGTAACCACCCCCAGGTTGTTGTCTGCTAATATGGATCTGAACCTGTTTCATTCAGGGGAGTATACAGTTGAAATGGTAAAATCTGGAACAAAAGTTGAAATGGTATAACTGCATAATTTGGAACAAAAGTTGTGAATTTTTAAATTAAAATACAATAGTAGGAACACTAAGGCAGCAATAAGCCGTATATACAGTGTAATTTAGTGTTCTTTTTTTGACGTCATAGTCTTCTTGAGTTCGATTTTTTAGATTTTAAAATTTCTAATAAGTTTTATTTGTTTATATTTCCTTAAAAAATAATTTGGTTAAAAAGAGAACTGAGAAGCCCCTCACTTTTCATGCATAAGAGCAAGTCTACCGTTGGTGGTTGCTCAGGGGACAGGCTCCAGGAAAGGGCCCGAGGGCCGGTGGGAGGAAGTCCAGCGTTGGCTGGCGAGGGAGCCCGAGCAGGCCCGAGCGCCAGGCCGGTGGATTCGTGCCAGCCCGAGCGCCTTAGGTGGATCTGACGTCAGCCACCTTTTTAAATATTGTTTTCTATCAGGTTCTGCAGGTGTGTCCAGGAGGGCGGTGAGGCGGGTGGGCTGGGGAGTACGAAGGTGCGTCCAGGATGGTGGGCAGGATGGGGAGTACGAAGGTGGGGGTGAGGGAGGAGGCGGGGATGGTTTAGGGGATGGTGGTGCTAATGAGGTAAGGGTGAATGCGAGGGTGAAGAAGGTGAAGAAGAAGAGGAGCCACGGTGAAGAGAGAGAGAGAGAGAGAGAGAGAGAGAGAGAGAGAGAGAGAGAGAGAGAGAGAGAGAGAGAGAGAGAGAGAGAGAGAGAGAGAGAGAGAGAGAGAGAGAGAGAGAGAGAGAAATAAATAAAATAATAATATTTTATGGATTGGGTGAGAAAAAAAATATTAATATTTTATTACCAATTGCTATGGGGAGGGTTCCAAGGGTAGAGATGCAAATGGCAATTACTATTTATTAAAGGCAGTTACTGTTCACTAGGTGGATTGAATAGTGAATTGCCAGGGGGAAGGGCTCCAAGGGTGGAGTTGCTCTAAGGAGCAATTTATGGAAGTGAGGGCAAATCACAATTTGATATGTCACTTCTTAAAAAATAGTTGTTGAAAATTGTGATTTTCCTCTAGAAAATAAACTGTGTACAAAACAATAACAAGAGAATCCCTTATCACAAGGAGTCGAACACTGTCAATTAGTTACGCATTCTTATCAACAAAAAACGACTGTATAATCCTAAAAATGCAACTTAAATGACATCGATTTGTTTTTTTTTTAAATGTATATCTATCCGTCAATTAGTAATGCATTCTTATCATCAAAGCGATTATATAATCCTAAAAGTGCACACTCTTGAGAAAATGACCGAGCTATAAATGACATTGGTTCGTCTTCCTAAAAGTAGGCATGGCATTTTGGAGCCAATCCGTTAACCTGATCCGACCCAACCCGTTAATATTTGTATTTAGGTGGATGCTTAACAGGTCGGGTCATTAACGGGTGAACCCGTTAACAACCCGTTATGTAACGGGTCACTTTGGGTCAACCCATTAGACCCGTTAGCACCCGTTAGTTGAGGATATTTTAGTAATTTTAGTAAAGTCTTAATAACAAAAAATAAACTTTATGCAAAAAAAATAATAATAATAATAATTGTTAACAGATGAAACGGGTGACCCATTAGCGTAACGGGTCGGGTTCAGTTGACTCGTTAACTTAACGGGTCGGATTAAACCCGATCCAAACCCAATAAATCCGACCCGTTTACAGGTCTACCAAAAAGTGTACATCTATCCGTCACAACATCAATCGCCAACTGAGAATTCCCTTCCCTTGCTCCGCACAAGGATCTTGATATTAATTATATAGGAAAACTAATGAAAAGAGCTTGAAAACTTTGAGTTTTAATGATAAGGACAAAATAAAGAGTAAAGTGAATATTACTCGTATGTGGTTATTCACATTTTGTTCATACAGAACTTGCAAGTGCAAACAAATCACTAAATTAAAAACACAAAATCATACAACAAAACAACACCATTTATATAATTTAAGAAGAAAATTATACTTAAAACACTCAAAACCCAAAAAAAAAGTTAAACTCATGTTCCTTTTTCTTTTTTTCTTTATACAATTAATTAAAATATAATTAGTGGAGGGGAATATTGAACTTGTCAAGAATGCCCTTGAAGTTGGCCACAATTGCCAAACTGTTGCTGCTGTACTCCTTTGACTTGTTCATCTCGCTCTTCACCGCCTCCACAGCCGTCGATCCCATCTCCTCCAACCCATCCAAGCACGTCTCCTGATCCGTCACGGCGCTGCTTATCCACGTCTGTATGTCCTTCACTTTGTCTCCAGTCAACGCCTTCTCTCCCGGGTCCACCCTCATCGCCGACGCCGAGTCGTTGACCCGGCTTATCGCTTCCTCCAGCTGAGAAACGCAGTCCTGAGTCGCCGGATCGGAGTTCACGGTCTTGAACAACGCCAAGAGGCGGGAGATCTCGGCAGCGGAGATTTCAAGGGAGAGCTTGAAAATGGCTTCTGGGTCGGGGTTTGGAGAGCGGTTGAGGGCGGATATGGATCTGAAGCACGAGTCGGGGTAGCGCGTCACGTTGCAGACGGTTTTGATGGTTGACTCGGCCGAGTTGGAGAGGGATTGGGGTTGGGACTCGTCGGATGACTCGGTGGTGGACTCGTGGATGAGGGCGGCGATCGCGAGGGTGATCACTAGAGTCAGGCAGATGACGGCGGAGATGGCGACGGCGGAGGAGATGCGCTTTTGGGGTTTAGGGGGTTCTGGGTTTTCAAGGGTTTCTGGGTTGACTTTGCCATAGCCTTTGAGGTGGTTGATGGATTCCATTTCTCTGCTCTGGTTTTGGGGTTTTGGATGAAGTTTTGGAGAAGGAGAGTTTAATGGGCCGACGACTATTGAGATTGAGTATGGTTTGAGCTAATGATATTATTAAGGGAAAATTTGAAATAGGTTCAATTTTAAAGACCTATTTTTGAAATAGATTCAATTTTTAGTAGCTTTTGATTTTTGATTTTTAAAATAGGTCTAATTTTTAATTGAATTATTAAATAATCTAATTAAGTTTATAATATGATCTGCCACGAGGTTGATGCCGGCTTATGATAAGCCCTCAAAATGGAGAGTTTTTTTAGCGTGTTGTGAAGATGATCTGGCACGTCAAGTGTTATAACACAAATGGTTGGAGACTTGAATTTTTTTTTTTCAACCACCTATGTTATATGCACATTGAAAATTTTCTCTTCAAAATGAGATTGTTATTATTATTGCCACCGACATTTGATAATTAATGAATAAGAAAGTGATTTTCGTACATTTTTTTTTTTCTCTTCGACACTATTGTTTATTTCTGACCCATCAATTGAATTACATTAAAAAAAATATTCAAGGGCCAAACAAACATGAGTATGCAGAAAGAATCTCTCAACAAATCATTGTTGGCTGAATCAACTAGTCCCGAAAATAAAGATTGTCTAATATTGACAATTTCACAATGTTTTATAATGTTGCTTGAGATTTGGCGTTCATAGAAAGTCTATGAAGAGTCGTACTTTTGAAATAGTCTCCTTGACATTCTCTATTTACAAATAAAAAAGTAATAATGTAATAGATAGAATCGCGTAGCTAATGGTAAATATATTCGATGGGCAAAGAGATACATAAACAACTAACAACTAGGAAGAAGAGCTAGTTGTTGAATAATGAAAAATTGAAGCCTTCAAAACTAGTCAAATACAGAACATCTCGAAATAGTGACCCAACAAATCGAGTTTGGAAAAAAAACATTATCTGCAAGGCAACGTAGAATTGCAACTGAGAAGTGAATCATAGTAGTTCTGGGAGAAAACCTAATGTCATTCAATCTTCATCCTCTTCGCCTGCGTCTCCTCCAGCAGCCGCCTTCGCGTTCCTTCGCTTCACTCTGTCCACCGCCCAACGGGCTAGCTAGTAAGTAAGAAATCGATGTGCTTCTCGGAGTCACATCTCACCAGGGATGAGGGGATGTTCACCACTTGCCTCCCAACTCTGCCCGCAAGAAACGAACAAGGTATAGTGAGGATGAATGTTCACCTTGCAGCTCAAGCAACCGAAACACTGGTTGATGTTTGATAATATGTAAACAATGTGATCCATTCAAACACTATAGCATCTTCTCTATTAGCAGAAATCGAAATGAAACGGGAAGAAGAACAACTCTTGAATCAATATCGCAGTGAATTTATACTGATAATTTGATGGATATAGAGTGGTAAAACACGAGTTCTAACTCTAAAACTCCTCCATTCAACTTTATAACAAATTAGCTCCAAGTTTCTCTTTAAGCGAATAATCAACTGTTTGATATAAGTCAACAATCTGTGATTTAATTATATATGCTAATAAACAATAAATGCGAATATAACAATTAACAGAGTATGCACGAACAAAAATATAAAACAAACAACTTGAAGATCGAGGCTTGCGTACCGCAATGTCCTTGAAACAGAAATTTCGTCCCTATTCAGTGCTTGTAGTTCTACGAACGTCTGCAGGATTCAACGATCTAAGTTAGAATTCTAGCACCGGAAAACTAGACTTCTGGCGAATTTGTTTGTGGTACTCTCAATATACTTGGTATATGAGGATTGATGATTTTCAGTGATCTGAATGATATGCAGATGCATGTATTTATAGTGAGCATATGTCTGTTCGCAACATACATGTTTTTGGAAGGCGACTATTCAATGTAAAGGGTGTGTTGCTCCATCTGTTTCTCAGATACGCTCTCAGACTTAATCTGAAAAGATGAGTCTTTTCATAAAAAAAATAATTTAATTAAATTCGAAATTAATTAAAAATAATTAATTAAAGAATTTAATTTTTAGAGCTCCAAAGCCCAAGGCCCATCTTTTGATAATTAATTATATATATTAAATATTAATTCATTATTACACCCCAAAGCCTAACTCCAAAGGTGAGCCCAATTTTAGTCTCCAATGTCCATAACTCCAATCACTTTTTATAAGGAACAAAATTTTATAAAGTGAGGAAACCTTATGGTGGTGAGCAATGTTGGACAATGAAATTCTACTCAAAATTTCCAACATCAACAATGCGGCATGACATTTGTTGGTATAATGATGTAATAGACAGTACTGCCATTTGTTTATGGATCAAGCACAAACTATGAGCAAATAGAACACCTTTTAGTAGTATTAATATCGTCACATGAAATGTAAATAGATCAATAGCAACAAATAAGACTACCTGTGTCACATATCGGCCTATGGTCCACCACATCCCAAGACCGCTCCACCACCATAGCATGATATTGTCCGTTTTGGGTCCCGACTACGCTCTCACGGTTTTGTTTCTAGGAACTCACACGAAAACTTCCCAGTGGGTCACCCATCAAGGGATTGCTCTCGCGCGCTACTCACTTAACTTCGAAGTTCTTACGGAACCCGAAACCAATGAGCTCCCAAAATGCATTGTGCTAGGTAAGGATGAAAATATACATTTAAAGATCACTCCCCTGGATGATGTGGGATGTTACAACCTGATGTGCCTTTGTCTGATGAGCACACGGGCATGATGAAATGACATAGCCATACCAGTCTTGAACACAATCGTCTGCAGGCGGCGTTCGAGGAAGTTCTCGACAGCCAAAGCCAAGACATAATCGAGCTTGTTCTGGGCCTCGTCCAAAAGCTTATACCAGTTCATCCTCCTGAGGAGAGCCGCGCCGTTAAAAACTCGACGAGGGTTTTTTCTCATCAAGGATCACTAACCATTATAAATTTTCACAATTTACACTAACTATTAACGAAACTATATTTATCAACCAAAAAAATGTGAAAAGACGATTTGGTTCTTTATTCACAATTAAATAAAAATATTAAAAAGTAAAAATCACGGACGATAAATAGTCTCTTATAAAAAGTTTTTTTTTCCCTTCCTTCACCTCTCTTTTAAATCCAGCGTTTTCTCTCTCTTTAAATCCAACGTTTTCTCTCTCTTCTATCCCATATTTATCTCCCATAAGATTTCAAATATTTTCAAATGCATATACATGGTGTATTATTCAAATAAAATCTTAATTGAATACTCCTAAATTCATTAAAAGAATTAAAATCTTACAAAATTTTAATTGAATTCACCTGTATGTGGGCATTTTCTATTATCTTTTACCATAATCATCTGTCGTTTATAAAGTTGACATGCATAATGTATGTACCCAATAGAACAAAAAGATTAAGATCGATTCCTATTAATGTGACATTGCTTGAATTTCTTGCTCCCGTCATAATGATATCTATTGTAATTTCGTTGTTAACCTTCAAAAGAAGAGGTGAAAAATAAGATGTAGGCTTTTTCTTATACCTCAATCAACCCACAGACAAGGGTTTCTTTCTTGTCTTCAAATTCAAAACATGGAAGATATATAAAAGGTTGCAACCACCAAGACTTGGCATTCAATACCCATTGAGGAGATGTCTTTTTCGTGACACGTCATTTGATTTATAAATTTAGTTTAAAATTTTGGTCTACGTAACATTTACTTCATTTTTTTTTAAAGAATGACAACTGATGGCAAACTACGGTTATCCATCCATTTCAGGGGCTGGTAAGACTCACAGGGGCATTTCAGCCTCATCATGATCACAAGTCTGGCTTCCACACCAACCATGGGTTTCGAACCCTAAACCTCCAATTTTTAACTTAAAGAAAGTCTTGCAATCCGTTATTTACCACTAAATCACAAGCTCGTGGTTATATTTACTTCTTTAAAATTGTAACGTCTCAAACTAATCGCACGTCAGATAACACGGTGGAACACCTCCACCCAAATTTTCCTTCCTCCACAAATAAACGTTGCTCATGAAGAAAGTTACCATCAATCCCACGTGGCAAAGGGATTAAGTTAATAAAACAAAAGGATTAAAGTTAACTAATATAAAAACAAAACAAAACCCTCTCTCTCCTCTTCGCCCGCTTGTATTTGCCAAATGCAGTTACGATACGATACCCTCCGGATTACAAAACATCAGTGCCCGCCGGTCGTGCAAATTTCCAATTCCGTTTCTTTTTCTCTCTTCTCTCTCACCATCAAATTCCCATCCTCCTTCAGCTTCTCACGATTTCCACAATCTTTTTTTCTTTTTTTTTGAATTTTAATTTTTTTTTCCTTGAAAAACTCATTACACCCTAATCCTCATCGGTTTAAATACTTAAACAATATTTTGCTTTATCTACCGACTCTATTTTGGCATTTTCCTCTCCCTTCCGTGTCTCTGGGTCTGTGAGAATTGGAAGAATTGGGAAAACTCTGGGTGAAGAAAAATGGCTTCCAACATTGGGATAATGGACAGTGCTTACTTTGTTGGGAGGAATGAGATTTTGACGTGGATCAACAATCGCCTTCAGCTCAATCTCTCCCGCATTGAAGAGGTCTCTCTCTCTCTCTCTCTCTCTCTCTCTCTCTCTCTCTCTCTCTCTCTTTTTTTGTGATTTTGACAATGTGGGTGTCGAAAGGGAACGATCTTGATCTGGGTTTGTTTATCGAAAAGAAACGATCTTGATCTGGGTTTGTTTACCTGAGCACTACCCATTTGTTCATTTTGTAAAATGCTTTCTGGGTTACAATTTTTTTCTGAATTATCTTTATTGCATGTTTTAATCCATTACTTTGAAGGTAATGTATGACCCAATTGAAGTATTCGTATATATAATTGGAAAGTTGAATGCTTTATCTGCTTAGATTTATGAAAGTGTGTTAGTGATAAGACCCAATTGATTAGAGGTGACACTGAATTGTGGGTTTTGATTATTTTTCACAAATTAAGTGATAGAAGTAGTATACTGCTTCTAAATGAGCTGTGTATGGGGTGAGCCCATGTCTAATGTCGAATAGGTTTAAAAGCATTAGCCCTAGTCTTAAATGCAACTCGGGGTTTCACCTTTTGGACAATTTACAACGGTTCTATACTCAGTCGTAGGATGGATGGATGAAACTAAAGTAGCTTTCTTGTTGAACATTAAATTGTGATATGTATTCATTGGACCGTTTTAAGTCACATTGTGCGATTTTGATCTTAAAATTTTTCACTTGAAAACGAATACTAAACTTCTTGTAATCATAACGGTGCGAACAAACGTGGCTAGGCTGCATCTGGTGCTGTGCAATGTCAAATGATGGATATGACCTATCCTGGTGTTGTTCCAATGCACAAGGTATCTGCGTCTCCGCCTCTTTTATTTATTTGATCAGCACATTGTGGTGGGATTAACATTTTATTGCCGGACTGGCTCCCTCTTCACTCTCCTTCTATTTGGTTTATTGCAGGTCAATTTTGATGCGAAAACAGAATATGATATGATCCAGAATTATAAGGTTCTACAGGAAGTATTCAACAAGTTAAAAATTGAGAAGGTATTTTCATTACGATGCTCCTCCACTCCTCCTTGTCTTTGTTTTCATAGTTGGCTTTCGAGGAATAACCTTATTTTGAAAGTTATTTACAAACACCTTCAATACATACTCACTTTTAGAACAAAGAATTATCCAATCAAAATTCTTTTTATGGGGCATGTATTGATCTTCACCACACATGGGAATACTTTATCTTGTATAGATGAAAACTTATGATGTAGGTGCTAGAATGAATCATGGGAATTCTTTATGTCTAGGAACTGTTCATAAAGTTTCGTATGGTGTTGTTTGCTCTAAATTGTCTCCCACTCATTTGTGGTACCTTTACGAGTTGTTTGGTCTTAACTTTGTTTGGCTATTAGGAAAAAGAAAATATCCCTCTTCATGACCTGTTTGCTAGGATAAGGCTAGCAGTTACGTTCTTTGCCGTTAATGATCGAAGAGTAAGGTTGACAGAGAGCTTGTGTGGTATTCATATGTGGTACTTCTATTGTAATTCTTTTTCCTAGTCGAATGGAGGGACTCCAACTTGTGAATGGTAGTGGTTCCATGACTTGGGATAGTTTGTATTCTGCAAACTTTAATATAGGTGAGCCGGGAAACCAGATTGGGGTAATCTTTGGAACAAGCACAACCAAGATGTTTATATTCTTACTGACCACAATCCTTCTGCAGCCTCTTGAAGTCAATAGGCTTGTTAAAGGCAGGCCTTTGGACAACTTGGAATTCTTGCAATGGCTGAAACGTTACTGTGATTCCATAAATGGTGGCATTATGAATGAGTATGCTCGTTTTTCTAACATACCCCTCTCTTTTTAAAACTTTGGGTTCGTGCGTGTTGGTGTTACATTACATCTTTTCTCCTTGTAGAAACTATAACCCTGTGGAGCGAAGGTGCAAGGGTGGGAAGGATCGGCATCCCAAAGGTGCTCAGAAAATCTCAAAATCTCTGCAAGCAAGCAATTTACATAACCCTAGCACTGGAGATACAGTTGGTCTTAATAAGACCTCAGGTCAGATCACCTTCCCCCACCAAAAGTGTCGTTTCTACCCCATTTATTTAGTTTTTAAAATCTAAGAGTGCTTCTCATTGCTTGATGCTTTTTTCTTTAGTACCAAGGCAAGGGAAGCCTTATGCAGCAGCAGGCAGTGCTAATTCTTCAGGAGAGATTCAAGCTTTGTCTAAGGAGGTATCAATATCTAGCCTTGCCTGAGGAAATCATTTCTCTTTCTCCCTCTCTTTTCGTGGACCTTTTCATGTAATTATTCATCTTGCTTCGTAATTTGTGCAATTCCTAATAGTTTTTGTTGTATGCTTCTGTTGTACAGATTACAGATCTCAAGCTCTCTGTGGACCTTTTGGAAAAAGAAAGGGACTTTTACTTCGCAAAATTAAGGGATATAGAAGTTCTTTGTCAGACATCAGAGTTGGAGGAGGTTCCGGTAGGAATTTCTGACATGTTTTTCTATATTACTTGGTTTATTCTTGCATTGTATTCCTATGATGTATATTCCTTTCCCGGTGTCATGCTTTCTTTTCAAATCTCGCTGTGCATCTAAAGCTGAAGAAAGAAATTAATAACTTCTGAAGCAAAATATTGGAATTGTTT
The DNA here is from genome assembly GCF_916048215.2 of Malus sylvestris. Taxonomy (NCBI): domain Eukaryota; kingdom Viridiplantae; phylum Streptophyta; class Magnoliopsida; order Rosales; family Rosaceae; genus Malus; species Malus sylvestris. The sequence goes on from NC_062265.1 coordinate 31,274,688, forward strand.
AATGGATCTTGAGATCATATGTACTCTAGACTTCGGTTTTCTTTTCGTAAGGAGCTAGGTTAGGTTATTTATTTCTTCGTTTTCCTTTAGGCTGGCATTTCTTGCTAGTATTGACTAGAAACAAAACTCTGTCCGTCTGTCCCTCCCTCCTGTGCCTCTGCCTCTGCCCCCTCCCCTCTTGAAATTGGGTGATTTAGTAGGTATTTATCATGTTGTGTATGAAAGTAGGTATATATGCCGTTGTGTATGAATGTTGGATGTTAAGTGATCTGATGAACCAACTTATCACACTTGCGATTATATTTCATGCAGATAGCGGTGGCAGTAAAGAAGATATTGTATGCCGCGGATGCAAAAGAATCACCACTTGCTGAAGCCCAGGAGTACCTCTACCAATCCCTGAATGTCGGTGAAGCTGAAGATGAAGGCGAAACCAAAGCTGAAGCAGAAGCAGAAGCCGAAACAGAAACTGACCATTGAGTTTTGAGGCCAGCATTGTAGGACGTTACCTGTGCAAGCCACTAGCGTCGAAACAAGCCGATGAATCGGTGGTCTCTCCTTCCATTAATTGAAGAACTTATTCCTCCTTGTACGTGCTGAACAGATGGTTGCGAACCAAAACAAATGAGATCTTATTAATAATAGACCCTCTACTTGAAATGAGATCTTGTTAACTTGTTTTATATAACTTCTCTTGAAAGTACTTTTTACCAAGTTTAGTGCTTTTTGATCTTTGATAAGCAACAACTAGTTTGTGCTTCGTACTTAACCGATCAAGGTATGAGCTTACGCTCAAATTGTTTTAAATGACGGCGGATGCCGGATGTTCGAATTTCACGGCTAATCCCACCTTAGGGATTTTTGATGCTGCTCCAGAATACAGGGCACTTCAAGATGTTTAACCGCTAGATCTTTATTCAAGAACACAAACACCATCGGTTGAAAGGCCGAAACATCCTATACTCTGGAGCATCCTAGAATTTTTGCTTATGTCGAACTTTGAGTCGAGGCAAATAAATTAAAACTTTGGATTAACTGAATTTAGGAGACAAAGTATGAGAAAAGATGTCGCCAAACCATGACAACAACATATTAGTAAACAAGAAACATTCAGTATCCTCTACAAAACCGAAAGATACAGATACGCTATCAGCTACGGAAAAGGTAACGCCCAACATCGTCTTCTTTACAACACCGCGGGGCTAGATGCAGTGAAACGTACGGTTAATACTCTCGATAGTACTTACGGTCCTCATCGAAGACGGATGCCCCTCTGGTTGTTATCAGCCTACAGAAACGGAATATGCAACGTTATAAGCACATTACAATGTATGAGTCACATATTATGGTCAACAAGCATACCCTGTGGATGATCTTCTCGAATGCTTCAATCCCATTCTCTGCAATGTATTGCTCCACAACAGCCGGAATGTCGCCTGGGTTTGCCTTGCCCGATACATCCTTCTTCCTCGGAACATACCAAATGTTAACTTTATGTGGGTTGAGAAAGAAAGGTCGGATATAATGTTCATAAACATACGCAGCGCCACTCGTGTATGGGAGGACCAACCAAAAAGTCGCAATCAGCTTCGCGTAAGACCAGATTGGAATCCTGCAAGAAAAAAGATCTCGAACATTACACACACAAAATTATATCAAATGCAGCAACGGCACATCATTCGTGAACTACAACAGCTCGGGAGTTAATGCAATCTAATGCAAGGTAATTGTTTACATCTTCCATTAAGCACCAGTATGTAAACAACTGGTAAATGCAGCAAGATGAAATCTTTACACGAAAATTTAACGAACGAATCTACATTTTCGGGGTCTCATATCATAAGCAAACGTAAAGTGGCACATTCAATGCAATCTGAGATTATATACAAGTGAATAAGGAACTACATTTCGAAAGTAGAAAATGATTTACCACTCAATGACTTTGGCGAAGGTGAGTTCAAACAGAGTGATCATAGAATACAGAATCCAGTAAGTCAGCCATTGGCGATCGTCGGCCGGAGACTGCGTCTCTATCGCTCGAATCGATGCGTATCTATCGAAAACAACCCAAAATCCAACTCCCCATTATAAAAAACTTCAATTTAAACACAAAAACAATGAAAAAATCGATTAAAAAAAAAAAAAAAAAAGTTGGTGTCTTTGAACCCAGCTTACAGTGGATAAACAAGGCTAACCACAGGCCTGCAGGAAAGAAAAAAATACCCCATAAATCAAATTAGTGAAGAAAAAAAAGATCAAAACTTTGCAACTGGGTTTGCAAAATTTGGTAAAGTGACAGAGTGAGAGTGTGGGTGTACCCAGCAAGAACGTCGAAGTTCCTGAGAAGCACTTTGAGGAAGCTGCCAGCGCCAGATCCCATTTCCCGATTTCCCAATGCAAATCTACCACTCTCTGAACTGAAACCGTATGAGCTTCGGGTAAAAGTGCTTCTGGAATAAGCTAGGGTTTTTTGTCAGCTTGTGTGTGAAGCGTCGGTAGAAGGAGAGAAAATAGGAGGGGACAGGTGCTTCCAACAATTTCAGTACCACCAAAGAATACGCGGAGCGGCAAAAGCAAAAGCAAAAGCAAAAGGTCTGGTGCGTTTGATATAAATTATTGACTGGTCTCATGGGAGTTACTGTGGTCCGTTTTATTCAAAGAACAAAGATTGAGTCAAAGAATAGACTTTTGAGTCGTAGTAGGTTGAGTTAGGGAGATTTAAAGTGGATCGTAGAAAAACTACTCTGACCCCTTTCGAAAATTTTAGGGTTAATCTCTGTTTACTACCCTAAAATTTCGTGGTTTTCAACATTTGATACATGAAATTTTTTTCATCTCAGAGTCATACCTGAAGTCTTAATTTTGGGGCAGTTTCATACTTCCGTTAAGTTTTCCGTTAGAATTTATGTTAACTGATGATGTGGGGTTCATGTGGACAATAATTGAGCACCACGTGTCAATATGGACCCACTTTAATATTAAAAAAATTAAAAAACAAATACAAAAAAAAAAGCCAACCTGTCCCCTCACCCCCGCACCCACCTTCTCTCTTCTGCAAATCCCAGCACCTCTCGATTTCTTTCTCTCTCTCTCTCTCTCACTACCCTCATTCTCTTCCTCCGCCTTATTCGCCGTGAAAAGAAGACGACGAGAAAGAAAACCACCCGCCCCCCCTCTTCCCCGATCCCTTCCTTTTCTCTTTCCCGATCTCTCCCACACCTCCCTCTTCACCTCTCTCTCTCCAAGCACATCTGAGCTTCTCTATGTCCATGTAGGTGTCGAAGATGTCGTCATTGGAGCTGCCCAACTCTTTGTAGCCGCAGGACGGGCCGTCGAACGGGTCCTGGAGCAAATCCAGGTCGTCAGGGATTTGGAAATGGCCTTGGACTGGGTTCGACGGTGGTAGGAGCCCTGGAACGTGGTGCTCGGAGTCGTGTCTGGAAACGGCGGGCGCCATGCATGGGTGGTGAGAGTCCTGAGAGCTGGAGCTCGGATCCGGTTTCGGGTTGGCCGGATCTTGCATTTTGTCGAGTCTGGCGCTTAGAGCTCTCTTTCTCTCTTTTCTACTCTCTTTTCTTGCGACCGTACTAGATGTGTTGACAGTGAGTGTTCTTCACTCAAGATCTAGATGGTCAGGGTTAGGGTGTGGCTTGGAGGCTTTGTCGCCGGAGGTCGAAGCTCTCGATTCGGAGGACATGGAGAACCAGAAAGGTTAGGGAATCGCAGTGAGAGATTGATTTGCTTGGTTTCTGTTGGGTTTTGTAGGGTGTGGGTTCAGAGAGATTGGTGGCGGTGGTGGGGTTTGCTGGATGTTTCTCGTCGTCTTCTTTTCACGGCTGATGAGTAGATTTTATATTATATATTTTACCTTAATCTTAGTATATTTTGGTTAATATTTTGGAAGAATTTTGATACTTTGAATTGTATTTTCAATATAGGACTTTCAACTTCCTCTGGAGAAAAACAGGACCAAATGGACGAATTTTGGAGTAATTCCAGTTGGAGGACGTTCGTGAGTCACTTAGCTTGATCGTATCAAAATTTGGGATTTTCCCACCAAGCGGTTATTTTCTGGCGATGAAATAAAGAAGCAGTGCGCAGTGCTGGAAAATGACGTTTTTGGGCTTAAATTGCGTTTTTGGAGCCCAAATGACCTCGGATGGGTTTGTGGCCTTCTGGAAAAGTGTTCAGAATATTCCAAGCATTAAATCTAGCTATATTGGGCTAGTTTTGGAGCAGCTTATGGGTCAAAACGTGGCTGTTCAGATTTTAGACGAATTTTATCATTTAATTTAGGGTTATGTTTCCTAGGGTTTTTGGGGATGGCTGGGAAAAATATATTGCTTAGCCGTCTACAGTTTTAGACTACGTTTTATTTTATGCAATATTGGAGACAGAGAGAAGTGCTAGGGTTTTGAAGATTTTCTACTTGAAGGTGTTTTCAATCCTTTTCTTAATAGATATTTCTATGATTTCAATTATGAATATGCGGAACTAATTTCTTTTGCTAGGGCGAAGCCTTGAGCCTTAGCATGAATATGTGATTTTTATTTAATTGCTTATGATTGATTGCATGCGTACTTTGAATTGTTAATCACCGGGATAAAAACTATCTAATTGTTTTAATGCCTGATCACCATTAGGATTTTTAGAAAAGTAATTTGATGCAATTTTGGTCGGAAGGTTCCCTGAAATTGACGCTGGCTTCTTGTGATTAATAATTGTAATTTCACTTAGGATGAATATCACGTCTTAAGGATTGCATGGTTTTTCAAAGGATTTTCATAAAGCATAATGAGTCTTTCATGTTCAGATTTGATCCGAACGTCCGGACGGGTTACATGTTAGATATACGTTCTATGTTGGAGGTTCCAAGTAGAATATGAATTAGGAAAATCTAACCTTCAAAGTAGCATGTATGGATCATAAGTAATGGGTAAAAATTCATAGGATTGCTAGGTGATGGTGGAACCCTAGTGCTTTCTTAATTTGATTTTCTCATAACTGTTTTCTTTTCTCTAGTCCTAATATTGCAGATTGTTTATTTTAATTCATTAAATTCGTTTTTATTTTAATTAGGTTATAAAATCAATCACTTCAATTTCTACTTTACAATAATTAAATGAAATCTGATTAGTTCGAATTATTTAATAATCCCTGTGGAGATGACCTTGCGAAATCCGTTTATACTACAATAACCTTGTGATTCTTGCAAGTAAAATATGAGATTTAAGCCCGTTCACATGAGTAGTAAAAATTCCTATCAACGGCGAATAAGGCGGAGGAAGAAAGTGAGTGTAGTGAGAGAGAGAGAGAAAGAAATCGAGAGGTGCTGGGATTTGGGTGGGGTGGGATTTGGGTGAGGTGCTGGGATTTGCAGAAGAGAGAATGGTGCGGGGGTGAGGGACAAATTGGGCTTTTTATTCATTATTTTTGTGTTTTTGTATTTTTTTAATTTTTTAATTTTAAAATGGGTCCATATTGACACGTGACGTTCAATTATTGTCCACGTGAGCACCACGTCATCAATTAACAGAAATTCTAACGGAAAACTTAACATATGTATGAAACTGTCCTAAAATTAAGACTTGAGGTATGACTCTGGGATGAAAAAAACTTCATATACCAAATGTTGAAAACCACGAAATTTTAGAGTAGTAAACAAAGATTAACCCAAAATTTTATTATGCTCCAGTCTATGTAATGCACGACAAATGAAGTTTTGAATGTCAATTAAAAATACACCAAATCGAGTTTCAACAACTATGGAAGTTAAATTAGAGGATTTTCTAGTATGCTTAGTTTATAATATTTTGAGATTTTTGTTCAAATATACACTGACAAAGATCTAATGGTCAAAAGTCTTAAAATATAGAACACCCCGAAACATAATAAAGTTTTCATACAAAATGGACATGGTCGCTTTTTCTTCATACATTAAGAAATATACAAACTACAAAATATAGGGCATTGTCAATTAAACCTAACAAAAGGTGAAGCATTGCACATAAATCATTTCAATTACAAGGTTCACATTATACTATGGTCGTTTTCCCGGCTTTGTCGAAACCCTTTGCCTGCGGTTGGTTTCTCACCGAGAAGTTGGGACGGCCAAGAGTCCACCGAGGTTGGATACCTAGCATGCGGTTTGCTCACATGTGAGGTGGTGTTAGATGTGAGGTGGGCGACATCCGGCTGTGGATAACCTTGGAGATCAGGGCCGACGGGCATGACAAAGACAGCAGGTGGTTGCTGCAAGCCGGGTTCTTGAGTGGGAAATCCGATGCAATTTCCGGTAAAATGGGAGGCAACTTCTGGTCTCAATTCTGTGCAAGGTGGTGCATTTAGATCCGGTTTAGACTGTGCCACCCTCTCTTGTATCTCACTTTGCAATTTCTCGATCTGAGTTTCTAAGGCAGAATTATCGTCTCTCAGCTCATTCTTCTCAAGGGTCATCTGTTCAATTATTGAAGAACTCGTGAGAACATGATTGATTAAGACAATGCACTACTACTATACGAGTTTTTCTCCATTCTAACAAAACACTGATGGACGAGGAATGATCCAAAGAGACCAATAGGGAATTAGCTAAGATAACTACAAGTACACATATAATGTGTATATGTTCTATAAACATGAAAAGTAGCAAAATAAAAAGACGTCGAATGCCTTACATAATTTGATTCAGACAACAGGGATGCATTTTCCTTCTGTAAGCATTTAATCTGACCAAACAAGTCCTTCAACAGTCGAGTAGCTTCACTTAGTATAGAGGCCTTTCCACTGTTCTGCTGATTCAGTTCTGCACAAGAGCTATCTCAAATTAAGAACGACCCACCATCATATCAAAAATGATTACACCAAATAATGAAGCTACAAATCAATGTAAGATGAACTGCAGTCAAAAACAAAATTATAGTGAAGTTCTAGTAGATAAAACGAACTTACCAAGAGCATCAGCCAGCTCAAAAAAATGCTCGTTAAAATGCTCACGCTTCTTTCTCTCCCTCTCAGCCTTGTGGATTCTTTTCGGAATTTTCCCCTGTTTCTTTATTCCAGGACAAGCCCTGCACATCAAATAGCTTCCTAAACATCTAACAAAGAAATCTGTGTGCTTTTTTTATCCAAATAAACAGCCATGCTATGCCACTTGGATGTGTTTTACCCACATCTCTAAAGAACTTCACACAAATTGATTTTGGCATAGGATAGTAATAACAACGATTAGTGCAGTCATCTATCCGAAATATATCAGCTTTATCCATAGGAGTCAAATACTTGTTGACAATAGAGCCTAAGTGAACACTTCTGTCAAGATTTCAAATTCTCTAATCAAGTTCAGAATTCCACCTTGTTTGAATCTTCTGGTCAGTTAGATATGCTACATGTCAACACTACCTTTAACCTCGATAATGCGAGTCTACCAACCATATGCATTCTTCCCTTCACATAAATACCAAAGCTTTCTACAATTCTAGTCCAAAATGTATTAATCACTAGTTTGCACTGTAAAAGCTAATTCAGGATCAGTAACTAGTGAGTAACACATCCAACATTCCAGAAGGTCGAGTAGATTTGAACAAGTACAAGCGTTATATCAGTGATTCAGTGCCACAACATACACAGACGTGTGTATCCTTAAACACTCCTTTGGAAACCCCATTAATAAATTTTCATTTTTCAAATCGTTTTCCTGATGCTACACTAATTTGCATCAAGTTTCTAAAGCAATGCAAGTTCTACCATTCCTACGTAGACATGAACTTCCAACCTTGAATTTATACTCCAAGCATTATATCCAATCAAGATAATACAAAATTGCTAACACACGTAACAACACTTATGCAATCATGCCAAACTTAAGATCTCAAGAACTTACCCACGCACTGATGCCTCCGTTGCAACATTACCCTTGCCAGCTTCCGGCACAGGATCCTGGGAACCCATGATCGTCTTGATGAACTGGATAAGGCTTTATATCCTACAAAACATCCAAACAATGCGTACATTTTTGCACTTCGTTATATAAAACATGCTGAATGAACATAATCGGAGCACGCAATCGACATTCAAAGTGAAACCCTAGTTTTGTCTTCCCCAACTACTACTTCTACCCCATTCCCCACTAAAAAATCAATAAATTGAAAATATATTTACAATTTTCTAGTTGAAAATCACAAATCAAGCTTAGCAGATTCTAAAAACTACTAAAATTCAAAATTAGCCATTAAAATCAAACCCAAAACCAACAAAAACTACAAAAGATCTTTGCTTTTCAGAAATTAAGTACTGCCAGAGACGCTATATGAAAAAAAAAAATCAACAATATTTGCAGTAGAAGAACAAAAATACGAACAAAAAGCTGCATAATTTGATCAGAAAATGTAGAATTCCAGATACCAAACCCTAGCTACCTGCAGATGGAAATGCAGGGAACAAAAAATTGGGTCTTGGATCAAGAAAAATTGGGGAACTTTGAAGACAAATAGCGCAGGAATCTGAGGAAAATTGGAGATTTATACATATCCAGAGATAAAATGTAAGGGATTGAAAGAGTTAACTGCTACGCTTGGCGTTTAGGGGAGGAGGAAGACGGAGAGCGTGGCGGGAGAAAACCAGGCAGCGGAGAGCGTGTGCCGAGTGCTCGCCTTCTTGCTGTGTAATGGGCCCAGACACGTGACCCTGCCACGTGACCTTCCTTCTTGTGAGTTTTGGCTTGCGTCCCTTTGTATTCTACTTCTTTCTCCTCTTGCCATTCCGTTTTTATTAATTAATAGAGGAATGCTCAGTAAAGATCAAATTTTTTCGATTATATTTGTAAACAATGTGATGTGTCATTAATAGAAAATAAGTATGTTAATTGATACTTAATAATAATAATTTAATTATCAACAACAACGTCATATAATTTACAAAATATGATTTAAATTGCTGATCTTGCTATCATTACTCGAGTGAACCATGAACCCTAGATGATGAACCAATGATACAAAAATTGTTTAAAACCCTCCCTATGTTACTCTTGTATTATTAACGTGAGACGTCATGAGGATGTTGTGTTGGTAACATGTATATAAGTTTTTCTCTTAATTGGAACGTCATGTTGTGATATCTCTAGTCAACGATGCACTTTTATGCAATAAAGTCACAACATATAGCAGTGTTTAACAAGTCACCGTAACACCCAATCTTCTCATACGTAGAAAGTTTATCCTCTACTAAATTTGATTATGTTAGTGTTAATCATCCACATGTATATATGTAATTTTTTTATCAATGATCATATGTCATGCTACAGTCATCCGTCCATACACGTACTTTGATCAATTGTGACTAATTGCCTACTTGACAATTGACTTTGGGAAAAATCCTGTATTCAAATGAAATGTGAGTGGTCTATTTTTTTTTTCTTTTTCTAGAAGCAATTTACAACAAGAACTTGTTTGGCAAGAGAGGCTTGTGGCATCCACAAGGAGGCATACGTATTTTCCAAGCGTGACTGAAAGTGACTGCAATTTTTATGTTTTGTAGCAAAGCTTAGGCGTGTGCCATCCATGAGAACATCCAAGTCACCCCAAGTTGATACATATCAAATATATATTTTCATCATTTTTCACGATTGATTTTTATAACCATCCGGTATTCAATGCAAGAGACGATGAAGCATTGTATATGAGTGATTTGTTTCTTTTCACATGAGATTACTTGGAGCTTGAATTTGTAAACTCAGTCATAGGGTGTGGGTTTTATCAGCCCACCATTTCTAACTCTTGGGCTAAAATTTAAAAATTTTAACTCAAAAAATTTAGGTTTTAACCCATAAACAGTTTTTTTACTCCAAGCCTAAATTTTTTAGCCTGAGATTATTAAAGAATAAATTTAGGCTAATTTTTTTCTTTTAAAGTACTTTAAAAAAAATTATGTACACTATTATAATTTAATTTTATGAACATTTTAACATAAAAATATTTAAATTCCGATAAATATTGAAAAATCACTAAATTTGGATGAATTTTGAGTTAAATAATTTTTTTAATTATTTTAGCTGTTGGATTTAAATTTGGGCTGTTAGATCTTTTTTTACCGTTAGATTTGATTATATTCGATCTCAGCCATTGAATTCAATAAGCGGTGTGCTATCCACACACCTCATTTTACTTCTCACACACCCTTTAATAATTTATGTCCGTTGATCTTCTTCAATTCATCCGATCAGACGACCGAAAATTAAAACGATGTGTAAAAAGTAGAATGAGGTGTGTGGATATCACACCCCTATCCTAAGAGACATGTCCATGTGGGTGGGGTCCCGTTGGTGGTGCCCACACCATTTTCTGGGCCAAATCCTAAGAGGACTTTAGCTTTTGTTCAACTTTTAGCTTTTAGCTCACACATTTAGCATGAGTTGGATTGGATTGGGTTTGAGAGGAAATAAAACCTAAAAAATAGCATTTAGCCTAGGGTTGGGTTTGGTCTAACGACTGCAGAGTGGTTATGGCCTGAAAAACACATCCCTGACCTAACTCGCCGGTTTGTTTCCGGCCAAATGCTCCATTCTACCGTCTGTTGGAGTGCTTATGCCGTAATGCGCTTGTTTCCGTTTGCTAATTATCCGCTTTCAGCGCTCAAGCATGTACCATTTTAGTATGTTCCCTGCCTCACATCATATATGCCGTTACGCGTTCCTTTACCATAAGTAAACCTGGCATTTAGAATTCGACCCGTTAACCCGACCCGACCCATTAATATTAGTATTTGGATAGATGCTTAACGGGTTGGATCGCTAACAAGTGAATCCATTAAATAACGGGTCACTTTGGGTCAACCCGTTAGCACCCATTAGATCTGTTAGTTGAGGATGTTTTAGTAATTTCAGTAAAGTCTTAATAACAAAAAATAAACTCTATGCAAAAATAAAGTAATAATAATAATTGTTAACGGGTGGCCGTTAGCTTAACGGGTCGGGTTCGGATGACATGTTAACTTAACGGGTCGGATTGAACCCCGACCCAAATCCGATAAACCCGACCCATACTTTCAAATTCGAGAAACGTTCATCAAATCCACACCATCAAATTATTTTCTTTAGATTTTCAGTTCAGAACAAAGTGCGAATTCACACGCCAACATGGAGAACCTGCTTGGATGGAAAACTGGTAAAACAAACACGGTCTAAGGGCATATCTATAACTAGTGTTCTTTACCCGAAGGAAATGTACAACATATACATGTGATGTGAGATATTGTAAGGGTATATCCTTGTGAAGATATGTTTTGGGTTTATACTTGTGAAATTGGCGAATCGTGATGTCAACTTCTCGAGCAGCCAAGTTGAAACTTGCGAAACTTCATTCTTCCGTTCAATGCTAGAGCCAAAACGTCAAATTCTTCGACATACCAGAGCTCAGATACCACAGCCTGAATTCAATTGATTTTAGAGGACCTTGCAAGACTAAAATGTATAATGGATACACGCAGACTATGAATCGCGTACTTAGAGTGATAATATATGGCATAACAACTCACCTCAAATCCTTGGAGTTCTTTGTTTAGACGATTAACAAGCTCTTGGAAGAAGTGGACTTGTTCTGAAGTATTAGATAGCACCTGAAAATGACAAAAACGACAAGAGTACGTAAATAACAGAACATAAATGAAAACAGATATAACGGCAATCAATGTTAGAATGATATGAGATAAGACATGTTTCTTCAACTCTAGTCGTTGAAATGTTTGGGATCTTATAAAGAACTGTCAAATTTCACAAACTATGAAAATTGAAAAGTGATTAGAAAACAAGCCTAGTTTCTGGGAAAAGTAGAAGCGAGATTAGGAATCAAACTTTCAAAAGATCAACTAATAAATTGGAACCAGAATATTAAAAACACGCACATATGATGCTAAGTAAAGAGATAGGCAACTAAGAGTCATTCGATGTACTACCGTGGATGATGCTTTGGGGTGACCAAGAAGCCTTGCAAATGAAGTATGAAGAATAGCAACATCATACTGCAGGAGACAATGGCTGCATATTAGTAAGTGCTACAAGCATAAGATACGGGAGGATTTTTACTGTCAGTCTACCAATAATATTTCATAACGTCCTAATGAGGCCAGGTTATGACGATGAGATCTGTGATGCCACAATGAGTTCCACATCAGGATTTTTACCATGTAGTTCTTATAGTTTAACAAAGTAAGGCAGCTGATAAGATGACTCAGAAAGGAAGAAGTTCCATAACAGGAGATGGTCACCTCAAGCAAGCATTACAATCGTTCACTTTCAAACATATCTAAACCGTTAAAACCTCGGTTCCTAAGCTTGAGTTCTCCTACGATCTCAAGTCATTAAGAGTACTCTATTGGTAAACTTGACAACTCTTAGTCTGCATAGTATTGGGATACTGTACTAGTTTAAAATGAACTAAGATTGATATATGGTTCTTACAAGTTGCTTTTCTGGTGCACGTGGAAGCGCGGTCATCAATTTTTCTCGAATGGTTATAGGATCTGATCCAGAGGTTACCTACAATAAAACACAATGGTAAATACAAAAGAGTGATTCCAGAAAATAGTTTCTTAGTTATATCGTTCCCTTGATGGTTATGAAATTGAAACTTTTCTATTACTCTATATTTACAAGGATTATATATTCCTATTTAGCATACATTATGAGACGGGGGAGAAAGAAAAAGGTGAGTATATAGGTTAAGGAAAATAACCTGCCAGCACCCAAGAAGCACACCCGTTGAAGTTAAGACCACCCTGTCCAAGACAATTTTCAAAGGGCAGAGACCCTCTGCAATATTCCTAACGGCAGCTGCTTCAGCTTCAATCTGAGGAAAGAAAAAAGAAATACAGGGTTCAAAATTCATACTAAACCGATGTATAAGTGAAAGCAAATGATGTTAAGAAACACAAAAATGGCACTAAAACTACAGTTTACCTCATCTGGAGTAGCAGGAACAGGTGAAATATGATGCGAGGCATGAAACATACTAGAATGATATAAGCTCGAGTTCTGAAACCAGATCGCTGGCCAAGATAGAGACACAAGCATACCAGCAAATAGTAAATAGTGAGAGTTGAAAAGTAGACAAATTACTCTGTTACTCTTAGGCTATGATCATGTACTCTGTCAAAAGTAGCTTACCTTCATCAAAGTAAGGATCGAGTATAGGTTTGAGCGCATTCCTGCAACAAGCCAACCACGAATGCACGACATTAATGAAAGAGCAATAAGCTGAAGCTATAAAAATTGTACCTAATCCTGTAATCTTGCAACAAAACACCTCCCCCCAAACAAAATTTCTGAACTTTAATGTGGACGACTTCACTTCTACGCTCAATTCCGATTCACGCATATAATCAACGATCAACACAATACAAGCATTGCTAATATCAGCTCAAAAATGGTTTCTTTCCCTATCAGCATCGATAATTCGAACCCGAAAACACAATGAAAGAACAAAACTATGAGAAACAAAGCCAAATACTTACAAAATCGGAATCGAGTACTGTGTGCTCAGATACAACACAATAGCACGAACAGGAGGATTTGCTGCCTACATAAAACACACACATGAGTAAACCCAATTAGCCAAATCTCCAAGTTTAAAACTTTAATCAACTAATTAATCAATTAATTAATATTACCTTAAGCACAGGTGCTACAGATCCATCCCTGATAGTAAAAATATCAGAAAGTGACAGAGACTGGGAGGTCTGGCCGCCGTTTTTGAGAAAAACCGGTCCGTGCTCAGCCAAATCCCGACCCATCTGATCGTACAGTGCGGACCTCCGCTCCTTGTTCGAAATTACAGAATCTGAAGCGGGAAATTGTGATTTAACAAATATTCTCGGGAACCAAACAGAAAATAGTGAGAGAGTGAGGGGAAAAGGAATTGAATTTACCAGAGGCAGAGGTGGAATTGCGTGAGGAGTCGGAGTTCCGGAGAGCCATTTGGAAGAGAGAGTAGAAGAGCAAGGCGTAGAGGAACCAGATGAAAACTACGGTCTTGGAGCGATGCATACTACCACGTCGTCGACGCCACCATCCAACCCATCACCGCCATATAGCCGTCGCCATATCTCAACAGTGACTCCGAGACTGGAAACTTCCTAAACTAGGGAGACGAGAGTTAATGGTTTTTTTTTTTTTTTTTTTTTAACACAAAATAGAATACAAGACGAGTTGGTGTCGGTTAAAATTAAAAAAGAATAATTTAAATGAAACGGGATGATATGGTGTCGCTTTTATCAAATTAATTATGTGATATAAGAAATTTTTTAACATGTCGGGAACACGACTTGATACATCAACTGTAATAATATAATAGATTGAATTTTTTTTTTTTTTTAAATTTGCAACCAATTATACATGTTCTCGGCACACTGAAAAATCATCTCCTAATTCTTACACATGAAACTATTTTGACAACTACCATTGTCGCCAATTTGTTGTGCCTGTGCCCAATGCTTTCTATAGTCACCAATTTGTTGTAATTATGCCCAGTGATTGTTGGAGGAAAATATTTGTTCGTGTAGAGGGATATCGCTCTTTTTCTTACATCACAAGAGAGCACATAACGTGGAAAATAATGAAAGTGTCTCGTTGTACGCTAGATTCCCCTCAATGTTAGACCCCTAAATAAATGATTCATATTTCAAAAGTGGTTAGTCGTTTATCTACTCCGCACTCCCTCTTTTTATTACGATATTTGGATTGAAAACGTAAAAAGAAAAACTAACCAAAAATTTTCAGAAACTTTACTTTTTAATGAAAAATGACAAATAAATGTGTAAGTGAATAGTATCAGGAAGGAAAGGTAAAAATGTCATTTATCGTTAAAAGTGAACAGTACCGAAAGTGTTTCGTTAAAATTCCAAAAATAAAAAACAATTATCAACGAACATATATGAGAGGAGTGTATGAGGGAAAAGAGGAGTGAAAATAATTTCTCAAAAAAAAAATGGAACTTTAACGAAAAACTTCGGTACTGTTCACTTTAACGAAAAATCACATTTTTACCCTAAAAATCATAGTATTATTTACTTTACCCTTTATTTTGTCTTTATCGTGAAAACTCAAAGTTTTTAAGTTTTTTTAACTAGTTTTCCTAAAAAAAATGGTCTAATTCAAATTGTGTTCTAGGTTGCACTACCTAGTAGTTAGATGAATGAACCGATGATACTTAAGGAAGAATATTTGAGTTTGAGAGGTCGATGAAGTTAGTTGTCTATGTCTTCTTTAACCTTTTTCATAGTAATATTAATTTGCAAATGTACCGTGACCTATCAAATAATGATCACGTAGCGAGAAAAATAGTAAAACAATTACACCCAAGATGTTGCTCTCCTGGAGTGGAGAGTTCTAGGTTACATTAGCACCAACAAGCATGACGTTTAAGGGTGGATGTGGATGTGGTGGTGGGTCATTTGATCCAATTTTCTTGCTTGCCAACAAGCAACCCTTAACCTAAAAGCCGGCAGCAAGCTAGGCAGCACATGTGACACGCCACTCCATCCATTTCCATCACACAAAAAATAAGATAAAAAATAAGCTAACCAAAGCTACGTGGAAGCTGGGGTTATAAGATTTTCTGGGCCCTAACCAATCACTTGAAACGGGATTAGAAGAGATTTTATGGGCCAAATTAGTAGAGTATTAACAAGGCTTTGATTTAATTCCCGAATGGAGGCAGGTTTGTTGGTTCACTCCGGAAGATTGCATGGCTAAATAAGTTTAGATGGTCTAATCATGCTCCTACTGGCATACGATCTATCGAGATCTTCATTTGCTGGTTGCATGGGACCATCGGCAGTGTCGTCGACAGGGTTCCAGACCATGTGCACAATGTGTGTACGACCCAGACCAAGTTATATTTCGCGATCGATGATGGAGGTGACACAGATTTCTCACACAACAAGATTACAGATAGTACATGCCAAATCATGCTTGTCATGATCTTGAGTCATGGCAACGAACGACCTACAAACATTTATCAAGATATCTATTAATTGTGTGGTTGCTGCAAATTACATGAGTTTTTTCAACTGAAATAAAATTACAATGATGATCCTCTTAGGATCTTTCACTTCCTGCAGTCATACAAAAGTTTCGAAGAAATGTTATGAGGATATTAACAAACAAAAAACGTACTAAGAACTAGCCACACGTGATTGAAATTCGCTTCTCGACAAATATGTAGTGTTTGATTAGTAGCTTGCAACTTATGCACAAAAGTTTCGAAGAAATGTTACGAGAATATTAGCCGTTCGTATGTTTATTGTTATAGGGAAATGACAATCAGGCACACTCCCTTTATCACACCTTACACACTCTTGTTTGTTGTTTTTGTTATATTGATTCAGTATGATGCTCGGAAATAAATAGGTGCATAGGAGAAAATTTGTGCGTGATTATCATTTTCCTTCTTAAATAATCAAGCAAATTACAGATGCTAGTTTTATTGGATGGTCAGGATCATAGAAATTGATTCCCGATATTTCTTCTTAATTTGTGTAGCAGTGTTTTATTTCTTGATATATATTTGATATTTTTTCACTTGAGGATGATTTTATTAATTTTTCTGAATTTATTACGAATGGTGCTATCCACACACCTATTTATTCCTCTCACAAACCTCTTCTCCTTTTTACTACGTCTCTTCGATCCTCTACAATATCCTTTTGTTGCAAAAACCAAACACAAGCTTAAGGGTAGTTTGGATAAATCTAATGAACATGGCATTTTATTCGACATGGAATATTATAAAAAGAATTCACACGTATGTCTAATACAACTAATGAGATTAGATTTTTATATTTGATAAATCTGCATATTTAATGCACGATAACAACAAGTGATCACTTTACACTTGTATTTTTGTACTTTATTCATCAAAGGACCACTAAGAATATATAACAGCGATCGTACCAAGATTAATTGAGTTAGTAAGGATTGTTCTTTGTAAAATCAAGACCTAAGTTAAAGTCTTGCTGCCAACAATTTCTCTTGATGAACAATATGTAAAACCCTTAAAAAAGGGTAAGACCCCCCTAAAGGCTAAAACCCCCTATGTTTTGGTATTGCCCTCGGACAAGGATTGTCTGCCCTCCCACTTCCGGTGCCCTCCCGTGCCCTCCTGTTTGTGTGGTCACGGTTAAACCACGCCAACATTTTATATTACTATTCATTTTTGTCTTATTATCTCTATAAAAAAAACAATATAAAATGTTGACGTGGCTTAACCGTGACCACACAAAACAGGAGGGCATGGAAGGGCACCGGAAGTGGGAGGGCAGACAATCCTTGATCATTGCCCTCATCTCGGGATGCAGGAGGGGTAGCCTATATTCCCCATAAACGTTTTACCAAATATATATATATAGGAATCCTTTAACAATAGGGATCTCCTTTTTTTTTTTAAATGGGAACATCCTCTTGACCGTTTGATTGGCTTTAATAAAATTGTGATGGCCACAATTAACTAGAGCACTACCAAGATTTGCATTGATCCCGACTAATCCAAGACTCCAAAATTATGCAGAAACCGTAGACCCCATAAAACCTTATGAACTGTGTAATCCTACCTAAAACCTTTATCTTCCCTTCAAGTTTCATCCAGTTACACTGTTTGACTCAAGAACGAGTCATTAATTCTTTCAGTCGATCTACAAATAATTCATTGAAAAGAAAAACTCGTTTTCAACTTGAACGGGGAAGTAAGGTAGAAACGACAACTACCAAAATAATGAATTTAATCAATCCTTTAATATGCATCGGTGTACATATCGAAGGCTTTGTTATTTTTTTTTCTTAACAAACGATAGTGTTAGTAATTAAATTGTTAGTTGTTAGGAGAGACGGAGATCGGTGGGTATCGAACTTACTTTCCGTTACTGCGTAAAGCGTCATAGTCCTAATATGACTGTTGAATTGATCATTGTTCATTTGATCGATACTCAAGTGCACATCTAACAATCAATTACTCCTATACATATACATTGAAGCATAGTATAAATTTCGTCAAAAAATGCAAATAATTTTCGTTTGCAAATTAAACAAACCCCACCAACCGCAACCAAACCACCATTAAGTCATGTTCGATGGGACATTACTAAGATTAATTATGTCATAGGCCCTTTGTCAAAGGTCATTGACAATCGTCCCTTGTGTGATAAGAATATAATCTTTAATTAGGTAATAATATGGAACTATCAATTAAATGTATGGAATCCAATTGGTGCACAGAGTACAATCCTTGTATTATTTTGGTTTTTGAAGTTTTTAAAGCATAAAATAATTTTATCCACTACCATAAAAAGAAAGGAGTTTTAACGAAACACTTCCGGTACTGTTCATTTTAACGAAAAATGATATTTTTACCCTAAAAAGTCACTCCTGATACTAATCACTTACAACACCTTTTTGTCATTTTGATTAAAACTCAAAGTTTTCAAGTTTTTTTTTCATTAGTTTTTCTTAAAAAGAAAGGAAATTTATAGATTTATGCATTGCCAACTATATATAAAATTCTTTAAAAATAAATCTTGAAATGAAGGGGGGGGGAGACTGTAACAACTTGAACGTTGTGGGCATGAAACTAAAAACACCATATTCCCACAATTTTCCCACCCTCCATTGAGCTTGGAAATGTACGACATATATCATAATACAAATAAAAGGACATTAAAAAAAATATTTATCTCTACTTATACAAAGACATATGACATATCGCTCTTTATTCCGAAAACATTTGAAAAATCATTCCATCAAGTAGGAGACCCAATCATTCAATGGTGCCCAATCAAAAGGTGGTTTCATAAAAAATAAAGGGTCGAGATTGATTGATGAGATGGTGGGCCACGACCTGGTAGATTTATTAAATAAATTTAAAACTCACCACCGATCCCCTCAATGGTGTCAGCAACTGCACCATTAAAAAGAAGAAGGAAAGAAAAGTGATGCAAGAAAAAAAGAAAGATGAGGAATGATCCACCTGTTTGTCAGTGACGTTGTATATTAGTTCGGGCAAAGACCGGCACTCGGGTCCCACCACCTGAGCCAACACCTGGAACTGATAAGGTGTGGTGGACCCTACCGTCCTATTACCCTCCCCAACCCCCCCCCCTCTCTCTGAAAATCTTAATCATTGATGCAGTAAACACTAGAGATTCATGGCAGAGAGAGAGAGAGAGAGAATCAGAATGATCAAAAGGCTGTGAATTTTTTTTACACTGCATTTTGCAGTAACAATACTACTACTGTTTTATTAACGTTCGGATTAGGATTCTTTCTTCTCCAAATCTCTTCTACTCTCTACTCCTTTCCTTTTCTTTCACTTTTCTCTATTAATTTCTCTGTCTATGAAAAAGTCAACACATGATATTGATGTGATTTAATCGTAACCATTCAAGTAAGAGATCGAAGGAGAGAGAAATTTAATCCTACTCGTTAGCATTCACTAAACGTGAACATAAACTTGGTAGTGGCCTAGAGAGAGAATCTAGAGAGAGAATCCAATCGTTAGTTAGGTAGGAGACTTACCATAGCATGCAAATAATGTCATTTTCACCAACACAATAAAAATGGCATAAATTACATAATTAACAAAATCGTTTAGTCGTTGATTCACCGTGTTCATGTTTGAGCGGGTCTATTCTAGAATTTTTGCTGGGTTACTTTTCATGAAAAATCAAAAGGAGAGAAAGAGAAGAGAGAAATGATTGCACACACAATGATGATAGTATACTTTGTGGTAAAAACTCATCCCCCAAATGAGATATTAATCACCAAAAATTCAAGAAATAAGAGATCGCAGCCAAAATAATTAACCCATGTTAAAAATAAGTGTCTGTTTCTTTTTCTGCAAACCCTAAAAAAAACCCTCTCTTCTCCCGGCCATATCATATTAATCACACAAAAAAATTGGAATAAATAAGTAAAAATAAACCTCAGAATTTTAAGAGCAATCAATCAAACCTCACGTGTGTTGTTACACAGCAAACGACTACACATGTGGGAAGAAATGACGACCACCAACGATGACCACGACGATAAAATCCGACGGCCATTCGCCGGCTTTATGAGTGGTGGCTAGTACTATCGTGCCGATCGTCGCCCCCGCCATGGTGCGAGTGGGATCCGCTCGCCTGCTGAGAGTCTGAAACACCAGTATCGGACATGTGCCGATAGGGGTTGAGTCCGGCAAGCATATTCAGCTGGCCGTCACTCATGTTATTTCCATCATTACTACCGCCGCCGCCGCCTGAGCCACCTAATTGTTGCTGACTAGGCAACAGGGTGACTGGGGCGGGGAAATTCATAAAATGTAAGCCACCGGGCATTGTTCCTCTATACAGTCCACTGTTGTTGACCGAAGCTGGAAAAGTCCAGATAGGGTCTCCGCTCATAACTTGGTTGTTAGAATTTGCCAGCATCCAAAAATTAGCCGGAATCTGACTATGTGGGTGGCTGGCCGGGACTGCACCCGTGCTTGACTGTAATAAGTACCCTCCTCCACCACCCCCGCCGCCGCCGCCCATTTGATTTAAGTCCTGCTCCGGCGGTCGACGTTTCCTCCCTCCCATGCTCCCCTCCCCTGCCGACGCCGCCTCCGAGAGATCTAATGACACTGTATCGCGGAGCTCCTGCTTGGCTTGCAACATGGAAGCGTGCATGGGGTTTGTTTGGAAGTTTAGGAGAGTTGAGGAGCTGTCAGAAGACGAGAGGCCGATGCCCTGAAAGAGGCTACGCCGCTGGTTCTGGTGAAGAGAGAAATTTGGGCTGTAGTAAGAGGATCTTAGCTGAGATGGGACGGACATGCTGGAGCCGGAACTGCGGAGTGAGATGTTGAGTGACGTGAAGTTGGCAGGGATTGTGCCGGTACCGGTGGCGGCGATCACGGCGGGCTCGGCCTGCTGAAGAAGCCACTCGATGGTTTCGCCGTCGGACTTGTGGCCGAGCTCGCGTGTGAGCTGGAAGACTCTGGCGGCACACAAGGCCGGCATTCGAATGCGGCGGCCGCGGCCGTCGACTTTAGTGTGGCGGTCCTTGGTGGAGGTCCGCTTGGGGGGTGGCTTTTTGGAGGGCTCAGCGGAAGAAGCTTGGAGAGCTGAGGTGGTTGTGGCTGCGGGAGTAGAGGAGGTGTTGTTGTTAGCAGTGGGGTCGACGGTGGTGATGGCTAGAGAAGGGTAGGGGGACGTGGAGTTGGAGCAAGAGGCCGCTTCTTGATGATCTAATTCTTTTTTCTCGAGCAACTGGAAGGGGAAGTTTGGACGGTGGTGATATTGTTGTTGGTGTTGTTGGTAGTGGTGGTGGTGGTGGTGGTGGAGTTGATGATCATCCCCTCCCTCCATGATCGCATGGGAAAGAGAATTATGATCAGCTTGTGGAGGGTTTTATGAGAGAAGAGTAGAGAGAGAGAGAGAGAGAGAGAGAGGGCTTAGTTTAGTATAATTGGGTTTTGGTGGGTCTCTCACTCAGCAGCCGATCAACTCAACTCTCAGCTCTCTTCAGTCTCACTCAGTCACTCACTCGCACTATATTTTTACAGAACAAGTCTATTTTTATTAAAATAAATATAAAAAAATCTCTGGATGTTTGTTGGCTGGAATTTGTGTACGAAAAAAATTGAGATTTTGGTTTAGGTGATGTGTTTTGGGTTAAGAATTGTATGGTAGTGCTAGAGATATCTAGAGAGAGAAAGAAGGATGGACTAAAATGGTCCTTTGGAGAGAGAGAGAGAGAGAGAGAGAGAGAAGATAAGGGAGGGAGGGAGGGAGGGAGCGAGAGAGAGAGCTGGGCACTGGGCAGGCAAGCTTTAAGCAACAAAGATAATGAGTGGGAATTATATGGGTGAGCTTTAAAAAGCAATTTTTTGTAGGAAAAGAAATTGCTTTGTTGTTGTGCTGAGCTTTTTCTAGCTTTTATATTTTAATTTTTTTTATTATATATCTAAAATTATATAAATAATAGTAAGATCATCTCCAATCGTAGTGCCAAAAGGTTATATTTAGCCCTATAACTCTGTAAGAAATTATATTTTAATGAACAGTGATAGACCATATTTTATACCATCTCCAATCGAGGGGGCTAAAGGGTCATATGTTGAACATAATTCATTATTTTAATTGAATTAATATAGTTAATTAAATTAAACTACCATATTAAAATAAGATTTTCAGACATATTGGAAGATTATTGAAAGAGGTGACCAGTTGAAAATTATTGAAAAAATTAAAGGAAAGATCATTGGAAGAGAATAGAATGTGAAGAATTGAAATAAAATGAGATAAGAGTAAGATAGTATGGAATGGTGTAGAAGAAAAAAAAATTAAAAAAAAATTTGTCCAAAAAAAAAAGTGGGCTGGCTGGAAATGGCCAGCCCACTGGCCTGATTTGGTGGTTTTGGCCCAATAGTGCCCACAAACCCTCGGTTTGAGACTGTTTTCGTGTCATTTCAAATTATTTTTAGCTTTATGACCCTTTTACCGGGTCGGTTGGACTCGCCTAAGGGAAGCTGAAATCAAACTTAGAACTACGAACACATGAATAAAGGTTTAGCTATAAGCGCCTTCATTTGTTTTTTCCGTTCTTACGAGGAAAAGATCATGATCAAACACCAAAAAACAAATCAAATAAATTTAATTTAATATTGATTTAAAAAAAAAAAAGGACACAAAGACGGAAATCAAACTCAAAATTTCACTGATACAAAAATAAGTGCTCTAGACTCCTTGAACTACAAGTCTACAACTCCTATCCAAATTTTCAATAATTATTTCATTCAAAGCATCTATTACCAAAGGGATGGGATATCCACGCACCCTATTTTACTTCTCACACACCTTTTTAATTTTCGACCGTCGGATCGGATGAATTGAAGAAGATCAACGGATTGAAATTATTAAGGGGTGTGTGAGAAGTAAAATAGGGTGTGTGGATAACACACCCCATTAAATACCCGAACGTCAAATAACATTTAGATATTAAATTTTCAGGGAATTTTTAGGATATAAGGAGAAATTTTTTATTGTGATCAGAACACATATAACACATCACGTGTCATAACATTTTAATTTTTAAATTATTAAATTTTTAATACAAATATTTTAAATATCATTTATATCATATCTCAGAGGTTTTTTTGGTTTTTTTTTTTTGGGGGGGGGGGGGGGGTGTTCCCCTTTTTATTGTGGTTGGACAGCCCCTCTGGTTCAGGACTCCACGTGAGGTGCTCTTTTTATCATTCAATCCATAAAGACAATGGTGGCCGAGTGGGACCAATCCCAAGTCAAAAAAAATTTTAGAGACTTGGAAAAAAGGAAAGATTATATCGACGCGGGTCCCAGTCTCATTCAAGCAATCATTTCGTTTTGCCTTTGGCCCTTTGCCTTTTGCTCTGCACCTTTGCCATTTGTTGGTTGCTGGCAAGGGAACTTTGGGATTCCTCAGCTCCTCCAATCAGTAAAACTTTAAACTAACTCTCCTCCTCCTCCTCCTCTCTTTGCTGACTGTTGCCTATTGGGCCTATGATCTTCGTTGGCTTTAGGGTTTAGCCTCTAGTTTCCCAAGCATCTTCCATTCTTCTCTTTTGATCCCAAAACCCTAATTAGGGTTCACTTATGCACGTTTTTCTTGGGTACCTACCCCCTGGTTTACCTAGTGCAGGTTATGAGGACTTGTCACTCAAGTGTTTTTCTATGTATTAACTGCAAGAGTTTTGGATAGTCTCACATTCACGTTAAAGAGAGATTTTTCATTGTGATCAGAACACGGATGACACATCATCTATTTTTATACAAGTTTTGTGAAATTTTAATTTATAAGTAATTAACTTTTTAACACACATATCTCACAATTTGTATAATGACACGTGATGCATCACCCCGTGTTCCGGTCATACTGAAAAATCTCTCCACGACAAGATGAGTTATATATTATAGTACTTATTGTAATTATTTTTATTTTGTTAGACGGATGAGTGTAGGGTTTTGGTATTTCTTAATATATTGTGGTTGGCCCATAGATTTAGAGTTTTCCAAACATCTTCCATTCTTCTATTTTGATCTTATATGTAATTAGGGTTCTTTTTCTTTCTTTAAAAAAAAAAAAAAAAAAAAAAAAAAAAAAAAAAAAACCCCAACGGGTGACTTCATCACAGCAGTCTACTCTCCAAGGGTCGGAAATACTTTGTGAGGCATTTAGCCTCCTCGTAGCCACCATCTGTGATTGAACGCAGGACATGCCGTGTGGAATACGGGCTTGAAATTTGTCCTCAACTCCTGAGTCACTCCATGGTGGTTATATGTAATTAGGGTTCTCACTTATGCATGTTGTGAAAATTTGTTACTCCAACGATAACCAAATCCTTTACTTATGTTGTTATACGCATTCACGACAAGAGTTTTGATAGTCTCCTATCCACCACAAGAGTTCTGCTAGCTCTCACAACCCTAATTTTTTGTATTATAACGACGGTTAGGTGGTCTTAAAGCTTTTGGGTTTTGGTGTTCCTTAATTGATGCTAATGTGGGTTACCCTTGAGGACAAACAGATGGCCCTGGATGATCAGCAGTGCTCGTTCCAAATTTTAAATTTAGGAAAACATGCAGAATATGCAATCATGATCGAACAGAGCTACTGGTTTTACGTGCAGGCCCATCTAAATCATTTTGATTTTGTCTAAAGAATCTGTGTTAAGGTTTGTTTACACTCATGCTGGTCCATAAATCCACTCATTTGAGCAATCTACTTAATTAAATTAATTAGTTAATCAAATTACAAGCCCCATTTGGTTTTCTCTTTTAATCCATTTGCATCATTAATTAGACCACAATAATACCGAAAGAATATTCTGTCTATGTTTAGCTGAATTGATCTGGATATTGAGCTTTTTGCAGCAGGGAAAATGTTGTATATACATATACATATACATACATACACACACGCACACACAGATATATATATATTTGCAGAATTACTGGCTATAATATCTGAAAATTGCCGAGTTGAAATTGATTGGATGTTTTTATTGAGTACCACAGCTAGTGTGATCTGCTCCACACAAAAATTGATGAGATATACTTAATCTCTGATGGTAATTTTGTCTTTTGGAATCTCAAATGAACATGTGGCATAATCTGATTTGGTGGTTTTAATAAAGAAACTGGATAAATAAAGATGTCGATGATGAACTATTCTAGATATATAATTACCACTAAGCAAGCCATAATCTTCACATAACTGGTTTTACAACAGAGAGATAATGACTAGCATTTTTGACAACTTGACCCGATTGTCACAACCACTGCTGATTTTCCACGCCCTTTATTTCTTCTTTTTTCTTGACCTGACGGAAGAAGTAACCTGGCATGAGTTCATAAATAAGTTGTGATATTCTCAATCGGTTTTATGGTGAAACTTCAATTATAAATAATTTGCAATGCCTTCATTCTTTATGTATATTTAACTTATGTAGGGTCACTTGGTTTTTGATATTTGCATAAACATATTAATTGTCAACTATGTACAATAGTTAAAAAGAAAAATGATATTCGCATTTTACTCCTCTTTTTTTGTTCGTTTATTTTCGTTTGATTATTCTATCCAATCAAACAGCTAAATTTAGATGGGAGTGCGAGAGGACAAAAAACGTGCAACAATCAGTTTTTAATTAAAACTTTATATATTATCATGGGAGTTTTAACGAAAAGGGCCTGAAACTATTCATTCTTAATTATAAGGACATTTTGTGTATGAAAGGTCCATAATGGATCAAGTACTTTTCTTTATTTACTCTTATGCCATTATAGCGGGGTCCACAAAGATGTTGATATTTCTGTTTGGGAATACATCATTTTATATTATGCTATTAAACTTATGCTAATTTTACAGCTAGCTCTTCAGGCTTCCATCATGTTGTCGATGTTATGCAACTCTTCTTCTGACAAATTATTCCAATATTGTTCATCGCCTTCTACTAGCTCCGCATCTCTTTCTCTATCTTCTTTCACCTTGTAATATATTTCTGCTGTTTCTTCTTTGAAATTTTGGGGCTTCCAACTGAGATGTAAGGAAAAGAAAACTTACTTAAGACTTGGAGATTGCTTGAATATGTACACTTGAACTTTTATTGATATATTGAATGTTTACAGAGATAGTTGTTTACAAGAAAGTGATTACAAAGAAGTGTTTACAGGGATGCTATAAAGGCTACGAATGCTTGAGTGTATGAAGTGAGTATGGTGTTTTCAGATGTTGAGAGAGGTGTGTGGTATTCAGGTGTGTTCTGTATGGGAGGAAAGGCTCCCTTATATACAAAATCTAATTCTTCAAAGACAAAATAACATTTCATCTATTTACAATTTTTTGAATAGTGACAGCACACTGTTTATGAAAACTGTCAATACTGTTTTTGAAAGCTGGCTGTCTTGTCTTTGCTTGAATGTCATGTGAATTTATGTTGTCTGGTTGCTGCAGTGTTTGCCACATTTTCTTTTGCATGTGAATCTATATTGTCTTGGTTGTTGCAATGTTTGCCACATATCCTTTTGCATGCAAATGTTTTCTGAAAATGTCAATCTCCTTTTTCTTCTTTTGGATGTATCCACATGAACTTTGCATAAAACTGACCCAATCTTGTACATATGTGTGAAGGGTAGGATCGACATTTTTGAAAAAATCTGTCCTGATGATTAAAAGTAAAGTTTTGAGGGTGTTTTGGTTAGTTTTCCATATTATCATTTGGTCTACAACAGTTAGAGTTTCACTTTATTATAAGAGGTCTTTGAGGTCAAATCTTATGAGGATGATTGTTTATGAAAATATAAGGTATTCACTGTGTAAGTAAATATATACATGTAAAAACTTCCACCTCACTAGTTTAATGACTTATTTTTCTTTCTAATAACTTGAACCAAATCAAATGGGGCTCCATTTGAATAAGTCCATTGTAACATGTGGTAACATCCCATTGGGGATGACAGGGTTCCTGTACATGACAGCATTGTGGGGTTACTGTCGAGAAATGTGAACCAGGGAATTAGCAAAATCCTGCCTCCATTTAGACCACATGCCATGCCACTTATGTAATGTCATTGAACAAGACAGCTTACCACCATCTTCTTCAGCTGTGCAACTGTTAATATCTTATGGAAAACTAGAGTCATCTTCAGATTTGTCAATTTTCTGGATGTGAAAGTTGAAACCCTAAAGCCTACATTCAAATCAAATGAAAAATCCACTCACCATATTTATCTATAGAGATAAATACACGATTAAGGTTGTTTAATTGTGTTTGGCAGCCTAAAACTCAACCAGAAAAACCATAGACCTAGGCTTAGCAAAGAGTAGTATGATTCCCTCCTCTCTGCACTCAAGTTCCTATTCCCATTGCCGTATTTCAAATTAATTTAGTATAAATTACCATATCGTTTACTAAAAAAGTCGAAAAACGTTGTCCTCCAAAACCTGCTAAGTAGGTTTTTATTGGGGTTTTTCATATATTCTTCTTGAGGATGAAGGGATTACATTTGGTTGGGTCCATACCATTTCACTATTGGAGTTCACATAAACAAGGAATTTAAGTTGTTAATCAATCAAATATGGTTGGTTTATTGGGAAACAGCGGTTAGCCTTTGAAAAGAAGTTTTCCCACTTAACTTGGGGCTTGTTTTGCTTAACCAGGACACTAATCGAGGATTGTGGAACTTGTTGGAAGCAATGAAAGAAACCCTAAAACTCAATTTAGAAGCATATAAATATGTATATAAAGAAGGGTTTTTGGTTATGGTGTTTAGATATATCATATATGAGAGTAGTAAAGACAGTTGGAATCTTGGCGTTCATGTAGGGCTGGAAGTTGCACTGGAATATTTTGAAAACGGAGGGAGTTGAGTCACATCACTTTCTCAACTTTTTGCCTGCCTCTATTCCGGACTCCTCAGTGACTTCATCATCCTCTAAAAAATAAAAGAAAAGCAAAGGAAAAAAGGAAAAGAAAGCTCCCTCTTAATAGGGATACCTTCTGTGATCCACACCACACCTTCCCTTTTCTTCGTCTGCACTGCATCTGCGATTCTGCATGCAATCCCACTACCCTTGTTTTCTATTTTGCTTAGTCGCTAAAGAATTCGACCACTCATCACTACTCATCACTATTCACTTCCTTCGATAAATGTGAATCATGTTGAGTATATCCTAAATCTGTTTTTGTTGCAAGATTTTATGTGTCCAGTTCACAACACAAATTGTTGCATATTTATATTTGTTTATGTTAATTTGTCACATATCTACATATGAATTCGCACTAATATGTACATGACTAAATGACTCGATACTGATCAATATACCCTAGTAGAGAATGATCCATGAACCTGTCAATTGATCTAACGGCTACAACTGCGTTCACATATAATACAAATTAGGGTTTGAGAAAAAACCGCTTCGGCGCAGGTTATGAGACTAGGCTTTAATCATTCATGTTGCTTTGTGGCACATACAGTTGTTTCTGCTTAACAAAAGGAAACAATATTTGAAAGTGAAGAGGACTGCTCCACTAAAAGATGTATCACTTTTTATAAGCTTGAAAATCTTTAGTACTTAGCTGCTAATTATAATAAGCAAGGATAAGATCTTATACCTACTATATATAAGAATTGTATCTAAATCACACTCGACTGTGCGAATAATTAAGTATATATTCCCAAACAATAGTGGTGCCTTGCCTCAGCAAGAAAGAAAGATGATAACTTTGATCGAACAAAAGATGAGTGCAGTAGTATTGGGGTTGTTACTTTTGTAGCACCAATGAGTTTTATGAGATGGATTGTTACTTTTGTTGCACCAATGAAAGAAACCAGTTTGGATGACTTTTTGCTGTCGTGCCAAGTTGCTAAAATCCACGATACACTGAAAATCTTATCTCAACAAACCTAGGGAAGTCCAATCAGAGCATAGCAGCTAAGCATGAAAAGACAATGAACCAATCACACTATCAAAAAAATCTGCCTTGGATAATGGACAATGGGATCTGGATTTTCTGCCATCCCATTTTTCTCTCCTCTCACTCTTCTCGTATTTAAATGCCCAAGATTACTCCTTAACGCTTAAGATTATACCACATTATCATCTTGTTTTATAAAGTGGAAAAGAAGAGAACGAAACTGAAAAAGGAGAGGAGGGAGGGAGGGGAAAAATGAAGAGAGAATCAAACTCCTGAACAATGGACAATTGGAAATGAGAAAGAGCTCAAAACATGAATACTGATTTACATACCATGAGTGTACTGCTGTTGAGACATCCTATATTAATAATACAATGATATATATATATATATATATGTTTATGTCCATTTAACGTTGTATCATGACACATGATTTTATGTGGTATGTATTTATGCTGTGTGAGTTACTTTTCAATACATATCCAACAAATGGTGTAGTTTTGGCTTCCAATAATTAAAGGTTGGTGTTGCCCACATACTTCTTTTCACCTTTTACACATATTATGTTAATTTTTGTCATTTAATCATTTTTAATTTATTTGATTCGACCGTTAAAAATTAAGAAGAGTTTGTAGAAAGTAAAAACATATATGTAAATAGCACCATCTTAATCAGTTGTTTTTGGACAAAAAAATATTTGTTTGTTTGTCCTTTTGGTTTTTAACCTAGTCTCTACAATACAGAAAATTCCAAAATTATATAAATCTCATCACTCCCACCGTCACAGTTTTATTGTAGACAGTGACTAAGCACAAGTACTTCTTTCCCCCTTTCCAAATTTACATTTGCTCGCAGGTTGAATTAATTAACAAGTAATAACCTTCTGATCATTGTTGTTTGAGGCCCACACATCCACTGGCTTAGATAAGCTTAAGAAGCTTCGATTTCCCAAATTTTTATATATATAAAAAAATATAAGTGGTGATACTTCAACCGAACCACACACTATCATACAAAAATGTTGAAACGACAATAATGCATAATTAATTCGTCACTGTAACATTTCAATTGCAAATAAGTTTATCTCTATTAATAGTTTGAAAATCCTACTGATGCATTCAAGTTTTTATTTTTTTCGATAACAAAAAAAAATTAAAGAAAAATTAGTTACTTTTACCATCAGAGACATAGCATATTCACAATCTCGGACCAAAAAGACTTACGCATACACCTAACTGATAATGTGATCAAGTGTTTTATTAAAAGATTGTAGCAAAAGAAGGATAAAAAATGAAAAGCATCCCCATAAAGAATAACAAAATCTCTCATCCTTTTACATTTACTTTTTATAGTGCTTGGCCTAAGATTTGATTTGAAAACACTTACTTTTACACCTCATATCTTTGTCCTTTTTCAGTAAAAATAAAATAAAAAGATCCATTGAATTGAACCCTTTCTTACCCCTTTATTCCAGACCCCCTTTCTTTTTGATCGAGACCGGAGTAGTATAATTACTTCCATGAACGATAGACCTAACTTGGGGGAAAGGTTTTTTTTAGCCAAAATGGAGGTTTGACGAAAAAATATTTTTTTAAATGTGATTACGTGGTCGTTTGCGTGTCAATTTAATCAAATTGACAGATTTTTTATGAAATAACTAAAATGATTTACCGTAGACAAATTCAGAAACTACTTCTACTGCTTTTTATTGTTATAAATCAAAATAAAGAATTATGTTATTCTCATATACCATTTTAGCTAAAAGCCTTCAGAAAATGACATCTATGTCAGTCTAACAGGACACAATTGAATGTCATAGTCATCCCCGCATCGGATCCAAAAGAGTACTAATTGCATTCCATGCACCATGCTTGAATTATCTAGGGGTGTGATATCCACATACCTCATTTTACTTCTCACATATTTTTTTAATTTTTAGCCGTCGGATCGGATGAATTGAAGAAGATTAACGAACATAAATTATCAAGGGGTGTATAAGAAGTAAAATGGAGTGTGTAAGAAGTAAAATGAGGTGTGTGGATAGCACATCCCATTATCTATACTAAAAGCCAAAAAAAATGGAAAACTCAACTTAAACTTTATAGCTTCATAAAGATTATTATAAAAGGAAAACTTTGAGTTTTAACGATAAGGAAAAAAAATAAAGGATAAAGTGAATAGTACAAGGATTGACTTTTTTTAGTGTAAAAATGTGGTTTTTTGTTAAAGTGAACAGTATCAAGAGCTTTTCGTTAAAGTTTCCTATTATAAAAATACAAATTTGTAACTTACTCAAATTAGCTAGAGCAGTGTGCTATTCTATTTACACCTAAATTGAATAGAACTCCCCATACAGGTTTGTAAAAAAAAACAAAAGTTACTATAAAAATAATGAAAATGCAAGTTAACTAGAATGTCTTTAGCTGCATGGGATCAAATATTCTATTGGATAGGGTGTTGACTTTCCCTCTATGTGTCCCTTATTCGAAACTCGTCATCTCCTAAATTATTGTAATAGTTTCGAATTCTCATCCTCTCTTCAATAACAATAAATTTTAAGAAAATAAAATAAATGTCTTTAGCCATTTGAGGTATATATTTTCCTTCCCTTTCTGCATGTAATGAAACAGGCAAAGAAATTCAAAAAGTAAAAGATTTTTATTGTCCACACAAATTAGGAAAATAAAAACAAATGCACGTGATTGTTTAAAGGCATTTATCAACTTTGTTGGCTGTGAAGTGAAATCCACATGTTTGCGCCAGTGTACATCAATCATTATAAATATTAGTTAAGAAAAAAAAAAAAAATATTTGAAATAGAATATATTGCAGCACAAAATTAAATAATTCATCAAAGAGAATGAATAAAGGCTCATTTGATATTACTATGCTTTGGAAAAAAAATTACTTCTGTTTTTAAGTGTTTATCAAACATTTTTTTGAGCTCAACTTTTTTTGATACCCACTTTATATAAAAACACCTCAGTACCAGACTAGTACTAAATCTATTTCCTTCTAGGTTTTTGTTGGGTGCAAAGATTGGAATTCTTTTGATCTGATGCTCGCATAGATATATAAGTGAACGATATTATTGATATATCTTTTTCTATATTAACGTTGCGGATTCTCCATATTATAACTTGCTTACATGCATGACGACGGTCCATCGCAAAAAAGAATGCTCAATCTACTAGACATGCACAACGACCGCTTAACAAAAATAATGCCTAATATAATGAGAAACCATATATAACCAGGCACTACTTTGGTCACATCTATATGCTGGGCCACCTTTTGCATGGGTTCTGTTGGACACTGCCTGAAGGGTGTGCCCGTGAAGATCGACATGTCTGAGGGCACAGGATTTGTGATCTATATGCAGAACCCTTTACAGGTTGTCCCAGAATTGAGATTGCCAGCACAGTTGTACATGAATTAGGAAGGGTCATAAACCCGACCCGAGTGTGCAGAACAAGAGGAGTGTGCGGAAATCATTACTCAATGAACTAATACTTGTAGAATCAAACAATAAAATGATGCCAGAGAACTTCCCAACTCCATAATATATATCCTCATTGATGGCATTCAAAAAACCAAAAGGAAAAGACCATTATAATATTGTCATCTAGAGACCTGCATATCAGGGAGAAGCCACAAAAATAACCCTACTGTAACAGAGAAACGCCACGGAGATAGTAACAGCAGAGTCGAAAAACCAGACCGGCCTATGGCAACAGTCGGGCGCCTACATGACAGAACGCTGTCAAGAGTTATGATGGTCATCCCCTGTCACCTTAGACTAGACTTATCTAATACTGTAGACTCACTTTACACAAGCTGTTAACAAAACAGCAAATGTTAAAAGATTTGAAGACCCCGATGAATGTTTATTTTCCGTCATCCTCGTCACCATCTTCATCCTCATCTTGGTCATCCTCATCATCTTCAGTGTCGTCGTCTTCATTCTTTCCCTGCCAATAATCAAACCTCAAAGATTAAGATATCCGATTTCCTACTATAATCTTCATTTGACTAGTTATAACAGATCATAAAGGGCATTTACCAGAGTTCAAATGGAAGCACAGTAAACAGCCACACTCAACTACTGAAATTACTGAAAGGTGACTATATATATGCCCTTACGTAATACAGAACCTAGATGAACGAGGACTCTACGAGATTAAATTACACACAAATGTAGCAATGCACGAGTTGCACAAGTACAATATCAGCAACATCACGTCACCAAGGGTAAGCAATTTACTCTTTCCAAGGATGCCAAAAGCTACTAGTATGGGTTCTGCATGTGAGGTTCAATTTATCAAACATTTCTTATGCATTTATGCAGTTCATGGCAAAGACTTAATAACGATTAAGCCAGAAAATAACATCTGAAATATTTTTCTTCACTTTTGAATGACACAGCAACGCTTAAATATGTAGGCTTTAGAAACTACAAAAAAATCCTTATGTGAGGCTCAAGATCTTGTATGCCACAAATATTTAAGTTTTAGAAAGTACAGATTCCATTAGCAGTTAATCTAGCATAAAGGTTGTCTGTATTTATAGTATTTTCACTTGACATGTAAACCTAAAAGGATCCGTGCATTTACCTCTTCATCAACTTCCTCATCATCAAATTCCTCATCGTCATCAGCCTCCTACGTCAAAGAGGTCATGAGCTACCATTAGAAAATTAGGCAAGCAGTAAAAGCTTCCACGCAATACTTAAATTATGCTTGAGAAATGGGGAAGTGGTAAAGCAGAAGTTACATGGTTGAAGTAAGTCAGAGGATTGGGCCACAAATCCTCCTTAATAACCTCCGCAATCTGCAGTGTGATGTGGAAGTTCAGAAAGGTACCATATGAGTAAGAAAATGTTGAGATTGACACATAGCTCTCGATACCACATTGAAATATAACTACAAACTAACCTCGTCATGAATCTCATCCTCCAAAATATCTTTTTGTTGACTATCACTAAACCAGCTAAAGAAGCTGCATAGAAAACAAGAATTGGAATTTCAGTCAATATGAGGTAATTCGAAAGACTAATAAAAGTATTTTCTGGAGGTCCATCCTAACAGGTTCCATTAACGAACCTTTCCTCAACCTGAGGTCGCTTGTTCCCTTTCTTATCATGATTAACTCCATTAGGAATGCCCTTCACAAATCAGGTATGCAGTAAGTCGTAATACCCCAACATAATTGACCAGAAATATAAGCTGAATGCAAGACAAATCTTATACCATTCCCTCTTTCCATTTTATGGATGTAGCAGTAACTTTTGTTGCTTCATCAAGGAAAGTAAAGGTCTTCGTAAGCTTTGTGTCTTCAAAATAAGGATTGGGACTGAAGACCTGTACAATTAAATAATAAATTTGGTTACAATCTCAGTATATTCATTAACTAAAATAAAACATAAAATATGCCCTTGATACACTTCAAAGATACTATGGAATAGGAAAAGAGAGAACTCACAAATGTGATGGCGTAACCAGATTTCACGTCCTTGAAGTCCTCAACTTCCAGAGAAGTCAGATGCTTGAAAATCTATGAAACAAAAAGAACGATGAATCCATACTAAGCAAACAAGAATCAAATCTGAAAGATTACATAGAAATAATCTCCATAATTTCATTGATTATGGAAGAGCAAGAAGGGGATGCGAGTAATTGAATTGCATAATCAATGACCACCAACAAATATTTACGATTGAGGGATTAATTAAAGGTATAAACAGAAAAATGCACTAAATAATTTCAGAGTCACAATAAATGCAAACCTTTTGATCCTCTTCCGTCAAAAGTTCACTAAGCGCGGGATGGCTCAGGAACTGCAGAGTACGGAGAAAGTAAATTATTCAAACGCCACTTAAACATAATAAATTCTTCACATATGCATATAAATAAGGATAGATAACTTACAGCTGTTAACCAAAAGTCAGGGATGGACTTGATGATATCATTTCGCTTATCGTAGACCGGCCTGCGTACCTCATTATACTTCTGCTCCACTTCCAGGACTTTATCGCTGGCTTCCTCATTGATCTAAAAAGCATTCAAAAGAAAACATTAAAATCAAATGAACAATGTTGATCCACAGCGATAATTCATAAGTCAAAATTGATACAAATGAACTGTAGCAGCTAAAAGCCTAAAACATGTCTCAGAACCTAAAAATGACCCTGTCCGGTTATAAAAATTCAAATCAATGGACATTTTTATAAGAAACATAATTCATTTAAAAGATAACAAAGCAATGCACATTCATAATTACGAAATGCCTCACCTTACGAACAAAGCCACAAGGTGAAAAATGTAGCATGGGTTCACATACTATAACTCTGTTCAGTTTAGCAGCTATCAGTTGTATGGTTAAATTAATAAACATGAAAATTGGTACAGAACACGAAAGAAAATAACTCTATATTTTCCATATCGAGCTGACAGTGTATGCACTTACGTCACTTGTCAGGTGCAACCCTGCCCAATTATGTAATGGAATAATTGAATTTATTGCTGAGCTGGTTATTCAAGGTCAAAGATTGGCTACCGGATTTTGTCTTCAACTAGAAGAAGATCAGTTACTCCCCAATCTCCATTGATCTTTGGCGTTCTTTCTACAAGATCAACTTTTTCTTCGGGGTTCAAGACAAGAAAAAAACCGCCAACCGTTATCCAATGCTGAGTTTACCCTCGCAATTTCTTTTCAAAATAGGAAAGAATTGATGAGGGGCTCTTACGATCAGAAGCTACAAAAATCGTATATTCTTCTCTATATTTTCATGCTATTCAAACTTCACAAAATGTCAAACCTTAAAGTTCTTGTCCTTCCCCATTTATTCCCTAGTCGAATGTAAACCCAACCTATGGTAAGGATAAACAAACAAGGAGAAAATCTAACACCGGATGCCAACAATTCAAACTTCACAAAAACGAAACACATTCCACAGTTAACAATTGCAATAATTGTTCAGAGCATCCACTGCGCTACAACATATACGAGAACGCAAAGCACGGAGCTTCCGCTTATGGCCGTCTATATAACCAAGCCGCTTTAAATTCTTAAAACAAACAAACAAATCCAGTTTTCTATCAACCAAGCACACCACCATCAGATCCTTTTCTGGGTTAATTTCCCTATACCCAGAAAATCAAAACCCGAAAATCAAATCCCTTTTCGACTCATGCATGCTGCGAAACCAATTGAAATTCAAAAACAAGAACACAAAAACCCTGAATCGGCAGAAATTTCCCACAAGAACATCGCCAAAACCGAAACCGTTTCTTCCGTTTGGTTCAATTATGAAAGTACAACAAGAATATGCAGAGATAGGCATGAAGGTACAACCTTTTCGAGCTCGTCTTGGACCTCCTGCAACTTCTCGATGGAGAGGACGAGCTTCTCGTCGATGTGGTCGGCGTTCTCGTCCTCGGGTTTCTCTGAGAGCTTCAGCTTCTTGCCCTTGTCAGCCACCATCTTTCTTCGAGCTTCTGAATTCTGGTGCTCTCTCTCTCTCTAAAACCCTACCGCTCTCTTTCTCTCTCTCCTCTCTCTTCTCTCTGTCTCGCTCCTCAAGTGACAAATGCGACTGTGTGTGAGAGAGTACAAAAGGGGTAGGGTTTTGGGGGGTGGGGTTATAATCCGCTGCGGGAACAGACGGGAATAGTACAGATACCCACCCACTCATCTATTGACATGTAGTAATAAAGATGGTCGATGTCGACGGGGCCCAAAAACTCATATTGGGCTGGACCAAATGCTTTAGAACAATAGCAGGCCCGTTCTATTTTCTTTTGTTTGGGTCGCGCACATTTTAAATATTATTAATTAATAATTATCGATGAAATATATTATTGACGCTTCAAAAAGTCGTTTTGCACTTTTATAAGTATGTTTTTTAATAAGGAAAATTAATAAAAATGATTTGAAAACTTTGAGTTTTAACGATATGGACAAAATAAAGGGTAAAATGAATAGTACCAAGACTTTTTAGTGTAAAAATGTGGTTTTTCGTTAAAATGAACAGTACCGGGAGCTTTTCGTTAAATTTCCCTTTTTAATATGACGTGTTAGTAATGTTTGACATGAAGAAATTAGTAACATCGTCATCCAGTGTTAAAATCCTGCTTACACTTAAACAAAATGAAATGTGTTCTTTTTTTTTGGTCAATTGAATGAAATGTGTTCTTAAATACATAAAGAAATTGAATTGGCTTCCAAACAAAAAAAAAAAATTGAATTGATACTTACAAAGATTCATGTGAACTAGTTATTTATTTCATCAATAAAAAGGGGGATTTCAAATCCGACAAAAAAAAAAAAGAATATATAACGTCCATGGTCGTACAACCCTTTTCATAAATAGTAACATTACATGTACCGCATTTAGTCTTCTGACTTATCACCTCAATCAAAAATCGCGATACTAATCGTTTTATTCTTTTACAAATTACAACAAAACATTGGTCAGAAAAGACCCAAGTAGCAGGATTATTCTTCAGTCAGAAGATTTAATAGCTTTATTTCTGAAAAACTTGAGGAAAGCCACCACTTTCTCATGAGGATTGCTCACCTCTTTCACCTCAGGTATCTCAGTCATTGCTCTTATGCATGAATATATGAGTGGAGTTATTTGAAGGTCTATGACCTTAAATCCAATGACTTCTTCCCGAGCCTCATATACCCGTAAGTGTGCAAGAATGACCACTTCTAGGAGTCCAACATTCTTAGGGTCAAACGACTTGGGAAATCCATTAGGGTAGAAACCCTTCAGTCCCTCTTCAAGCAGATTTAGTTTCTCACTCACTTCTTTGATGGCTTTCTCTTGTGCTTGCCCACTGGTTTTCAACACTGAGACCATGCTCTCAAACACCTGTACCAAAGATTAATAATTTAGTTAGCTACGTTTAAGGAGCCTTTTTTTTCTTGCAGATAAATCACGGTCGACATGTTTCCGCAAACATTTATTTGATAAGTTGCGTATAAATGAATGACTTTTTACGTATAAGGAGCCAAACAGTATTTATTCTATGTTATAAGGAGCCAACAGTATTCATGCTCGAGTACTCTTACATGTTGCATAAAGCCGGCCCATAAGTGAACTAGGGATCTTTTATAGGGATCTTGTGGAAGAAGTCCAGTTTTCCAGGTTTCATCGATGTATTCAAGGATGACAAGAGACTCAACAATCGGTTTTCCATTGTGGACAAGCACTGGAACTTTCTGATGAACAAGATTCAACTTGAGGAGTGATGGGCTTTTGTTCTTCAAGTCTTCTTCCACATATTCATAGGGTATGCCATTAAGTTTGAGGGCCAATTCCACCCTCTTTACATAAGGGCTTGCCCACATTCCATGCAAGGTCACTTTGTTTTACTCTGCCATCTCTCTCTCCCTCTTTCTCTCAGACTCACAGCCTCTCTCTCTAGTTTTGGATCTGATGTTGAGTTCAAGCTATTGGAAGTAGCTTTATATAGACCATTTTCTTAACTTGCTTGGAAAGTTGGTAGCAAAAACCTGCTTGACAAGTCTTCAATAAAAAAGTAAGAAAATTATTAAAAAAACATGCGCAAACATTTTCTTGGATCGAGTTTCACTCCCGATTTCTGTTTCGGAGCATGCGGACCAAGATATTTGGACCACTCATATTCAATTTTACGCCCCATATTAACTCATTTAATTGGCCTACTTCACAAAACATAAATACTTAAATGTCTCAAATCTCTTTCTCTCTCTTTTGAATGGTCTGAATCTCTTGGTCCGCGTGCTCCAAACACATAGATCTGGAATTGATCTCAACATTAGTTGTCACGCCCCAATTTTGACCTACGTCCAAAATCGACACGTGACGTCACCAAATACCCATATCTCTAACTTACCCAACCTCCGGGATATGGCAAAGCACAACTAGAGAATCGAATCGCATATTAATTTTTCTTATACTTTTTTGCTACATCTAACCTCCTCGTTAGACTGCCTACGTACCCTAAAAGGGATCAAGTCATTTGTAGTTCACCATTCACTACACTCTGTCGTTTATCACAGTACGTTCAAGCAGAAAAGCTTGACATTCCTCAATCATTTATTAAAACTTGACAAGCATGAAATTTCTAGGTCCAGAGCTACATAAGAAACCCACATGACATTCAAGATTTCCATTCCATCCATCATATAAATCACTATGTTTTCATCATGATACCTCAATCCACAACATGTAACATATCAAAGAACCAACGAAACATAATATTATATTCTCAAGCCACATTGATCTACTAATCTATTCATAATAATAACAATCAATATACAACGACACTCCATAATCACATCAATTAATCAAATCCATGAATCAAAGATGCCCAATATTAACGTCTAACTACGTTAATCAATCAATGGAATAACATATCATTTCACGAATTTAATTAAAGAACTCTACTTAAATCCCCATTTGGATTATAAGTATTAACATGGTGAATTTCATTTATATTCACCAGGTCTATTGTGGTTACACCCCATTCCCTCGAATATAGGGTCGGACTAACCTTATGAAAATTAGTAAGAGCAAGGATTCTGGACCACTCAACGGAATCCAACTAAATATGGCACCTACCAAAATGTTCCAAGTACAACCAATTCTCATCACCCTTAGTATGCGTATGGTCCCCCCATCGCGGATATACCAAGCATGATCACCCCTAATAGTCCCCCAACGCGGATATACCAAGCAGGACTGTTTCCTATAGCTCTAGGCAGTGATCACCCAACGCGGATATACCAAGTATGATCACTCCTAGAATGCGTATGGTCTCCCAACGCAGATATACCAAGCAGAACCATAAGCATAATCTAATAACGTAGGCAATGATCACCCAACACAGATATATCAAGCATGACCATCCCTAACAGTCCCCCAACGCAGATATACCAAGCAGGACTGTATCCTCTATCTCTAAGTAGTGATCACCCAACGCGGATATACCAAGCATAATCACTCCTAGAATGTGTATGGTCTCCCAACGCGGATATACCAAGTAGAACCATAGCATAATCTCATCGTGCAGGTAGTGATCACCCAACGTGAATATACCAAGCATGATCACCCCTGAAATACGTATGGTCCCCTAACGCGGATATACTAAGTAGAACCATTCATGTACCACTGCTACATGGTACAGTAAATTCAACACACAACCTACCCATACCTCAACCCCTATGAGTTACAACGTAGTCGCCTGCACAATCAACTTCTCATGACCACCAACTAATATGTCACACAAGCATATAAGTTATACATAATACTTTTAATAGGATTCTAGGATCACATTGTCATAACATTTATCATACTTATATTCACATTATTAAGAAGATAAATACACACACACACGCATGCACGCACGCACACACACACACACATATATATATATCACAATATGACGTTCCATACACGTAAACCGATGTATATATTATATGGGATAACTCACTAACCAATATAGGCCCACTAAACCCTACATAGTCTCTAGTAATACTGATTTTAATATTTAAGATCAATTCGTAGCATATTGACCAAAAGTAAGCAGTAATTAGATTAATACATATAAGGTTTCCCAGAACTCCCTACCTTGAATTCGATTAATTTTGTTCCTTTGAAGAACCCAATCGGAACACAAAAGTACAATCAAAAGTGTAAATACAAGTAACACACGTTAATAACCAAACTAAGTGTTTAATCGCAAAATTAATAATATCTAAAGAAAGTACACTGATTTTGGAATCTTACAACTCAAATAATATCACTCAAATAGTAGTAAAGAAAATTAGAAAGGAATCTGGAAAAGAAAATAGGTGTGGTAAAAACAGTATTATGCTTCTCCACAAAATATGCAGAAAATAGCACTACCGGACCAAGTTTAGGCTCCCTTTGGAACATTCAAAACTAAACCAAATCGTGTAATATTATATGGGTTTTGAAGCTTGTGTTCTGTACTTTAAAAGCATATAAAGTTTGTAAAAAACGGAGCTCTAAATTGGAAGTTATGCCAAAAAGAAAAATGGAGTCTTGAAACTGGAAACCCAGTTTTCTGCTGTTGTTTGGCAGCTCGCGACCCAAGTTTAAATAAGGTTTTGATCAACCAAAACTCAACGGAACTGAGTGAAAACAATTGGGTTATGATCATGAACATATGTACTTTCAACACACTAAAAAATTTCTCCAAATGAGCACATAAAGATCTAGAAATTAAGAGCCAAAGAAGGCCTACTCGAAACTTGAGCTTTCTTTGCAAAGAAATCAATTTTATGCAACTTACGTAACATCCCACTTCCAATTCATATAACAAATCCCAAAATACTTCAAGGTAGTCCAGAAGTCATGTATACAACATCCAAAACTAACATGACTCAAAATTAACAAGAAATTGACATTTTGAACCAAACCCTTGATCAAGAAATTTGATCTGCACACCCAATCCGAATTACCCAACTCTAATTCATGTTTAGACTGATTCATTGAATGATAGAAAATCCTAAATAAAACTACGAACTCCAAACATATCATGGTTGTTTCAATTCAACTTAAGGAAATTAAATTCGAAAATCAAGATAATCAAGGAACAAGGAATTAACCCTTCAAATCTCTGAATCCTTCATTCACAATCACGTTCTTTAACTCTCAATTTCTCTGCCCAACACTCTCTCCGATTTTTGTATGAAGAAAGAAGAAATTTTCTTCCAAAAGCTATGGAAGAGCCACCTCCTCCCTGTTTCTTTGCTTCCCTCCCCAAGAAAAGAAGAACATGAACCGGCGCGTGGGTGGATGAAAAATTATTTTAAAAATATGGGGACGATCATGAGATTGTGTAAGTCATTGTGGTATATTCATATACCCAATTTGAGCTATGTATGAAAAGTTATTACATACTTTTGGTATATGGAACGTTCCTCTCTTTCTTTCTCTTCCTTCCATTATAGCCACACATGTGGCTTCATCCCAGCCTTTCCTGCTCCAACAAATTTGAAGCCTTCTAGATTAATAATTAAAGGACCATTTTTGCCCTCAATTTCAATCGTTTATAACTCCAAATTACAATTTGTTTGCGCTAACGCATTCGTATCGACACGTACTATCCAAATATGTAAAGAAATCTAGATAATCATGAGAGGATCAAATATGTTCACGAAAATTCCGTTTAGTTCATTAAAGGGCGTTTTCATCATTTCACTTATCGAAAAGTTTATATGCCGTAAATATAAACGCGTCGAACTACGAATAAGAATATGAAATACGACGTAATTTAAATAGTGAAATACATGGACGGGATTTCACATTCATAACAATTAAGATATGCGCATTTGTATCATATTAAAATGAAATTCCATCTTCTAATTACCAACTACGAAAATCAAAAAGCTTATTGACCAGATAATTAAAGTAATGATATATATTATCTCAACCGAC
Organism: Malus sylvestris; assembly: GCF_916048215.2. Classification (NCBI taxonomy): domain Eukaryota; kingdom Viridiplantae; phylum Streptophyta; class Magnoliopsida; order Rosales; family Rosaceae; genus Malus; species Malus sylvestris. Next base: position 31,317,096 of record NC_062265.1, read on the forward strand.
GCATTCAAATTTGCTTTGAACTCTAAAGTTTACCAAAGACAAATTTTTTGCTTTGCGATTGGCAGGTTCACTATTTTATATCGCCCATTGCATCACCAATGACCAAACTATACTTTCTTTGTCCCCACTCTCTTCCTCCCTCCAGAAAAACTACCTTTCAAGAAGCACCTATGTCATCAAGGATTTCGTAATTTAAAAATAATAATTAAGAAATTCTCTTGTTCCTTGCAATCAAATTGTGATATTGAGAGCAATATGAAACTTACTTCCCCACATTTTCAAGAATTAAGTTTCTTTGTTATAGTGATTGTTTGCGTCAAAATTGTAGTTGAGTCGGACAAAAAGGGTCAACGAGAAGACTTGAAATTTATGCTCAGCTCAAGGCAAAAGGCTTAAAGTCCAGGTTTAAAGGGCCTATGTAGTAGCGAAGAAGGTCTAATCACCTCAAAAGCCCAAGCGACGTAGAAAGTTGATCAACCTACTCCACGCTACCAAAACTTTAATGTCGATGATTCACCGCTCGCACGCAGAAAAGAAGGTGCGTCCTGCCACATAAATAGGTGAATATTTCTGTACTACCCCTTGTTGGTCCAAGGGGATGGAGGAGGCTAGGTTAGCCTGAAAATGGTTATCGGTTCAAGGACGCAATGTGCCCCTAATTTTTCAGAGTAAGAAGGGGTAAAGAAAATGCCTCGAGCCAAGGTTCTGACATCAACGATATGGGGGTTCTACGTACATCAAGTGGCAGATATCCACAAGTGTACACGTTAACCACGAAAGAGTCTTGTTGGTACCATATATTGGGTCTTATCCCTAAGCCCATGACAAATGTAAAAGGGGAGGGAGCCCTTATTCTATAAAAGGGACTCTCCCTCACCCTCATTAAGGGGTCTCACCTTCACTAAGAGATCCACAGAGTCTCACATTCAATCCTCGCAACAATATAGAGAGCAATACCCTCTCAGCCAAACAAAGAGCAAAATGGCAAGGGCTGCATCCACATAGAGCTCCATTGCTGATCTATTGTAATCCATACATACATACATAATCAACATTAGTGTGGACGTAACCCAAACATTGGGGTGAACCACAATACATCTTTGTGTTCTTATGCGTTTGTGTGATTCACAGCCGGATTTACGTTGGTCTAAAATCTTCGCCCATTTTATGCATCAACATTTGGCGCCGTCTGTGAGAAACGACACGAAAAGCTATGTCGGTTCTCTTTCATTTTTTCATCTCACCACCATGAAACCTCACCACAACCTCCACCGTGAATCTGCAGAAATCAAAGAACCAAACACCTACACAGTCACTGCAAAATCCATGCCTTCCGTTCCAGCTCCCCGTCACGGCAACAGCTGCAAACAAGCTTCACAATTCTCAGATTTCTCTCTCTCTCTCTCTCTCTCTCATTTCAGTCAGTCGCACACAACAACCAAAACAAAAAGAAATCCAAAAAACTAAGACAGTGACAGTCTCTCTCTCTCCCTCTCCGCTATGCTCATAATTTTCCCGGAAAATTTCTAACTTTATATTCTCTCTCTCCCTTTTCCTCCAATGGCGGCAGTTGCTTCTCTGTCTTTCTCGGCACTCAATTAATACTCTGATAGAAAATCGGTCGTCTTGTCCGCTCGGAATTTGGGCTCCACCGCATAAGGCATTCGATTTCGTACAAGCATTTCCAGCCATTACAGTGGAATTTGAGCTTCGAGTTCGAGCTCTCGCATGGTGCTTCATTGTATGGCAGGGTCGTTAAGAGCTGATGGAGATAAAGGTGCGGGAATATTCGTGCTTATTGGACTGAAGGCGAATGAGCACGCAGGCCCTGCCGTCGCGGCAGCCAACGGGTATTTGGAGGTTGTAAGGGAGCAGCTGAGAGTTGACCTGAGACTCTATTGGATGAAGGGAAGAAACCAATGGACTCCTCTTCATTATGCTGCTGCCAGAGGGAGGGGTGATGTTGTCAAAGAGATGGTTTTGGCTTGCCTGGAAAGTCTCGAAGACCTGACTCTGCATGAGGAGACTTTGTTGCACCTTGCTGTTAATAACTGCTAGTTTGAAGTAGTTAAAACTTTGGTTGAATCGGTCATAGAACTGAGGAAGACTGGGAAGAATGTAGCTGCTGCCAAATGTGGATCGTCTTCTTTAAAAAAAAAAAGCTCAGTGCTCTCTGCAGCACCAAGCCGTTAGAAGATGCCCATCAACATTTTGAAAAAGATGAAACTTTCATCATGAAGTTTCCCCCCATGCATGTTTTCTAAAAAAGCCACAGGAAAAGCAACGAAGAAGATAAGTTTTCTACAAAATCATTAACTAGTTTATTATTTAATATTTCATTGTTATTTTGTGGTGATCTTGTTGCTGGAAACCACACCATCACATCCTCACATCATTACTGAGGGACAGCGTTTGCTTTACAATGAGCATATTCTTTTACAGTGTGCATACGCTTTACAACGTTTGCTTGTCTGCAATCTTCAAACTTATAATACTTGTTTATTCTTTAATATTCTATTAGTATGTTTGTTACATGAGTGCGGCACTCACAAAACTTTCACTAATATATATATATATATATATACAGAGAGAGCTTAAGGGGAGGGATCCCTATTTTTTGAAAAAAATGGGGATTAGGTGTGGGGCCCACTTCACATCAAATTTCAACGATCCGAACCGTCTATTTTGTTAGTCTCGATTCATAGATCATCCTTGCAAAAATTCAATTCAATCCGAAACCATTTGCCTATTTAATTATCAATATCAAATTTCATATTTTCTTATATAACAAAGTATTCGTTCATTTCCTTGAACCCAATTAGATGTCTTAAACATTTCCAATTTAGCTAATATTTTGCAAGGATGATCTATGAATCGAGACTAACAAAATAGACGGTTCGGATCGTTGAAATTAGATGTGAAGTGGCCCCCACACCTAATCCCCATTTTTTTCAAAAAATAGGGATCCCTCCCCTTAAGCTCTCTCTGTATATATATATATATATATATATTGGTTGTGTGCCCCATTATCATTATATTAAAGTTACATGATTACTCTTATGTGCTTATTATGTCGGGTCACATTGCCTTAGATTCTTACTTTTACTATGTTATTATTATTGTTTGTGTTGTTTATCATTAATTTGATCACTTTAGGACCACTACCATAAAACGTGGCAAAGTCTGTACACACACTACACCATTCACATTATATAATTATTTTATCACCTCACCTGACCAAATTGGATATGAATATATATATATATATATATATATATATATATATATTATTCATTACCTAGAGACATATATTTAACCCAAGTACATGTGCAATATTATTCATTACCTAGTGATATATGATTGCCTTTAAACTATGTCACTTATACAACATGTGATTTACCACACGACTGAATAAATTATTTATTTATAGAAGACACATGGTACAATATTTTGCATTGACAAACTTTGTCAATTTGATTTATTCATTATACGGTTATACTTATACTGTCATTTATTGTCAGGATTTTATTGAGCAACTAGATCCATTGATCAACATTGTTGTTGATTAAAAGAACCCAATATGTGAACCCGACAAGCGGATCCGAATCATGTCGAGAATCAACTCATATTGAGTTCACGCTGACATAAAGTACATACTTGCAATGAGGAATACCACGAGCCGAGCCGCCTCGCAGCGAGCATAGCTTCTAGTCGAGCAGCCTCGCAACAAGCATCGCCTCCAGCCGAGCAATTGCATCGCCTCCAGCCGAGCAATTGCATCGCCGTGAACATAGCCTCTAGCCGAGCAGCCTCGCAACGAGTGATACCTCTAGCCAAGTATTGCTTTATGTTGAGCATTGCCTTGTGTTGAGTACTGGTTTAAGATATCTAACCACTTCGGCCTGTACATGGATTTGATTTGAAGTTTCCAGCCAAAAGACTCTCTTGATTGAAGACTTAGGGGACTCATGTTGGTACCATATATTAGGCCTCATCTTTGTGCCTCATCCCTAAGCCCATGACAAATGTCCCATGACAAATGTAAAATGGGAGGGAGCCCTTATTCTATAAAAGGGACTCTCCTTCACCCTCATGAAAGAGTCTCACCTTCACTAAGAGATCCACAGAGTCATACTCTACCCTCACAACAATATAGAGGGCAATACCCTATTAGCCAAACAAAGAGCAAAATGGCAAGGGCTGCATCCACATAGAGCTTCATTGTCGATCTATTGTAATTCATACATACATACATAATCAACATCAGTGTGGATGTAGCCTAAATATTGGGGTGAACCACGATACATCTTTGTGTTCTTGTGCGTTTGTGTGATTCACGGCCGTATTTACGTTGGTCCAAGATCCTCGCCGATTTTGTGCATAAAAAATAAATCCAAAAAAAACAGTCACGGTTTATTTCTCCTCTATCAGTCAGTCGCACACAGAAACCAACCCAAAATATATCACACAATCTCACCAGTCCTCAATTTAGTTCTTACACAGTTCCAAAACTAACCTAAAATGCCATGCTTCAGCATCACCCAGTCCAAAAACTCAGGCCACCGGTTCACCTTTGCCTGAGCCGGCCTCCGGTCTGTAATCGCTGACCTAAAAAACAGCGACACCACCATGCACTGCTGGGTCCCGCAATCGTCGAACCCTTCCAAGCCTAACCTCATCCTCATCCACGGCTTCAACGTTACGCAATGTGGCAGTTCGTTGACCTCCTCCGCCATGTCACCCCTCACTACGATGTCTACGTGCCCGATCTCGTCGTCTTCGATGACTCCTACAAGACCCGGCCCGACCGGTCTGAGTGGTTCCAGGTCGAGTGCGTGATGCAGGCTATGGAGGCGCACTCAGTGTGGAGGCTGAGCCTGGTATGGTTGAGCTACGGTGGGTTTGTGGGCTATAGCTTGGTTACCATGTACAAGGAGGCGGTGGAGTGTTGTGATATGCGGCGCCACCGTGTGCCTGGAGGAGAGTGACCTCTGGGAAGGTGCGTTTTGGATCTCGAATTTGGATGAGGTGGCCGAGATTTTGACGCCGCAGACGCCTGAGAAACTGAAGGAGTTGGTCAGGTACACGTTTTTCAAGCCACCTCCAGTTGGGTTGCTGCCATCTTGCTTGCTCATCACTGGCAGCACTGATCAGACCACCAAGCTCTGGGATGTTCAGACCGGCCTTTGACTTTCCTCCGATGACAATGGCTGGAGACAAAAAAATTTATACTTTGGCTGAGGTATCCGCTCACAGTTCCACTGCTAGAGCAATGATGGACGAACAGAGAAGATAAAAACTTTATTATCACAACCTGCAACTGTCAGAAGATGCCCACCGACTTCTGAGAAAGATAAAACTTTCATCATGAAGGGAAGTGCATGTTCCCTGCCCATTTTCTGAAAAAAACCACGGGAAAATGAGATAAGATTCTTTTCTTATAATAATTCTATTATTATTTATGGTATTGTCTGTCATCTGCCAAAAGAAAAAAAAAGAGTTTTACTTTTTCTTTGTCTGCCATCTGCAAAAAGAAAAAAAAAGCTTTACTTTTCACATCATTATGTTTTCTCAATATCATTACCTATCTAATGTCATATTATTATCCTTTTTTGATATTGTCTGCCATGCTTAAAAGAAATCACATCATCACATCATCACTGAAAAGGACATTGTTTGCCTTATAGTGTGCATATTATTTTACAGTATGCACATGCTTTACAACGTTTGCTTGTCTGCAATCTTCCTTACACTTATTTTATTAATTAATATTTTATTATTGCATCTTTAGTCATTCCTGACTTCATTATTTAAAGTGGTAGGGTAAAACTTTATTATACAATATTTATTGGCCTAGAGTATTGTGACTGCTATTAAACTATGTCACTTATACAACATGTGATTTACCACACGACTAAATAAATTATTTATTTATAGAAGGCACATGGTACAATACTTTGCCTTGGCAAACTTTGTCAATTTGATTTATTCATTATATGGTCATACTTATACTGTCATTTATTGTCAGGATTTTATTGAGCAACTAGATCCACTGATCAACATTGTTGCTGATTAAAAGAACTCAATATGCGAACCCGACAAGCGGACCTGAATCATGTTGAGAATCAACTCATATTGAGTGCACGCTAACATAAAGTACATACTTGCAATGAGGAATACCACGAGCCGAGCCGCCTCACAGCGAGCATAGCCTCTAGCCGAGCAGCCTCGCAACGAGCATCGCCTCTAGCCGAGCAACCGCCTCGCTGCGAGCATAGCCTCTAGCTGAGCAGCCTTGCAACAAGCATCGTCTCCAGCCGAGCAATCTCGTAACATGTGATACCTCTAGCCAAGTATTGTTTTATGTCGAGCATTGCCTTGTGTTGAGTACTGGTTCAAGACATCTAGCCACTTCGGCCCGTACATGGATTTGATTTGAAGTCTCCAGCCAAAATACTTTTTTGATTGAAGACTTGGGGGACTCTTGTAGGTATCATATATTGGGCCTCGTCTTTGGGCCTCATCCCTAAGCCCATGACAAATGTAAAAGGGGAGGGAGCCCTTATTCTATAAAAAGGACTCTCCCTCACCCTCATGAAGGGGTCTCACATTCGCTAAGAGATCCACAGTCTCACACTCAACCCTCACAACAATATAGAAGGCAATACCCTCTCAGCCAAACAGAGAGCAAAATGGTAAGGGCTGCATCCACATAGAGCTCTCTTGCCGATCTATTGTAATCCATACATACATACATAATTAACATCAGTGTGGACGTAGCCCAAATATTGGGGTGAACCACGATACATCTTTGTGTTCTTGTGCGTTTGTGTGATTCACAGCCGGTTTTACGTTGGTCTAAGATCCTCGCCGATTTTGTGCATCAACAAGTCTTATGTGAAGAAACCGAATTAGAGACACGTGAAAGAGAAGTGAAACCAAATTCTGTGCCAGTTTAGCATAACAAATCAGGAGCGGTGGGGTGGGGTTAGGGTGTTGTTTGTGTCTTAGTCCATAGGAAACATGTGGTCCGGATTCCAGATCATAGAATTTCTAACACAAAAAAAAAATAATTCACAGCAAAAAGCAAATACAACTCAAAGTACATTGGTCACTTTGCAGATTTAAGGGCATTCTCTCTAACAAATTTTAGGAAAGCCACCACCTTCTCGTGAGGATTCCGCATCTCACTAACTTCAGGTATCTCGATCATAGCTCTTATGCAGGAAAATATAAGTGGAGTACTTTTAGGGTCTATGACCTTAAATCCTAGGACTTCTTCCTGAGCCTCATATGCACCCAAGTTTGAAAAAATGACCACTTCTAGAAGTCCCACATCTTTTAGGTCAAATGACCTGGGAAATCCATCTGGGTAGTAACCCTTCAATCTCTTTTCTAGTAACTTTACTCTCTCACTCACTTCTTTGAAGGCTTTCTCTTGTGCTTCTCCACTGGTTTCCAACATTCTGGCCAAGCTCTCAAAAATCTGTAACAAACAACAAGCAAATGTAAGCTCTATAGTTTCAGTTTTTATTCTTTTTGTTAGAGATGTGATCTAGAACAAATGACAGAGTGGATCGAAGAGAAAATGGATCGTCTGAAGACAAAAGGACGTAGTGGGAAATTGCGGATTTGGCATCCAATTAATGTTGTTTTAATTCCTAAAAGTCCTTTGAGTTGTAATCTTTATTTAACTCATCAATGTATCAATTGCAATCATTCAAGAATTAATCAATCACAACCCTTTGGGATTTCTCTCAATTTTCTAGTGAATTCCAGACTTTATTCTACAAGGGATTACGTTGGTAACCCTTTGTCTACTTCATGCTGCGTCAAGATGGTGAGGAGTGAAGAAAGAACAGTGCGAGGGATGTGGAAGAAATGTAATACAATAGACACAAAATAAAAACTAAAAATTATATACACGAAATGGTTATCTAATGGACTTCAAAAACTGCATTTTTTGTTCTCAACTCTCACATGCTGCATAAAGCCGGCCCAAAAGCGAGCTTGAGATCTTTTATATGGATCTTGTGGAAGAAGCTGAGGGCCAGTTTTCCAGATTTCATCAATGTACTCAAGGATGACTAGGGACTCGGCAATCGGTTTTCCGCCGTGAACAAGTACCGGAACTTGCTGAAGGACAGGATTCAGTTTGAGAAGCAATGAGCTTTTGTTCCTCAAATCTTCTTCAACGTATTCGTAGGGTATGCCTTTGAGTTTGAGAGCAAAAACCACCATCTTAACAAAAGGGCTTGCCCACATTCCATATAAGGTCACTTTGTTTTCCTCTGCCATCTCTCTCTCTCTCTCTCTCTCTCTCTCTCACATCTTGAGTTCATGCTCTCTCTCTCTCATCTTGAGTTCATGCTACTACTGGAAGCAGCTTGATATAGAGTTCATAGGAAAAGCTTGCCTGACAAGCTTTGCATATAAAATTACAAGTCAAGAGTATTTTAATCAACAAACACAAGTGGTTACACAATTTTTCTTTATCCTGACATTATCATATCATATTATATTGGATAATTGATTCTATTTTATCATCTCCAACGGAGATGGTGTTAGTTTACTCAGCAGATAAAGTAATTATTTATATTTTTAGGGCATTGAACTCCACACTTCACAGTTTATCAAAGATTCTTTTAGCGTGACGGTGTGAGTGACAGAGCTAGAAATTTTTTCTAATAGGAGCAACTATTGTAGCCAGTTTTAATCGAATTTTTATGTTAATTACATTGACAATTTATTTGATTGAGTAGCAATAAATTAAGGTTTGCTCAAAACAACATTTTTCACACTCACACAAAACTATATACACGCATTTAATTCATTTGTTAGGCGAATACGAGGAATATTACTGTACTTTTAATAAATATATGGAATTTTCAAGTCAGGAAAGTTGAGTGGAAGCAGCTGCCCCAGTGGGCACAAGCTGCCTCCGTCCATGAATAAGATGATCATCACGCAATGATACTAATCTACGTGTTATGGCAAGTAAATTCTCTGCTTCCTTGTATTGTCTAGCAGGCAATGCATATAGGATGTCAAGCTGCAGAAGATTTCAGGACATTCTCTCCAAAAAAAGACTTGATCAAGGCCACTTTTTCTTAAGGAATATCAAATATGCGTCTCTTTCACCACCACAGGTTCCTCAATCGGAGCGCTATTAGGTAGATAACGTCTTTTAGACCTCGTAAATCATAATATAACACGTGAATTAGTAACATTGTGTGACATTATGACTGTCATGCTTAAAATTTTCTTCATCCGCATTTACGGCATACCTACTTTCCTTTCTTTATCTTTCTCCACCACATTATGCAAAGAGAGAATTATTAGCTTTTCAAGCAAAGTTTATAGCACAGAACAAATGTAACTTGTGGGAGTTTTACTGTTGAAATCATGGCATAATAATATGCAAGGACTTCCACATCAAGCATATGAACCAAATTTTCAGAAGATGCAAATTTTGGCAATAATTCCTTGTACTACTACTACTAGGCAGCTGCCACCACTGATGAATGAGCTGCAAAATTCTTCAACTAGGGTCCATATTTCCCTCTCAAACCATAATGTCATATGTTGTTGTATGGACAACTATTAGGCATCTAATCAATATTTATTCTTTCTTTTAAGATAAGATTTTAGAATGTGTAGGACGTGTTAATAGCCTATTCGGATATCATGTTAGAATGTGAGCATCCAAATTCAAAACTTCTCATTTGAACCAGAATTTGAAACCAAACTTCTCGAGAATCCGTACAATCATTGTATGGACAACCATCTCTCAAGCACTAGTTTAGGTTCGACCTCAAAGAAAAAAAAAAAAAAACGGAGCACCTGATATGCTTCACATGCCAATATTTTGAGATTGCCCCTTTCATTATGGGGTGACATACGGATTTTACTGTTCGAGCTTTTTGAAATGCAATCGATAGGATTTTTTTTAATATTGACAATGCATGGATAGACAGGTAAATACTCTTAACTACTTGAACTACAAGCCCTTATGTGCAAAAAGACTTAAGATCATATAACTATTTTGTAGGCGTTAACTCCTGGATGCGGAATTCATACTCTCAACATTGGACAAAAATCTTGTTTCTGCGGCATTTTACTTGTCAAACCTAGTTGAAAGGGAGGGAAGAGAGAATGGGATCCACCTTTAGTTGTAAGATAGTTACAGAATTGAATGTTGCCACCCAACTTGCTATGTTGATAATCCTTTACGGTCCATCCTTCTAATTAATCGTATCAAAATCACAAGGGAAACAAAATACGACATCTCAACAGAAGATACTCCGCTCGTTACATGTAAGGAGGTATTCTTTCAGTAAGTAGCTTCAGCTAAGGCTGACTTGTTGCCAAGACAGAAGCCGTAAGTTAAGATTTTTCTCTCAATAATGTGCCCATGTCGGGCTGCAAAGAAAGTTTTAGGGCTTCTGACGAACGAATGCTAGCACTTTCTGAAGCATGGCCTCCAGTTGTAAGGCCTTTTAAGGTGCATTTATTGCATTGGACTATCTTTAGTCGAGGCAAGTTTCTTCTAATTTCATTAAAGTTAGTCTCTGCAAGTAACAAGCACAAGACTACACGAACTCTTAGTCCAATCTAGTCTAGTCTAGTCTAGTCTAGTCCAGTCCAGTCAGAGCTAATGAAGACAAACAAATGCTCCCTTAGTTTCTAATTTGAGATATTTTGCAGAATACTTGCCAAAGCAGCTGCTGTTAAAGTCGTTTTTAAAAAAGCTGCTTCTGTTAGAAGTCGTTAAGAAGCTCCAAAACATGAATGGCACATTGGCCAGCCACTTGCAAATTAGAAAACAAGATAAAATCACAACTAAAAAGGTGTGGAAAATGGCCCTGGAAAGTGTGGAATCTCTGCTCTCAATGTTTTTGGGGTATTTTGTCTTTGAATGACATGAGGATATTTTAAGAAAATGTTGTTCTTTTATGAGATAACCCAACTAAAAAGGTGTGGAACACGGATGTCGTCCCCAACTTAATCGTATGCGCAGTTCACCAGACGGGAGATTATAGTTGTATTTTAGTTTGTCAAGTTTCTGACCTGGGACTTTACACTCTTCAACGGAAATAGCGAGACTGTATATTTGACCTATTGGTAAGGTTTCTAAATTGAATTCATGCATTCAACTAGTAGAAATGAAATACATGAGCAAGATAAAATCAGAAAGTGAAGTTCATGATAAACTTGGAACAATTTTCTCAAAGATTTATTTTACCAGTTTCAAATGGTAACTTTCCCTAATTACATTGAAGATTCCAATTGCCAATCGTTGTTTGAGCCGGTGTAAGACCTTTTACCGCCATTTTCTCCATGCCGGTGTCACTGGACTCATCCCTGGTGGCAGGTCATAGGCATCCCATTCCCCTATAGGCTCTCTATCTCGAACAAATCCGAACTAGCATCACTCTCGGCATCTTCATTCATCACTGGAGCTTTTGGAATGGCATCTGAAGTTAGCATGGACAATCTCCTCTCTGAATTTATTGCGACATTGTCTTCCTTCATCCTTTGGGATCCAAACACCTCGAGCAATTTCCGGGGACCTTCTTGTTCTTTCATTTTCTTCTCTTCCAACTGTGATTTACCTGCCAATTTCTGCGCACCGGAGTTCAGATTTGCCAATGCGAAATGCTCTTCCTTGTTTGACCTTTCAAAGCTGGAGTAGTACACCTCATCTCTTGCCTTAAATCTTGGTTGAGGCTGCTTAGCAGGATTGTGATCAATATTCCCAACGTTTTGCTTCCTAAAATCTTTATCGCCGTGACCTCCATGCCCGGCATTCATCTCATGAACAGATATGGATTTCTTATCTGAGCAAGATCCATTGCAGCTAAAACTCGAAAAGATATTGATCTTTCCATTTACCTTTTTTTTCTTGCTCTGAGACGGGGTCCTCATCCAAGATAACAAGCCGCTTTGGCTGTTCCAACTCGCTTCAGAACAAGTACTCGGAGTTCCTGGCCTGCTCTTTGGTTGCTTGTGCTGCTGACCACCCCTATTTTCTTTCTTCTTCTGCCCAAATTTGCTTGTGTCATAGTCCACAAGTCGTGGACCGTCATCTTCCACCATCATGCTGAAATATTTCTCCGCACCAAAGACGCCGGTTTCACCCTCAGTCTTCGTGGCAGGAGGGGGATTCGGAATATGAACTGATCCTGCAAACTTGACTACAAAGTTACCTTCTGCCCTTCTGAGGTAAGAAGAAAATGAAGCGTCCTGAGTACGAGTACCGTTGTTGGCTTCTCCTTCCATGGCTTCTACTGAAGCTTGATTCTTTGAGTATGTTTAAATTTAACAATGGGAGAAAGCACAAAATTAGAAAAGGAATTTTGGAAAGACAAGGAGCTTTTGGAGGGTTGGAGATTGACGGGCTTCTTGAGAACCAGTTCCTACAGGTAGGCTTGTGGGAAGGTCCTACATTCTTGGGGCTTGATTGCAACCATTCCACCTTCCCTTTCCCTCATCACATATAAGTGCCGTGTACTCTTCAGTTTGCACTAAATAGTACGTGGGAGAAGGACTTCCATGCAACAAAGAGATGCTATTTTGTTACGATCCGAAGCCAATTACTGACTGGCCATATGAAAAAGTTAAAACACACAATAGTGCATGACTGACTTGAAATAACGTCACAACGATGTCCCGATAAGTTTAACATTGTCAAGGGGTTTGCATTTTATACAGATAAGTTAAGCTAATTTGTATTTAGCACACTTGAAATTCAAGAACACTGTCAATTACCTTACTCCATACTTTGTATTAAAAATTAAATTAATAATAAAATTGAATTAAATCATTAGTTAATCAAGTTACAAAAGAGAAGAAAAACTAAACATTAACTTAAAAGAAAATGCTGTAGAACTTGAACATTTTAGGACCAAGAAAATGAAAAAATCACTTAATTACTTAAAGAAGAGGGGTGAGAACAAGGCAATCAACAAAAATGATACAGGAGACGCGCCCCTTCTGCTTCTTATTCATTCCGACGTTGTAGATTTGTCTTCACCGGCAACCCAGTACCGTTTAACCGCAAACAATACCTTTTCAGGAACAAGAGGGCCGTCTTCATGGTCCACCATTTTCGTGTTCCATCTCATTCCTCTCACAAGTTTGCTCACCTTGACTAGCACATCCATGTGATCACGAAATATCACTGCTCCTTCAGGCCGTAGAATGCGATCCATCTCCAAAAGAATGTCTTCAGCATTGCACCTGCATTGGCCTTTATTAGTTTGATTGATTGGAGAAACACCATTTGCAATCAATAGTAACAAGCAGGGTCAAAAACGACGTACTTATCCTTGTACAAGCTGAAAACACCGTTTGCGTGAATAAGGTCATATGTCCTTGGATACGTGGAGAAGGCTTCACACCTGGAGGAAGATAAAAAGATTATCAAGCAGAATAGCATGTCAAGAAAATGTAATTTACGAAGGCCAAGAGCATGACTCTGGATGAATGATTGGTTTTAAGCAGCAAGACAGATGTTATTTTACGTCCTAATCCTCAGCATATTTAAAATCCAGTTTGAGAACATTATTGTCGCAGAGAAGAACAAACAGAAAAGAAATGTTTGAGAATTACCAATCATGGTAAATTCCAATCAATCCACGTTCAAATATAACTCCCAACGTGTCTTTCTCAGCTATTGTAGGCATAACATTCATAACCCACAATTTACGAGAGTCGAGAGCAGCAGCAAAACTTCCCAGACCGGCATTCATATCCATAATGTTGCGGTACCTTCCGGTGTCCATTAACTTGTTGGTCCTCTTATAAGCATTTACGTGTTTCTTCCATGCCTTATTGTCCTCCTGGAATGTCTCAGCAGATACATCCGGGACAGAATCACTAGATATTCGGAAAGGTAAAGCATTAAGCCTCTCCGGGAATGGAATCCATGGCCCACCAGCATCCTCATTGGCATCAGAAGTCTCAGGATAAGGAGTTACACACAACTCCATCTTCTGGTACCTACGAAACAGAAAAAGGTTAAATACTGCTTTGGAAATGGCAAAAAAAGCTCAAAGTAAACTGATAGCCAATAAATGTTCAACAACAACCACTGCAAGTGGCCTAGTGGTTCTTGCCTAGTTGGGTTTGCTCCCCAGCCTAGGTTCGAACCCCGAAGCTGTCAAAGTGGCCAGGCACTGTGCTGCAATGCACAGTTGGAGCATTTCACATGCGCCGGAGGGATTAGTCCTTGGGCCTAGGAAGCCTTTGGGATACCCTTGACTTAGTCCAAAAAAAATAAATGTTCAACAAAATTGTAAAAGAGTCAGTAGATCAAATAAAGTGACATACCAAACATCATCGGCATTATTGGATTCACACATATTCGGTTGCGGATCTTGGTCACGACGATACTCAGAAGTTGTTAGTTTCCTCCAGATGGCAATTTCACCCTTCTCATGCTTCTTTTCCCAGTTGAGAAGTTTTGCAACCTCTTCAATCTTCCTCTGTTCTTCCTCAAGTTCTTCTTTAGGGCGCTGCCACGCTACATAATTATTCCTCCAGTTAATAGGAGGACCCGAAAGAACCCAGTAACCACCAGGTCGTAGAACCCGGTCAACTTCCATCATGTACATTCCATCTGCAGAATAAGTCCAAGGATGATTTCACGTCATAAATGATATCCTTACCTAAAAGTTATGAAAGCTTGCCTTTTTTCCAAAAAGAAAATGAGGAAAGAAAATCACTTAAACTTCATAAAACGTAAAGCAATATCAGTGGCTAATTTATGAGCATCACCATTTGCACCCCACGGTATCAGGCAACGAGAGCAGTGAGCCATGTCAAAGGCCCTAGAAGGGTAAGGCAGCTTTATAGTTCCAAGGACGCCAATAACTGCCGGAACACCTCTTTCCAGAGCAAATTGAACTTGTGCTTCATGAGAGTCTCTTGGCGCGAATGACATTGCTATAACATTTTTCTTAAATAGGTAGGCACCCCAGCTGGCAACCTATGAAGCATGAACCAACATGGGCGATAAATCAAATTCTAAGACAACGTGCAATAACTGCTAGGTGTTTGAAAATTGGGTTGTAAGTTTCAACGAGGGACAAGAGTACGGATGTGTTTGAGAATAGCAGTATTTACAGTCAAGACATTAAAAAAGTAGCTGAAAAATGAAAAAAAAAAAGAAATTAAAATTACCCCACATCCAGTGTCCAATGCAGTTCTAACCATCCCATTGTCCATTGGGATCACAGCTGCAAGTTCATTGATATATGCATCTGCTCCATGAGGAAACTGTGTTCCACCACCAGGAAACCTAAACACGTTGCCCTCGTACTGAATCCAGTTCTGAACAGCCTTCTCAACTGTCAGGCTTTTATAGGGAGCATTGGCATAAGGTACATAGTCACGGCTTTGGGGCCATCGAAATGGAGTCACATAGCCTTTGGGTGCCGGAATAAGGCAATGTAGCTTCTCTTCTTCAGGCGGACAATGTCTTTCCCTGTAATTCATATTTTCTCGGGGGAAAGTCATTGCTCGCATTTGATCTTGGCAGGGAGTGTAATCAATATAGCGATTGCCGCATGATTTGAACTCCTTGACAACTCCTTCAGAATCGTCAATCCCACCACGATGGGTCTCATAATTCAGATTGGATAGGATACTGCAGTCTGTCTGTCTGGTAATCTCCACAGCTATGCTATCTCCCTTCCCAAAACCACTTCGCTGCCACGCACCCAATATGTAAAAGAAACAACACAGGCCAGCTACAATGACAATTGACATGGAGCTTCGACTCCTGTTATCTCCTGAGTTCCCTTTTGTCGCCATGATGTGCCTGAATGTATTTTGGGATTCCCGAAACCAATTAGGACATTTTCCAAATAAAAGAAAATAAATATAGGGTAGATCCTTAAATGTCTGAAAATGCAGCAAGTATGTTCCATATTCTATCCAAACTCCACAACTACTTGACTACCTTGATGAGTTGATGTCAAAAACAAATCAAATTTTCGAAAATTTATTATTTGGAACCTCGAAGCTCAATTCCCCGCGAAACAAATTACACATTGTTCGAAACACAAATCATTGAATCGTATAATTGCAATTCCACTGTTTCATATGTTCCCCATTTTCTTTTTCTTCTTAGGTAAAGTCTCACAAACTCGAAAAATCGAAACTAACCAACAATTTGTCAATCACAGTTATTCCAAGAAAATCAAGAACAAAGCACACCACAGCAAAGCGGGATTCAAACAAACTAATAAAACTACCAATTAAATCCCATAAAATAAAATAATCAGAAAAAAATGCAGCATGCGTAAAGAACACAGAACTCATATCCAAATCAAAAGGATCGAGAGCTCTTACGGATCTCAGGGAGCGAAAAGCACGAATCTTTTTCGGGTCGGATCAAATCAAACGCATCTTTCACCTCCAGCAATCCGTAACCCACGACACAGACGGAGACATCCAAGAAAAAACAAACGACAAAACAAAAAAGACGACAACTTTATGAGAGGAAATGCGGCAGAAATCGTGGGCAGCGGCTAAAATTCTGACACGAATTTGATTTCGGAGGCGGGGCGAGCGGCTCTGCCGTTGTTCTTCTTTCGTTGTTTAACTGGAAAGACAAGGTACGATGAGGCCGAGGATGCTTTTGTTGTTCTTCCGTGTGTTTGCACGCACTGTTTCAATTCAGTTCTTTTTTTTCTTTTTGGTCGGGGGAACACTGTTTCAATTGAAGTAAGTGACTTTAAGATCGCATGTTTATAATTTTTAGTTAGGACGGAAACATGGGTAGTATATCATATGTTTTTATGTAAATGATATAAAATTTTAATTTTTAAGTTATTAATATTTTAATACATATATTCTATTATTTATATAAAAATACATAATGTATCACATCGTGTGACAGTTACATTGAAAACTATCTCGCATCGGATCGGAGGGTTGATGATGCTTCCACCGAATCTGATCCCGCCATTTTAGTTCCCAATCGGTTGGGTCCCGCGGCCACAGGAAAAACATGAGGGGTTGTGTTGGGGAACGACGTCGTTTAAGGGTAAAATAGCACACAAATTTTGGGCCAAAGATGATGGCTTTGCTTTTTGGTGAAAGGGTAAATTTGAAAAGGTACCATATGTTTAGGTAAATTTGGTGGAAGTCCGGTGTGAGAATTACGTAGTCTGTATACCCACACACGATTAAAAGGTATTGAGATGAAAGTAAGCTCATGGTGGGACCCTATTAGAAGAAGATTAAATGTATAAATGACACGATCTGTTCGACCGTGAGTCACAGAGTAAATTGTAAGTTCCAACCTTAACGAGCATTTTCGAGGACTAGCTTGCTTTCTATTTCCCATTACTCAAAAGGGAAATTGTCCTCATGTGGAATCGATTTTTTTTTTTTTTAAATTGTAACCCTCGAAACCAATCAAAATACGGATAGGATCAAAAAGACCATCATTGGGACAAACAATGCAATAGCTTCGGTTAAAGCAAGGCCCAAAATGGCATAACCAAATGATTGTTTAGCCGATGATAGATTTCAGGCCATGGCCGAAATGGATCAAAGAACTGAACACGTTTCCAAAGCTCTTATAGACATGTATGCAAAATGCGGGAGCATGACCCGAGCTAAAGTTGTGTTTGATAAGGAAGCGCTTCTTGCTTTCCAGAGAGTGTGTGCTGGGAAAGTTGAACCGAACTCTGTTGCATTCATCGGTGTTCTACCAGCGTGCGATCGTGTTGGTTTGTTTGACGAAGGTCTGTGCAAGTCTTACCATATCAAGCTCACAATTGAGCACTGTGGATGCGTGATTGATATGTATGCAGGAGCAGGAAGGCTAGAGGAGGCCTGCAAGTTTGTGAAAAGTAAGCCTGTAGAGCCAAATGCAGTTGTTTGGAGGCTGTTGATAAGTGCGTGTAGAGTTCATGGCGATTTCGATGGGGAATTATGTTTGTTAAGTGGGTTCACAGAACTAAAAACACCGCGTGGTGCCGAAGGTCATGTTGCTTCTTCCAACATTCTTGCTGATGCAGGGGGATAGTTATTGAGCAGTTACAGTTTGCAGCAGGACAGACTTGGATTCCTCCTCTCATGGCAGTACCTTCAACAGATCACATGAAAATCCAATTTTCGGGACTATTTCAGCCGCAACTAAACTCATATGCGGATTATTCTAGGGCGACGACTACACCTGTTTGAGTAGAGGGAATTCAACCATTCAAAATTCTCGAAAAAAATTCTCGAAAATGGATTACAAGCAACGAAAAGGGAAGATTGTAATATAGCTAATGGTGTTCTGAAACTTGTATATTTCATTCAACACCTTTGTTCTTTTTATCGTTCCAAAACAACAGACGTTGGAGCAAAGTAAAAATGAAACCGCAAAACTGCCCTCAATGGAAATCCAGAAAACATTCTCCATCATCATCAAGCGTACCTCCACTTACAGGTGTCCCTTGCGAAAACATCCCATTTGAAGCAGTTTCCAATTGATTGTCCACCATAAAATGTTTCAATTCATCGCTGACATGCTGCACCCTCCCGGTTATCCCCAAGCACAAGCCTTTTGTTAGGGTCTTGTTTGCCTTTCTACCTTGAATAGGCTTCTTACTAGGGCCCGGATCCACAAAGACTGGTTGTACTTTAAGAGAAGGGTTTGGTTTGATACGGTTTACTTCCTTTTCATCTTGGGGCCTCAATATTCTGCTTTCTGATTCTACTTCAGAAGCTTCATCTTCATTTACAAGGACCTGCGGAACACAAAATATGGGATGGGCAAAATGCACGTTTAGGAAAATGCGGTTTAAAGCTGCAAAAGCAACATGCAAGTATACAACAAAAAATCTCATAAGAAAAGTTTTACAACAACAAACCGTACTCATACAAGCACACAATCAGTGAAGTTATAATTACCTTGCGACCAACCAAGTCAAAAGATACAACTACTTTACTTCGTTTGATCCGCTCAGCTTCTGCAATCTCCTCCTGCTTCTTTGTCAGAAGTTCCTTTTCCTGGAAGTAATAAAAAAAGGATTAGGGATGGAGATGTGAGTTAATTTAACATACAAACATGCACAAATTTTATTCATATTATGTTTTCCAGAAATGGAGCGAGAAATTACGAACCTCCTTTGACAACCAACTATTCCCCTCAATTTCATAGTAGTCACTCTGGTCATCAATAACTGTAGTACGTGCTGCAGAGTCTCGGTCATACTCAACGAGTCTCTTTGCATAAGCTTCTGCTACTGCTTCAGCATCTGATGTGGGAGCAAAACTTTCCTCCAAACCAGCATATGTGCTGCCTTCCTTCAGCACAAGAGCTCCACAAAAATTGCAAGGCCCCTCGCCCTCTTGCTCACAGACTATCTTCCCGCAAGATAAACAATTGCTCACAAGTCTGTGGCGACGGGCTTGGCATGAGCATGGCTTCCCCTGGTTGAATACAATTGATCCTTTGGCAGCCTCTGCAAGTGAAACGACTTTCCCAGCTTTCTTCTTCTTAGAATTACCTTGGTTTGTATTATTTGAACTTGAAAGCTGCTTCACCTGATTGCTGGAAGCTGCTTGATCACTGGGGACTTTAGCCACTTTCGGTGTATTTAACGGTTTCTTGGTTCCACTTGCAGAACCTTCATTTGAAGGTGGTTTAACATAGGCATGCAAACTTGAGGTTGAAACAACCGGGGTGCTGCTGCAAAGATCTGAGCGACCCCGTTTCTGCAAATATTCCTCAATCACAAATTTGCCAACCTCCTCCCCGATTATGTTCTGCATAGAAGACAAGCAATCTTAAATACCAACATACAAACATATACATCCGCGGTTCTAGAAGTAAAGGAACTACACAAACAATCATCTCTTTCTTCAATTCAGTAACACTGCAATATTCCATCACACCACCTAATAACCTTTACCTAGTAACTCGGATACGGTATCTCAATCAACAGCCATAAAAGTTCCGTTGAATCTCCAACCAAACTGCATACACTCTCAAATAGACGAAAGATATACCCTAGTATTCGTCTCGAGTCCAGTCCACAACAAGAACCCCATAAGACAAAAGGAAAAACTCAATTGTTCTAGTACAAGTTGTTTGCCAAAATTCAAATGTACTCCAATAAAACACCAAAAAAATTACTAATTTGAATTGCCCAAAACAAAATGGAAGCTTTCTCATTGGATCCCAATTGGTGCCTCTCAAGTCTCAACCCCAATTTGCAATCAACAATTGGGTTTTAAAATACCCATAAATCCAACAGCAGTATAAACATTTTCACTGAATTTTACACAAATCCTAAGAATTTGCACAAAACTGTAACCCAAGAACACAATTAATTGGAGAAAAAAAAGAGTAAGAAATTGGGCTCACGTCGAGGTATTCTTTGGCGTCTTGAGGATCGGCGAGCTCACAGTAGGAGACCAAACCCGATATCATATCCTTATCCAAACCCCCCGTTTCCATCTTCCCGCAGAGATCCACCAACGCCTTCTCCAGCCATTCTCCCGCTGCTCCCATTCTCTCTCTCTCTCTCTCTCCCCCACAGTTTCGAGCTTTCTCTCCGTTTTAGACGATCGGAGACGACGAGCCTGGTTTTTGGGTCTGGCAGCGAAGGGGTTTTTGGTGATAGTATAGTGCGCTCATTCACGAGGCCTCATGCGGTCTATCTCACTGATCTTGCCAAGTCAGAAAGGGAAGCGTACAATGGGACCAGAAAGAACAACTTATACGATTACCGTCAAATGATTTCTCGTGTCATTAATATAATTTCATGTAAACAAAAACTACTCATTACGGTGGAAAAAAAAAAAAAAATATATATATATATATATATATCCTGAAACTGTACTGATTTCGAAAATTCAGTATGGGAATCGGTCTCACATTTGCATTCGTTCGGAAATCCCAAACCTAATCAAAATAAAATATTATATATATTATTTAATTTTAAATATATATTTGAAATATAACAACCATCAGATTTGGTTGAGATTTACTCTCAACCGTTGAACCAAATAAACCCTAACTCATACTCAGACTCAATCACTCGCTTTCAGTCTCTCTCAACCTCATCTCACCTCAGTGACCTCACCGGCTCACCCTTCTCCTCATCCTCGACCTCACCCAGTCACCCTCACTCAGTCACTCTTTCAACCTCACCTCACTCTTTCGACCTCACCTCACCTTGTTGGAAAATCACTTGTTTTGGAATTGCCCCGATGCGAGTTCGTATTGTTGGAAGTTTTGAGACTCTTGTCCCACATTGGTGAAAACAAGATTCCCAAGTACCTTTATATATGTTTTGTCTTCTACAATATTAGTTATGTGTTGGACCACTTGGAATGGGAATTGAGGCTTGGGCAACCATTTATGTGGATTGGGCTTGATGATTATACCATAATATTAATATAAATTAATATTAATTAATCAAGACAAGGGCCTTGGGCCTTGGGGCCTAAGAATTAAAATTAATCTGATCAATTAGTTTTAATTTCGAATTAAGTTTTTAATTAAATTAATTAAAAACGTTTTGATTAAAGATACAACCTTTTGTAGAGAGTTGTAAAGCTTCAGATACATCCAAAAGGTATTTGAAGAGGTATGAAAGAGCCTATATAACTTGAGTCCTCAGTTCATCATCAATCATCTTTTCTACTTCCTTTTATTCCGTACAAACTTTCCAGAGAGAGTAAACACACAAAGCAATTCGCTAGAATTCTATAATCCAATGCGGGTTGTAGGATTAGGTAGTTGTATCCTGATCGAGCAGACGTTATAGAACCACAAGCACAATAGTGGGACGGAATTACTGTTCGAAGGACATAGCTTTTACGCTAGCCTCTACCTTCTGTAATCAAGTTAGTACTATTGATATTCTTATATTAATTTCTGTATTTATTGTATACTTTTCATTCTGTACAGCAAGTACTTTTTGCGAAATAAAATTGTGAATTTCAAATTCTGTTTATTTTTGTTATATTGTTTATTTCTGAATTGTTCTCTAACACGTACATCACTATATTGTATAACCCTCGATTCCTATTTCAGTTTCTCTTCTTTGAGGCCCTTTTTGGCTTTTCAAATTTTTACAATTTTTTATATGTCAATTAATTTTTTTTCCAGGTTTCCAGAGGCTGCCGTGCTGAAATTCGCTGCTAAGGAATTCAAAGTATGTAATTTTCTAATTGATTATTTGAGCATTATCGAAAAATTTGGATTGGTTGTGTTCGCGTCAGGAATTTCCGTCGGGGATGTTTCCTGGCCGACGAGCACACAGCTCCCCTGGAGGTTGGCGCCGGTTGAGGGCTGCTGTCGGGCTTCTACTTCACTGTCGGGCGTTGTCGGGCAAGTCTCGTCGGGCAAGACTCTTCAGGCAAGGCTCGTCGGGCAAGGCTGAAAGAGAAGGACAGAGTTAACTTTAAGATGTGCCTTTATGGGGCCTTAGGTGTAAGCCTTGAGGCTCACAATCAAGGTTAACTTTTAGGTGCTCAGGCGTGCCACTGCCATCTTTAGCATGGTAGATGTAAAATGGATGTCGCGTTTTAGTTGTATATATGTATATATCCAAGAAACCGTGTTAGTTATAACAGGTGCCTTTGTGGGGCCTTAGGTGTAGGCCTTGAGGCTTCCCATCAATAACTAAACCAGTGCTCGAACACATCATATTTGTTCTCGTGATTGCCGGAGTTTTCTAACTATTATACTTCTGATTACCCGAGTCCAAGATGTAGAATGAACCCAAATAGGTGCCTTTGTGGGGCCTTAGGTGTAGGCCTTGAGGCTTCCCATCAGAGTTCGTTCTTATACTCAAACTCTCTAGATCGCAGAACGGAATGAATCCAAATGGATGCCTTTGTGGGGCCTTAGGTGTAGGCCTTGAGGCTTTCCATCAGAATCCATTCTATGCTCAAGCGTTCTATGGTAATCATAATATAATAGAAATAAAACTAGAGGGTAGGTCGATTACTTGCGCCCCAAGTAACTTCGGACTTCTCGTTTATCAAGGACTGTCGTGGATGGGTTAAGTCCACATAAGGTTCTTTTTTATGCCTTGAGGCCAAGGACTTTTAACTGATCAGATTTACATGCCCGAGGGCTTAGGACTTGGATCTGGTTTGAACACTGAAGATATATTCAAATCGGATTCAAGTACTGAGAAAGCCTTTTAATAGTCATATTGCTAGAAATAACTTGCATATAACTGGAAGTATACAACATATTGTTAGACTTAATGAATGCAAAGACAAAAACAAAGCAAAGAAGGTCGGGCAAGGTTAAACCTTATCAGGTAAGGCTGCTCGTCTTGTATGTTCCTATCTTTGTAGTTTTGTCAAGGGTCTGAAAGCTTAGAGGGATAGAGAGAGAGATTACAAAAGATGAATCGATACTACAGCAGGGTTGAACAAGGTAGCAGAGCTATTACAAAGGTTTGAAGGGAGGGTTATCCCGCGAGGGATGAAGGCTGACTACAGCTTTGTTTTGAAGGCAAATATGGCTTTGAGCAGAGTTTGTGCTTGCATTTGTTTGTTTGATTGAGTGTCCTTAATCCTTGTGCATCTGCTCCTTTTTATAGAGGTCTGGATGAAACCCTCCTGCTGAGTTTTTGTACTTGCCCGAAATAAGCTTGGGCAGCTTGCATTTCTTTACTTGGGTAGCTTGCATTGCTTTTGCCAACTTGCATGTAGAAACAATATTAAAAGGGGAAATTGCATCTCCACCACATGTTTTTAGCACATGTTTTCCCACTTGTAATAAACTAACATTTAAAAGAAGCAAGTTGGCTTCTTTACCATATGCCTTTTCCCACTTGCAATAAAATAATTAAAAGAAGCAAACTAGCTTATTTCATTACACATTCTTGCCCGAAAGCTCTCCCATCCACTTGCAATACATGCATGTATCTTGATTAAACAAAGGCTTGACAAACCTCCACCACCCAAGCAAATGGGAAAAACAATATTATAGTGTTAAACCCATCCACTTGCAACCAAATATCTTTCCAAGTTAGCTTTCTTGCATATTAATCCTTCAAATACCATATTTTACCCAAATTGCCCAAATAAGTAGAAATGGGTATATTTTGAGTGCAAACAGGTTGGTTGTCTTTATTGGGCATTGATCAGATTTGGGTTCTTGGTTTCTGTGAAGGGGAAATCCTTTTTTATATTTGAAACATATGATCTACAATAGGCTGGGTTATTTAGTGGTTGTTAGCACTTTGATTGGGACGATCTGGATGAACCAATTGCCAAGAATATGTTACCGCAATAGCTTTAAATTGTTTGGTTTATCAATTTGTAGGTGACAAATAAGCTTCTTAATGTGTTTGGAGTTATAGGATATGAGGGCAGCTAAATTATGGGAGGTGGTGGTTCATAACCATGATCAACAGATTGTTAGGTCATAAAGAGATGGGTTATGGGTTGCAGGTGAGCTATAAATGGAGAGGTCGAGTTTTGACTCTTGTGAAGGCAGATGATAGTTCATAACTCTCAAGCTAGGCAATTCAGTTGTAAATCTTATTTCATTTAGCCAAATCTGCGTTGAGGAGAGATTAAACCAAAGATTAATCCGAGGCTTAGAAATAATTTTGGGATTCTCGATTTGTTCCGAAATTCTGAAACTATTTCGCGATTCCCGAAAATTTGGTTTGGGATCATAATTGAAATTGGGATTCCCGAAAACTTCGGTTTGGGAATCGGGACAAAGGTTTCGGTTCGGTATCCTATACCAAAACAGCCCATATCTTTATTTTGTTATATTAAATGTCGCTGTAACAGTGTATCTGCGTCGTATAAGTCTAGGACTACAGCAAGCTTTGAACATCTTAAGTCCATTTTTCCATAAATACTGGGCCTCGAGAAAAGTCAAACAGTATGATTTCGTCGCTTGTCTAACCACTTTATATCATCAAGCACGTTGATTTTTTCCGAATATCAACACATCTTGGGTCCCACTTATATAAGATGACATGGCGGGATCATAATTATAACTCGACCAAACGGAACCAAACACTGGCAGCAGAGGATCCAGTCCTGGTTACTTCTTTTTCTTCACCTCTCCAACTCTGCAATTGAAACCCTAATCTCCCCAATTTTGGGAAATTTTAGCAACAGCAACCATTACAATGCATTCCCTGCGTTCAACTTTAGGTATTGCCCTTATATTCGGAGATTATTTACTTTACGTACCACGGTACCAGTTAAATCCTGCTGATAAACAAATGAAGTTTTGATCTTTTTTTGGTTCTGAGATAAAGCACAGAACGCAAAGAGGTAAATCTTTCTCTTAATCCCAGCTAGTAGGAATTCATTTTTTGTTACTTTTTACAGTTTCCCAGCAACCAAACAGACCCTTTAATTGTCTTCTTCCGGTTAAGTAAATGCTGCTGATGCTGATGAATTTTTGTGTCCAAGTTGAAAAAAGATGACAGCTTTTTGTTGCTTTCTTCCCTTTTTGGTTTCAGGATAGCTAAGGCTTGAGGCTTCAAATTCTTGTGGATTATGGGTTGTTTTGTTATCATCTGCTATTAGTTTTTGAATTATTTGTATGAATCGGGTTTTACTTCCTAAGCATGTTGCTGCTGTTGTTAAGTGTCAAAAGGATCCGTTTAAAGCGCTTGAAATGTTTAACTCGGTGAAAAAGGAAGATGGGTTTAAGCACACATTGCTAACTTACAAATGCATGGTTGAAAAACTCGGGTTTCATGGCGAGTTTGAAGCCATGGAGCGTGTGATTTCTGACATGAGGATGAATGTTGATAATAGCTTACTAGAAGGAGTGTACATTGGAGCCATGAGGAGTTATGGAAGGAAAGGAAAGGTTGAAGAAGCTGTTAATGTGTTTCAGCGGATGGAGTTTTATAATTGTGAGCCCTCGGTTCAATCTTATAATGCAATCATGAATGTGCTCGTTGAGTATGGATATTTCAATCAAGCGCATAAGGTGTATATGGGGATGAGAGATAATGGGATTGATCCAGATGTGTATACTTATACAATACGGATAAAGTCTTTCTGTAAGACTAGCAGGCCTCATGTTGCTTTGAGACTGCTTAATAACATGCCTACCCAGGGGTGTGAGTTCAATGCCGTTGCATATTGTACGGTCATAGGTGGATTTTATGAAGAGAATTACCGGATCGAGGCATATGAATTGTTTAAAGACATGCTCGGGCAAGGTGTATGTCCCAACGTTACCACATTTAACAAGCTTATTCATACATTATCCAAGAAGGGTCATGTCCAAGAAATCGAAAAACTTCTCAACAAGGTTCTGAAGAGGGGTGTGTCTCCTAATTTGTTTACATTAAATATTTTCATTCAAGGGCTTTGCAACAGCAGTTCACTAAATTTGGCTGTCAGAATGCTGGATGGTTTTATGATAGAAGGTTTAACTCCGGATGTTGTCACATATAATACATTGATCTTTGGCTTGTGTAAAAACTTTAAGGTTGAGGAAGCGGAGGGCTATATGCATAAAATGGTGAACAATGGATTTTGGCCTGATGCCTTTACCTACAACAGTATTATCGATGGATATTGCAAATTGGGTATGATACAAAAAGCAGATAAGATTCTCAGTGATGCCATTTTCAAGGGATTCATACCCGATGACTTCACATATTGCTCTTTGATTAAGGGTTTATGCCAGGATGGCCAGATTGACCGTGCCCTAGCTTTGTTCAATGAGGTATTAGGAAAAGGATTCAAGCCTAATATTGTTTTCTATAACACGTTGGTAAAAGGGTTGTCTCAGAATGGGCTTTTCTTGGAAGCTTTGCAACTGATGAATGAGATGTCAAGAAACAGTTGCAGTCCCGATATCTGGACTTACAACTTGGTTATAAACGGGTTGTGCAAGATGGGTTATGTATCTGATGCCAGTAAACTAATGAATGATGCTATTGCCAGAGGATGCCTTCCCGACATATTTACTTTCAATACGTTAATAGATGGTTACTGTAAACAGTTGAATCTGAATAGTGCTCTTGAGGTCATTAGTAGCATGTGGAGTCATGGTGTTACTCCTGATGTGATCACGTACAATACTGTGTTAAATGGCCTTTGCAAGGCTGCCAAATACGAGGATGTGATCCGTACTTTTCAAGCAATGATGGAGAAGGGGTGTGTACCTAACATTATTACATATAACATACTTGTAGAAAGCCTTTGCAAAGCCAGGAAAGTGACCGAGGCCTTGGACATGCTACGGGAAATAAGAGACAAGGGCTTGACTCCAGATATTGTTTGTTTTGGCACGTTGATGAATGGTTTGTGTGGCAATGGGGATTTGGACGGAGCATATGACCTATTTACAAGAATGAAACATGAATATAATGTATCTCATACAACAGCGACATACAATATCATGATCAATGCTTTCTGTGAAAAGCTTAACAGTAGCATAGCACAAAAACTATTTTGTGAGATGGGTGACAAAGGATGTGCCCCCGACTGTTTCACTTACCGTGTCATGATTGATGGTTTCTGTAAAGCAGGAAATGATGATCATGGGTACAATTTTCTCCTGGAGAAGATCGAGAAGGGGTTCATTCCATCACTGGTGACATTCGGAAGAGTGCTAAATTGTCTTTGTGTGAAGCATAGAGTTCAGGAGGCTGTTGGTATCGTCTACCTTATGGTGCAGAAAGGCATTGTTCCTGATGTTGTTAGTACAATCTTCGAGTCTGATAAGAAGGAAATAGCTGCACCCAAGATTGTTGTAGAAGATTTGTTGAAGAAGGGTCATATAACTTATTATGCCTATGAACTTCTATATGATGGAATTAGAGATAAAAAGGTAGTTAAGAAAACACAAAAGAGCTTCAAACGAGGTGTTTCCATGACTTCAAAACGAAGTCCTTGAGTGTTGCAAAAATACAGTTCTTCTGTTATGGAGCATGTACTTCTTCAGTCCTGATATGGCGGTAAGCGCAATGATGGCATAAACTTGAAGTAACAAACTTTTTTACCAGTGCTCTTGTAGCTTCTGAGGGTAATTCTCCTGAACTTTTGGTAATTGGTCATCTTTTTATTCTTACTGCTTAGATTTCATTCTGAATAGCTTGCTCAGCCTCTAAATCGCTGATCACTAAGTGGCTAACTGATGTTAATGTCTTTCGTTACTGAATCTTGGCTCCCTCGTGTTGTCTATTTAACAGCCTTATTTGTCACAGAATTTGGCCGATACTTCGAATATTGAAACTTGAGTATCATGTTTGGGGCCTTTCGGACTTCCAACAACAAATTTGGTATAGGGAAGGGCATGGATAACTAATCGTCCTTTGTAAAGATGGTGAACATTTGGTACTTCTTACCGAATCCCTATATATTTATTAAGTTATATATTTTGATGAAACTGAAAATGACTTGGCGTCAGTTATATTTCACAGAAACTGCCCCGAGAGTGCCAATTCTGGAAATTTTTAACTGCTTATAACGAAGATGATTCGAGTTAAATTTTTGTGCTCTGTTTAACTGGGGGAAGCATGCATGCAGGTTTGTATGTCACTTTGTTCTTATCATTCTGGTTCAAAATTATCTGATCTTTCTTCTTACTTAAAAGGAACAACGAAATTAAGATATTAATGTTTTTCTTTACTAAATCTTGGCTCCCTCGTGTTGTTCGTATGGACAGACTTATGATATAATCATGATTTGCACATGTTTTCAGGTTTTAACGTAGAACGTCTGAGTTATCTCGCATAACAAACTGGCGGCACGAGGCAAGGAAGATGTGAGCCCAAGTGCCCCTTGGTTGTCCTTTGAACAAGCGGATTATGTAGGGCCTGCTCTGTTGTCTTATAGAGCGTCTTGTAGATACAGGAATATCCATGTTGGAGAATATATAGGTTGGTATGAATGTATTAGAGTTATAGAATACAGTTTGGTTTTACCAGACCTGTGCCATCGGAAATCCGAGAACGTAGTTTTGGGCATTCATCACGTTGCCGCACAGAAGAAAAGTTGAGAAAGATGTTAATACAATTTTGTAAACGTTATTTCCATCATAGAAGAAATGAATTTCTACGAGTAAAACTGTACAAAATCCATCTGTTGGCTGCTTACATATGAATTACGAGCTAGAAGTTGGAACGACGTTAAGATCAATCAATTTCGATGTGTTCTGTCCTGGGTTGAAGCTCCATACTGCCCCTTGAGCACCCATCTCTGTATAACAATGATGTCCGATAGGCGTTTACACGAACTCTGCAACATTGGCCACAGTTCTCTCGTTCTGCAGCCTCTTTCTTAGTTGA
This sequence comes from Malus sylvestris, assembly GCF_916048215.2. Taxonomy (NCBI): domain Eukaryota; kingdom Viridiplantae; phylum Streptophyta; class Magnoliopsida; order Rosales; family Rosaceae; genus Malus; species Malus sylvestris. Next base: position 31,346,363 of record NC_062265.1, read on the forward strand.
TTTGTCATCAAGAAGAACTACATCCAAACAAAAAGAACAGTTCCAGGAAAATGATTCTTCCTTTTTTCATCGAAAATTGCATGTGCCTTGATCTTCTTCCCTCTGTATTTGTAATGATCGGTCAGTTAGGCTTTTCGGACCAGCTTGGCCTCAGATCTACGTAATCCCAAACTTATGCTCGCCTAGG